>NC_134713.1:134784844-135087875 GCF_049634645.1 Pelodiscus sinensis
CATTTTAATTGTTCTAGCAATCTATTAAATCAGCCAGTTTGTAAGCATCTAGGGGAGAGGGAGGAAATCATGAAGAACTGAAAAATTCTGGAGATTCAATTCAATGAGACATGCCAAAATTTGGATATCTGTTGGAAGTATCTGAATTTGTGGAAGTGGATGATAAGAACCTAGTGTGAGAGGGTGGTTTTTTTTTTAAACCCTTACTAGTGGTATGAATACTCAGGGCCAGATTCTGGTACCCTTTGGAAACTTTGAGCAGCATCTTACTACAGGTTCTCTTTCACTAGGATCTACCTGAATGGTGCGAACTGGGCCATATCAAGATGTGGCTTGAAATATTTGTATTACTACTTGAAGACTTACCTGGCATTTCCTGGAATGAGTGAAGGGGGTGTGTGGCCCACCCGTTGGCTTCTCCCCAGGGCTGGGATGGAGTGTTAGGGGCTGCACAACCCTGGGCCCCCCTCGTGGTCTTTTGTGAGTATAACTGTCCCTGCTACCACACCCCTCCCTTTTTGTTTGATGCAAAACAGTCTGATTCCAGGCACATCCCACAGTCCTGGCACAACCAAAATTTCCTTGCTTTAAGTTACAAGAGGAAGCTGCATACTAAATTTGTTAGCCCTAGATCTTACCGTTTAGAAGGTGTCCTTGATCAAATGGACTCGCATATGGACAGACACACATTTCTAAAACATATAATAAGATTTATAACATTAAAAATGCCAGTGGTTGCCAGAGATTCTCATTTTCCAGGTCTCAATGTGCACTTAGACCAGCTCCAGCTAAGATTGCTCTAGCACATGCAAGTGGGACTGAACATGGTAACTACCAAACTGATGGCCACTGTAGAGCTGCCTATGAACAGCGAGACACTCTCCCCCTGTGCTCTCAGTGATCCCCTTCGATGGCTCCCAGCCAACCTGGAGTCACTGGCTGAGGAGGCAGCAGCTGGCTGCTTCAGGGCCTTCCCGGCAAGGCAGTGAAGGGAACCAGCATGAAAGAGAGAAAAGAAACTCACCTTGAGTTTCTGATGCCCTGTAAATCAGCTTTAGCCTATTTTCCCTTGAGTCTTATTCCCCCGCTGAGATGAATCTTGGGTCACTCCCTGGTTTCAGTGTGGGTCTGTTCTTGTACCCCATATGCTGTGTATGTGTAGGCACAAGCTTGTCTGCTCTGAAACCAGTCCATGGAAAGGCTATTGCAGCTGCCTCTACATTAGCATTCTGCTATTTTATCAGTAGCTGATATAGGTGGTTTGGTGCTTTGGAAGTTGGGACCTGAGTTTTCTTTGTTTTCATAAAAGATGAAGCAAGGCGGTAAAAATAAATAAATACAATGTGAGGAGAAGTGCCTTACTCTACAACTAGCCCCCCTGTGGCTGGATAACCCAACTCACTGGGAGGAGACAGCTTTGTCCATCGCCTTCCCTGAGACTGTGAGAGCGATTTAAGTTCCAAAAACCTTTTACCCTTCAGGTCAACAACTTTGTGACAGGAGCTCCTTGGAGATGTCTGCATGAAATTACATATAGAACAGCAAGCTGAAAAAAATAAAAAGTGATTAAAATAGAGAGAAAATAGCATTAAACAGAAGAAATATCTTGTAACATGTAGCTTTACGCTGCTCATAAGCTAAACTGAAAGGCACTTCAGTTTAGCTAAAGGAACAAAAAGAAAAATCATCTGTGTTTGGAAAAAACAAGTCCCTGTCTTGACATTCTCTTGTTAGTGAGCTTCTGCTGTTGTGTTTAGATGTGTGATGAGTGTTTCTCCATTCAGCCAGCTCATTAAGGCCTCTTCACCCCAGGGAACCAAAATATTACCCGCCCCTGCCTTCCAAACTCCGTGAGTTTTCTCATCTTATCTAGAGAGGTCTCTCTTATGAGATGGGCCCCTGAGGACTCAGAAACCCTTTAATGGTGATTAATAGAGGTCTTTCAAATGTAGTAACCTTTGCTTATGTACCACTGTTGAAAATATCTAGTCTCCATTTTGACTAAATGCAAAGGCTGCTTAGCATTTTTTTAAATGTCCTCTATTAATGTTCTTTACTATGAAACATAGGTTATTGTCCAACTCATCTTCTGTTGTGAAATTTAGATGATTGGCCAACTCCAGATCCTTTTGTTACAGGGACTGTTTAGTATGAGTAAGGGTATTATAACCTGACCCTTAAGGGCAAACCCAGCTGCTCCATGGTAGATCCATTGCAACTTCAGTGGATGGTGAGGCACTCCTCATGAGGTTTAGGTCTGGATATAAAGGCCCATAGATAAAAATCTGTGCTATATTTGCATGGAATTTGCTTTAACAGTAAATAAAAGGAAAATGTAAGTGCTGGTAGGCCCCTGTTGCCTGATGCATTTAGTTATTGCTTACTGATTTATTTTGGTATTAAGAATTCCCTGTTTAAAATTGGAGGGCTTTAAAAGGTCCCATCATCAGGCACACCACTATTAAGCTTAATACCTGATTGGGAAACCTGATGTGCACAGCAACAACACTCACACTGAGGCCAAAGCTAAGTTTGAAAGATTTTTATTAGCATAATTGGTAAAACCATAAATGTTCCAACCTATAGAGCTATAATGTAAAGTGGCTTGACAAAGCCCTGGCTGGGATGATTTAGTTGGGATTGGTCCTGCTTTGGGCAGGAGGCTGGATTTGATGACCTCCTGAGGTCTCTTTCAGCCCTAGGTTTCTATGATTCTATGTAGGGAATGGTGCTGGACACCAACTTGTACATACTCCCTCTCAGGGAGACCTTAAGGTGGGAAACACAGGCTTTGCCACAAGGGTCCAATGCTGACTGTGGCATGCCAAATGAGTCTGATTCTCAAGACCCTGAGGTTTTCATGCTAGTTTGGGCTAATATAGGACCTTGTGACTGCCATGAATATTCATATAAACACCTTGCCTCCTTTGTCCATAACTGAGGCCAGGTCTACATTAGACCTGGTAGCTCAGCTTAAGGTACGCACTTCCAGCTACATTTTCTACATAGCTGGAGTCGCCTAACCTTAAGCCGATCTTGGTGGTGTCCCCACATAGCAGGCCAATGGGAGCAAATGCTCCCGTCAACTTCCCTTATTCCTGGCAAGAGCAGGAGTACCAGACACTGGTGGGAGTGCCTTCTGAGTTTGATTTAGCGAGTTTTAGCTAGACTTACTAAATTGAACTCCGAAAGATCAATTGTGGCAGCATCTATCTTCTATGGAGTGAAGACATGGCCTTTTTTCCCCACCCAAATAATATTGGAGTGTTTGTATCCTATCGGTTAGTATATTCATAACTTCAGCTCATTATTTTATATGTCAATTCATTGCCCAAGTGAGTTTGAAGTTCTGCATCTGTGGATGTTTCTATCCTAAAATATTCAAAGATGGTATCTTATTCCTAGGGTTACCAGACATCATTTTATAAAAAAAATCCCCTAAATGTATTATTCCCTGTTCCCCAGTAACTCAGGGTCACCTTTCAGTAAGGGCCACTTACCCAAAATGTTTACCCTGGGCATTAGCATAAGTCTACACTGCACGGCTATTTCAGGATACTGGAGGAATCCCAAAATAGCTATCCCGTGTCTACAGAAGGTGCTCATTATTTTGAAATATTTTTTGAAATAATGGGCACGCTGTTTTGGCATCTCGGTAAATCTTGTTCCACGAGGGTTAAGGGATGTCTCGAAATAGCATGTTATTTTGAAATTTGGTGCTGTGTAAATGTGCCAAATTTCAAAATAAGCTATGTCAAAATAGATTTGAAATAAGATACCCAATTTGCATAAGGCAAATTGCATATCTTATTTCAAATTTAGGGTCCTGTGTAGATGCACCCTTTACGGGATGTAGGTTTCTTTCACTGCTGCTACTTAAAATACCTTCAATCTAGTTCCATTGGCTACCCCTCAGATTTGATTTTCCAAAGTCTATGTAATTCTTTGTTGTAGCTCTCAAAACAAACAATTCCATTCTACTTTTATCTCTAAATAAATCCATGGCCACCTGCATGGTAAGAAGTGAACAACAGTGTGTCATGTGATGCAAGGACATACTGGTATGGGAAAAGATTTCACACTCCGGTTTCCCAGAGTCATTCTATAAAGCAAGGCAAAATTATGTTGAGGAATATAATGTGTGAGCAATATTCAGACTGTATCCTTTTAACCAGTGGTTCCCAACTGTCGAGTCACAGCAGCTCTGGGGGCCTGGACTAGGGTACACCACTCTTACTGTGGCTGTTGGGAGAGGTGTGTTCTGCCCCACCTCTCAGCCAACCAGTGCCAGTCAGGGGCGAGGGCTGCAGGGAAGCGCTCTTCCATGGTTGGAGGAAACCCTGCCCATGCCTGGCACTGGATGGCTGAGAGATGGGGTAGGACATGCCTTTCTCAACAGCCATGGTGGGAGTGAAGGTGCTGTGCAGGGTATCCCAGCCCTCGCCCCCAGAGCCGCTGCAACATGGCAGCAGTGCAGGGCTAGATGAGGGTGGCAGGCTTGTGCTGGGGGGCTTTGGAGACTGAGTTAGTAGTGGGCAGGAACTATGGGGGCAAGGCTGGCACTGGGGGGCTCTAGGGATGGGGCTAATATTTGTGGCTGGCACTGGGGGACTCTTTGGGGGTTGGGGGCAGTGGGTCTCTGAAAACAGGAGTCTGGTACTGTGGGGATCTGGTGGTGGGCTCTAAGGGGCAGGGAGCTGGCATTGAGGTATTTGGGATGGGGGGCTGGCACTGGAGGGGTTGAGTGCAGGGGACACTGGGGTCAGTGGCTGGCACTGGGGGGTAGTGGAGAAATGGGGGATTAGGGGTTAGGGCTGGCACCAGGGTCTCGGCTTTTGGTGGACCGGTAACGTTTTATCTGCATATTCACAATTTGCATAATGAATACACAAATATGCACATAAAACATTACCAGTCCGTAAAAGTTTGTGAATGGGTTTGCTGGTCCCCGGTATCAAAAAGATTGGGAACCACTGCTTTTAACAACTAGGTAGTATTATGAGATATCCTTCTGACAGCCTGAAAAATGATTTAAAGTAACTGTTCAGTGGTGCAAGCAATTAGTTTCCCATTACAAATAATTATAGGTATGCATCTAATCTATTGTGCATTGTGCAGAAACTCTGCCTTTGAATAACTGCATGGATTCTTTGTGAATTCTTTGTGTAGCATATTTAAAACAGAAGTAAATTATCACCATCATAACAGCTAGAATATCATGTAACTACAAATTACAGATGATATGCAGATATAACTGCATGGATTAGGTACCCCCAAGTAGGCAGTATGCCACCCTTCATTCAGAAGAGGAGTGGTTTTCTTTAACTTGGAGCGAATGCTCTGTGCCTTTCCGCACCTTCTGACAAGTTTGAAAGCACTGCCCCATTTGAGGAAATACTGTGCTTTGGGGAAACACTTCATTAATTGGGGTTGAAATGGCGTTACTGGAAGCATTGCCTCTAATGGTATTTCATTGCCAAGTAAAAGGGTCTGGACTGAAGAGCGGCTAATAAGCATTTTATTTGTCACACGCTTTCTCTCTGCTAAATATTAGCTTATCAGTTTCTCCTCCTATGTACAGTAGAAGCACCCTTGATTTAATTCAACTGTGTTTCTCAGCCAAAACTCTCTCTCTCTCTCTCTCTCTCTCTCTCTCTCTCTCTCTGTGTGTGTGTGTGTGTGTGTGTGTGTGTGTGTAAAACTCAAATTGCTTGGGTCTTTGCAGGCACTTTGCCAAAACATTTGTCACCAAGTTTTTTTTTTAACTTAAACCCAGATGAGAGAAATATTGGTGGAACTTTCAAGGGCAGTAGAGTGTGGACTGTAGATGGATGAGTCGGCAGCATGGCACATTTTTGAGGAATTTTGAAAACATTGGTTTAATAGAATGAAGTGGTACCTCTTGTTTCTAGAAGTAGGGGAAAGGAGGAAATCATTCAGAGCAATACATCTCACATCTTAGATTAGATCATTCCATACTCTGTAGCCTGCTACTGAATGTGACTCATCAATAAATTGACAAACCTGATATAATACTGACTGCCTTTTCTCAGAGGCTAAAATCAATAAGAAAGATGAACTGTGAGTTTGATGGATGGGCTCCTTAAGATCGGTCACGGGTTGATTTATGTACTTATATGCCCCCCCATCACTATAATTCCTGAGTGCCTCCCTAGTATTTAAAAATAGAAATAAAAAATAACACACTGGCCAGGTCTGGATGAGGAGCAGTTTGCCAGTGTAGCTATAGTGGTATATTACCTTTACCATCATGGATGCAGTTTTGTAATAGATTTTTGTCAGTATAGCTTATTTCAGCCCCAGCGAGTGAAATAAGCTATATTTGCCAGAGTGCAATTTTGCCATTATAGCTGTGTCTACACTAGGAAATTATTTCAAAATAAATTAAGTGTCCACATTACACGGAAGCCTCAAAATTAGCCCAAAGCAGGCTCCCTTAATACGGATGTGCTATCTTGACTTTAAGCCCTAAGAAGCACTGGGGAGTAATTATTCTGAATGAGTTCGGGGAGTAGTTTTTTTTTAAATAGCAGCAGTGGAGCATCCACACTAATGCTATTTTGAAATAACTATTTCAGAATAAGCATTGTTTCTCATGGAAAGCGGGAGTTATTTTGAAATAATGGTCTTGTTAGTGCGGACGCTGCACTTGTTATTTCAAAATAAGGGGAGTTATTTCAAAATAACTCCCTAGTGTAGACCAGGGCTGAGGGCTTAACTATTATAGCTACCTCACTCACAAGTCACACCACATCACATCAGGCACGTCTACACTATAGGACAAAGTAGAATTAAGATATGCAACTTCAGTAATGTTAATTGCATAGCTGAAATTGAAGTACTTTAACTCAGCTTTTGGCGCTGTCTACATGCAGGAAGTTGAAGGAAGAACACTCTTCCTTTGACTTCCCTTACTCCTTGTGAAAGCAGGGTTACCAGCATTGAGCAAAGTGCCCCCCTCACTTTGAATTAGCTGTCTTGACTAGATGGTTAATTCAAACCCTGGGAGATTGACAGCAGCTTCGATCTTCCTCTGTAGTGTAGATATAGCCTATACTGACTAACATAGCTATGCCGGTCATCCTTTTATAGACCTGGCCTCCCAGCTTGCCTGCCTTTCCTTTCTTGTCTGTAGGACAAATAGCTTGGTGACTTTTTAGGTTGTTTGAGTTTTGTGTGAGAGTGAGTGGGTATGAAGAGATTTTCAAGGGAATGCTATATTGAAGACTTGAATTTTGCATTTAATTCAGCAAATGGTGAAGTTTGTGGTTAGGGTGGCTAATTTTGATTGGACATATTACTGGGGAGTTCATCTCAAGATATAATCTTGAATTCAAAATTGACCTTTAATTCCCAGAGGCTCCAGGACAGTCCTGGCGAGTTGGCAACAATTTAGGAGCCACAGTGGCTTCTTCTTACAGGAGGTGGGTTCCATTTTCTAGGTCCTCCTACATCTGGGAAAGCTTTATCACTCACACTTTTTAACTTCCTCCTATGTGCCTGTGTTTTCACGATTGCAGTGGAACATCTGTTGTGGTGGGAGGTTATGCTTGCAGAAGGAGAAGTCATTTCTCAGGTAGGTAGGGCCCCTCTAAAGAGGGTTTGGAATAGCAGGACAGAGACCATGGGAGAGCCAGTACAGGGAGTAGAGTACATAGGTGACCTGTATGTTAAGCAGATAGACTATACTACAACTATACTACATTTTGTGTCAATTGAAGTATTTTAGGATATTTAACTGCTGTGGAGCAGTTGGAATTGCTATGCAGAGAACAAACCAGAATCAGACCCACAAGAGCAAGGCAGTAAAAAGTTAAGCCTCTCAACAATATATATTCTCACTCTCCCCAGAGGCACACCAAACAGTACCAGTTCTATAACGGTACACCCCAGACTATGCACTGCAGCGATATCTCGATCTCTCATTCCTTTCTCCACACAGCCCTTTCGCAAACTATTTTCCCTAACACTAGGAGCTCTAGGTGTTGGGTAGGGGTGTGATGGGCTGTGAGGGGATAGCTTGGGAAAGCTGACGGAAGACTAGCTAGCTGCAAAAGGAAGTTGGATTGTTTGTTTTGTTTAAAGACACAGCCAGCTGGCTATCTGGGAGCACATAGGGAGGTGTAGCTTATGTCCTGACGTAGCTGCATGTAGGTGAGAGGGAGAAATGTATTTCAGACTGAGGTGCAACATTCTATGTCAAATGAATGGCAAAGGGCCTGAAGAATGGCAAGAGAATTTCACATAAATAACACGTTGCTGAGATGGGAAGAAAATGAATCCATTCATGAGTCTTTGAGATCCTAGGTTTCCATTCTGAAGGAGGCCCCCCAGCGCTCGGTGGTTGGTATCAATTCTGTGAGACTAGATACAATCACATTCTGGAAGCCTGACAAGTCAGAGAGAAATAGTTCACCCTTTGCATGCTTCATATTCCCATCAAAGTAAAAATAGGTTGAATTCTTAGCATGATAACGTTGTAGGGCATTCAACATCATGACAGAGTGAGGCACCCCCTGCCAGGACAATCATTGCAGCTGAATTTCTGAAGGACCGCTCCTTATGTGATTCCTGGGAGGACAATCATAGTATTCGAATCTCCAGCCATGCAAAACTACCTATTACAAACCTATCAAAACATGATATTCCCAGCATGAGAAAGTGGAAGAGGGCATGTAGGATTAACTGTCTTTGAAACCTTATTGTGATTGGTCCCTGGTAGGACAGAGCAAAGCTGCCATTCAGCTTTCTGGGAAGAGCAAAAATACAGTGTAAGTCGAACGACGGAGGGCATGTTTACATTGCATAGTTTTGGCAATGAGATATGAATGTTGACACACAGAAGTTGCCCCCCCCTAAAAAAAAGTTTCCAAAGTGTGTTGACACTGGTTCCCTCACTTGACCGATCATGGCCACGTTTCTAGTTCCCTCATCAATAGCATGAGCAATGCACTGTGGGCTTACATCCTGCAGGGCATGGCGACACCTTTTCCACTAGGCACTGTGGGAACGGAGTGCAGTACATCTTGGGAATGTGAAAAACATCCCATCAGGCACCACTTTGTTTCTCTCTCCTCCAGGGCCTTCTGGCTCCCTTTCACACGATTTGTAAAACTGCCATTCTTTGCTGTGCACTCCAGCATCTGCAGTGAGAAAGCATGGATCCCACACTGCTCTCCTGTGCCGTGTTCAGTGTTGTGAGGGCATCCTACAGTGCAGCTGAATTACTGTGGAAGATAATTGACTAAGGAAGAAGAGTTGCAAGTGGACAATACTATGAGTGACGTGGACAGCAGCAACCTGGCATTGCATTTGGCTGTTACAGAGCACCTGTACAGGGTAGAGCATTGCTTCTGGGCTAGGGAAACCAGCACTGAATATTGGGATCACATTGTCATGCAGGTGTGGGATGAAGACCAGTGGCTACAGAACTTTAGGATCCGTAAAGCCACCTTCTTGAAGCTGTGTACTGAGTTGGTACATGAACAGACAGATACATAGGGCTCTGAGGAGCCTATAGGGCTGCCATTAACATCAGAATTGGAGGAACTACTTTGACAATGAGGGGCACTGAAATGTCTCTCATTTCAGGTTGCAGCCCTGCTGTATCCTATTCCTCATCCCAAGTAACACATTCCTGTGAAAGAAAAGGGATTTAACAGCCTGTACCTGCGCCTGACTGATTGCTATGGGTTATGGAACAGAAAATAAAGCTATTGCACCATTAACAATGTGTGCTTTATTGAGCACTGCAAACTGGAATCACACACCTAAGGCTCAATGTTTGCTGGTAAAAGAGGGTTTGGGTTAGGATACAACCTCACATCTGTATGTAGGTCCCGCTCTCATAGTCACAGTTGTGATCAGGAGTAAAGTGCGGTAGAAAGTGAGTATTCCCAGACAGTGAAAAGGAATGTATGGGCAGAGAGGGTTGCTGGACAAAGAATTGTGTATTGATTTGGTTGAAAGGGAGATTAAGACCAGTACTGCTCACTCTGTGTCTTGATTAAACACTTGAGCATCTCTGTCTGCTCCTCCATAACCTTGATCATGCACTCAGTGGCATCTTGTTTATCTTGCCCTTCCCTTAGCCATCACTCCTCCCTTTTCTGTGCTTCCATTGAGGAATGGTTCAGAACCTCCCTCACAAGATCCTCCCTATTTTGCTTGGATCTCCTCCTTAGTTGACACATTTTGTCAGTGGGAGAAGTTTTTCAAATTGTCAAGGTCTCATCTGCAATGTAGAATGTAATAAAAGAGGGATTGTTATATTCCTGCTCAAGGTTGAAACATTTCATTCACACACATCATTTTTCAACAGATGCAGCTAATTTCCCACTAGCCCTTGCAAGGGAAGAGGGATAAAAACATGCTCCCAACCCCGGGGCGGGACCCAGCAGGACGCTCTTCCTTCACATGCCCCCTCTACACAGAGGCATGGGACATCTCCCCTCCACCCTTCCCCTGCCATAGCCGCACTATACATGGCACAGGGGCATGGGTGCGGTCTTGGGGCAGCTCCCAGTCCTGGGGAGAACCAGACATCCTGACCATGGCCTCTGTGCAAGCACATCAGCTCTGACGGTACAGGGCATGGTCGCCCTCACGGCACGGGGGGACTGGGTATCATCCACTGTGTCCCCAGGGAGAACTGATCACTTCTCTTCTTTCTCTACAGCTGCACCAGCTGCTCGTGCTGGGTGCACCTCCTCACC
This sequence comes from Pelodiscus sinensis, assembly GCF_049634645.1. Classification (NCBI taxonomy): domain Eukaryota; kingdom Metazoa; phylum Chordata; order Testudines; family Trionychidae; genus Pelodiscus; species Pelodiscus sinensis. Next base: position 134,795,581 of record NC_134713.1, read on the forward strand.
CGGGACAAGCTCCCACACTCGCGGCCTCAGCAGGACCACTACCACGCGGCAGGAGTACCGGGACCAGCACCTGGGGGCCCTGTGAGCCCTGCACCTTACCATTCAGGCCTGGATGCAGAAGGACCTGCAGCTCCGCCGGGAGCAGCTTGCTCAGGACCGTGCCATGTGCTCAAAACGTGCCGGTCCTGTGCCTGCTGCCCCCACAGCTACTGTTCCTCCTCCCAATCCTGCCCCCCCTCCCACCTCTTCCTCCTCAACCTCCATACCCTCCTCCTCCTCAATCTCCACACCCCCACCTCAATCTTCGCACCCTCCTCCCCATACTCCTGGACACGCCGAGGCCCCCGCAACTGCTGTGCTGGGAGATATGTGGCCCGAAGAGACCCTGAGCCCTGAGCTTCCCCTCCCCCTTCTTCCCCTTGCTTCCCCCTTCCAGCTCTCTCCTCCCCTCTCCCTCCTCCTTTCCCCCCTCCCTAGTTGTGTTAAATAAAGACAGTTTCTATTTTTCCGTTAAACTTTTCCGTTAAAAGCATTTGCGGAAAATCATGCCAGTCTAGACATAGCCCTGGAGAACTGATCTTCCCAGAAGTGTAAATATGCCCTACTTTGTCAAAAAAATGTTCTTGTAGGTCTTTGTAGTCCAGCTACTGGTGGAGTTGTATGCTTCTCCTGGTGAAGATACTAGTTATGGCTTAACGACCGCCAAACAGATATTACTCCCTGGTGCCTTTAAAGTTCAAAAGCGCTAATCCCTTTACCCTTTCATATGTTGCAGAGGCATGCATAATGAATACTGGCTTTTTAGGACTAGGAGATTGGTTGCTGTTACTGCTAAACAAGACCAGGACTACTTTGCATTTGCTGCAGGGTCTATAGGCTGAGGAAAAGGGCTGCCAGGTTTTAAAACTGAAGGAGGTTCACAGGCTCTTAGGATGAACTAGGAGAAGCACATAGATACCCGGAGTCCAGGGGCCTTCTAATAGGCTCATGTTAGATCTTCCAGTGGCTGCCTGGTGATGAATTGGGAGATGATGGATGCAAGAGTCTGGTTTGTAACTCCAGATTTGCACCAACCCCCTGAAATAAACTGGTGTGACCCATCCACTTGCAGAGCAGGTTCTTCTGCCTCACAAAGGGGAGGGTACAAAGAACAGCCCTCCTACATGCTATGCCAAACTCAGGGTTCTTGCTGATATGCACAGTCTGCTCCCTCTGAATGTACAAACTGCACCATCCTTCAGGCCTCCAAACTGATCAGGCAGGTCATGAAGTGAGGACTATGCTGTACCATCTAAAGTATTTTCCCTGTACCCCAAGGAACAATCCCTTCCAGAGTGGGTATGGTTCCACCTTCTGGCTGCTTTAGCTTATGCCAGGGACCAAAGTGGTTCCTGACCTGGAATCCAAAGGACCAGAAGGTGAGATAAAGTTATGTTCGATCCACTGTGAGCAACGCCAAGCATAGCTTAGCTAAAGGTCAGAATCCGAGGGCCTCTCTGAGTTGCTAGAGGTAATGACCGAGTGACTACCAAATCACATAGTAATTATATGTCTGGACTGGATTTAGACACAGTGAGTTGGAAGCACTGCCTTAGGGCAATGTAGATGAAAAATCTACTGCAGTCTGGCTTGAGATTTTGAAAAGAGAGCTGTGTTTTGCTGGAGCCCTAAAATAGTGCTGAATTGGCTGCTGCTTTTTCTGTTGATCTGTCTTTGCCCAAGGAAATAAAGGAAAACTCTGTACATCATGTAGGAGACTAGTCTGGAATGTTCTCCATCTGAGTACAAGTATTTCCCTTCCAACAGATTTGAACTTCAGTTCTGATGCCCAAACTTTTCCCCGTCATTCAGAAAATCACATGCTGCAAAAAACAAACAAAAACTAAGGAACTTAAGAGCAAGGACAGCTGGAGTAGTGTGGACAGAGGGTGGGGATAGCTATCTTACGGTATGTCTACACTACCCTGCTAGTTCGAACTAGCGGGGTAATGTAGGCATACCGCAATTGCAAATGAAGCCCGGGATTTGAATTTCCCGGGCTTCATTTGCATAAGCGGGGCCCCGCCATTTTTAAATCCCCGCTCGTTCGAACCCCGTGCCGCGCGGCTACAAACTAGGTAGTTCGAACTAGGCTTCCTAGTTCGAACTACCGTTACTCCTCGTGGAATGAGGAGTAACGGTAGTTCGAACTAGGAAGCCTAGTTTGAACTACCTAGTTCGTGCCGCGTGTAGCCGCACGGCACAGGGTTCGAACAAGCGGGGATTTAAAAATGGCGGCGCTCCGCTTATGCAAATGAAGCCCGGGAAATTCAAATCCCGGGCTTCATTTGCAATTGCGGTATGCCTACATTGCCCCGCTAGTTCGAACTAGCGGGGTAGTATAGACATACCCTTAGTCCCTTAGGGGATGTTTACATTGCATTCCTTTTCTGAGGGAGGAATGGAAATGCAGACACCTGACATTGCAAATGAAACGTGGATTTGAATTTGCCACGCTTCATTTGTATAATCGCAGATTGCCACTTTTCCAGAATAGCATATTTCGAGACAAAAAACGCTTTCCCCGCGGGGTTATTTCGAGAAAAAACTCTTCCTTCAAAATAACCCTTAACCTGAAGGGTTCACTTAGAATTTATAAAATGCACTTAGAATTTATAAAATTCACATATGTAAAATTCTCTCATCATTGCTCAAGGTAGTAGTCAGAGTTTAGGGTATTGGGTTGGGTAAGAATTATAGAATGTACAAAATGGCATGTGCTTAAATGAACACATTTACACCAATTACTGAGTGAATCCATCAGCTCTAAATTACAGCATACATATTTTAGTAGAGAGAATAACTTTCGTGCATCAAGCAACATGCCCAGTAGAACATGCTGGCATTAGTATTTGTTGATGGTTGTTGCTTTTGATTTGTTATCCTGTAGCTAGTGGATGATTTTAAAACATACTTCTCAGTGTAAGAAAATAGTTTTGTAGTGAATTGCACTGATATTTTATATGCATTTTATTTTGAATTCCGGTACTTTCCACTCACGCTTACTCGTCTTCTTCAGAGGACTTACTGGACAATGGCATAATTCAGCATGGATTTTCATAGAAGTACCCAGCATTTTATAAAATATATTATTCTCTCCTAAAAGATGTTTGTGTGCAATTTGGATGAATAGGGATATTATGTGATCCAATCTTTTTGATTGTGTCCCTGCTGAACTAATTATTCTTAAACAAATCTGTTGCTGATAATAATGATTCTACAATTTCCCTTATCAGCTTCTCTTATTGCCTGCTAACCTCATACAACTTTTTCTAATATTTCAACTAAATTTTCTCTGATATTTTTAAAGACATTGCTTCTTTTTCCATTGTCTTGATTAATGAAGGTAGTTGTCCCAATCCTCTTTATAACATGCTTGGATGTATTTGGAGAAAGCTGTGATTTCTTATTTTGCTGTCTCTCTAGACCGAACATGCCCAGACATTTTAAGATTTCCTTATAAGTTTTCTTCCTTTCACCTATTATATTTCTTGCCCTCTAATATCTCTCCATGATGTCCCAAGATGAACAAAACATGTATCTGAGGTGTAACTAACTCAGAATGAAGTGGAATAATTACTTTGCTTGTTGTACACTGGGTGCTTCTATTAAACAGTCCACGAGGAAGTTCCCCAGAATATCTTCTATATGCATACAAGACCCTTGTGAATACATCCTGTTCTTAACATATTTCCCTTGTAAATTTGCCAGTGTATGTAGCTTTCCGTGGAACATTCTCTGCTCTAGAGCCTTGGGCTAAAAGGAATCTGACGTGCACAGCTGTTTCAAAGCCTCAATGAATATATGATGTGGAAAATTCATTGCCTGAAGCTGTGCTTCCATAAAACAAATCTGGATAATAAGGCCATAAAGAACTTTTCTGCTAGTCCTGGCCTGTTGCTGGAGCATTAGCAGCTTCTGGAAACTGAGTAGATTTGGCTGCAATCACTTTATAGTGGGCCACATGCTGAACACCATGCTGAAAATGTTTTGGTGATGGAGGATTCTGCCTCTCATTGGCCAGTCACAATGGCATCCTCATTGGAGCAGACCCCTTTCTGACCTCCAGGCCTTTCTACCACTTCGACTAGTCGCTCCCCCCTACCCCACACACACTGCCTCTATCAGATAGAGGCAGCGAGGGGAGTACTTCAAAGCGGCAGTTACACAAGAATATTCACAACAGGAAACATTGCACCAGTACTAAATATTTCTAGAATTGTACCCTAATTCACTAACATTAATGAGTACAAATAAAAAGGAAAAATAGAAAGCATTTTATTTAATTGCTTTAATTAAGCCCTAGGGCTGTTGCTACCCTTCAAAGGCAGAGGCACCCTATCGACTATTCGATTAGTCAGTTACCCGATACTTAACATCCTTAATATGAAGCAGACATCCACATATAGGTACCTAAGCTATCTGTGCTCTTGAAAATCACCCCTGCCCTGGAGAGAATGAGTATAAATAGTAGGCAAAAGGCACATCTAATCTTATCTCTCATGATTTCTGTTAGCCTGCTCCTAGGAACTGCTTTTCATCATGGAATGGTTTGCCCTTACCCCTCCAAATGTGTTAAAAATATTTTCCAATACTTGAAATTTAAAATATATGAGCTGTGCTGCAGCAGGAATCAGTGAGGCCAGGGTGTACATTAGGAGACTACTGGTGCTCTCCTCGGATGGCTGGAGGCACTCAGCCTTCTGCCTTGGTCCCTGCAATGCATCCAAAGCATGTGCCAATAGCCCATGGATGCACAGTCTGTTGTGACTTATTGTTATATTCAATGCACAGCAGATTACAAAGGTGGGTTATTTGTTAGAATGATTTTTCCAGACTGCTGCCTGAAGAATTTTAACAACCGTCCACTATGCTCCCTAATGTATAGTTCAGAATGAATAAAACGCGGCTTGATGATGTTTACAAGAGTCTCTGTGCCCATTGCTGATGAGTCATGGAAAACAGTGTATTCCTTTGGCTCTTGACTATGTGCATGATGCACATAGCTTATTACTTGTGTGGGGCTGTTGTTTACAGTTAACAGACTGGCTGCGTTTTGTTTTTGGCTGTATTGTAATTCAGACTTTTCTAATTTTGCAAGAAACATAAATGCTTGCTTCTCTCTCTAACGGTTTCTCCTGCCATGGCATCTGATCATACCTGACACTTAGTAGCGGAACAAGATGTCTGTGTGTTCTTTCATGACCCTGTTTTGCTGCTGCTCATTATCATATGAACTTTTGTAATGGTTGTCACTAGCAAAACCTCATTAGCTTGCTCCTCTTTCTTTGTTTAGCGGATGTTCAGTTGTTCCTTTTTGTATCTACCCTTCAGATGACCTGGTCCGTTCACTTTTCACTCTCTCCATAATGGGATGCAGAGCTTTCATGGTTGTTGAACATCTCTAGGGTCTTATTCCAGCCTGAACATTAAGTCATAAAAGCAATCTTGCTATTTTTTATTGCTCTGACAAGGCTTTCATGCAGAGTGGCTTTACTGTGCTATCAAACCTGATTTTGCATGTCTGTTTCACAAGACAGACCCATTTTAGATGATAGGCCCAAATCCATGTACTTAATATAAGTTTAAACCCTCTCCAAGCCTCTTCCCACCCCCACTCCCCCAAAAAAGCTAGACTGAATTTAATTGATTCAGACAATTAGAAATTAGCATGGATATTATGTTTGTTTTCAGTTTTCTGGTCGGGAATGCAAATGTGTCTTTTACATTTGTCACCGGCCCATTTCTAGGCCTCCGTGTCAGGAGATCATGGTATTCCAGGACTAAAATACAAATTCTGCAATTTTTTTTCCAGCTCACTTCCAGCTTACTAAATAAGCAGGGCTTAGCTCCTCCATCTTTTACTGCTGAATCAGCAACTCCTGTTAATCACCAAGAGGAAGATTAATGTATTACTAATAGTGTCATTACATTATAAAAGGGTCTGTTTCTCCCAAATATTAATAGCAGTCACACTTCAGAAGCAAAGAAGTTAATCCCTTAGTAAATTGCATAAAGTTTAACTCTCTGAAAAAGGAACTGTGGCTGGGTTTCTAACTTCCAAGCTTAATTAAAGCAATTAAATAAAATGCTTTCTATTCTTTTTCCTTTTTATTTGTACTCCTCATTAATGTTAGTGAATTAGTGTACAATTCTAGAAATATTTAGTACTGGTGCAATGCTTCCTGTTGTGAATATTCTCGTTTAACATGCACAACCTTGTAGTAACTATAATAATATTTTTAATACTATATACTTTGCAGTTTTATAGCTACTTCCATTTAAAGGCTTGAGAACATTTCACAAACATAAATGAATATATTTATATCTATCCCTAGCTTTAACTTTACTCATAGAATTTTTGTTTGCCAATTACTATTATATCTATTAATTCTTATAATCACTTCTTAGGATCTGGAGGCCACAGGCTGGGATCAAATCCCTATTGTGCTAAGCATGAAATACACACAAAAGAGAGAGATCCTATACTTAGTCCTTATCCTACTCCCACCGAGGTCAATGGCAAAACTGGCATTTGACTTCAATGGTAGCAAGGTCAGACCCATTCAGAGAATAAAGCTTTAGGTACACAAGAAATGCTGCATATTGATTTTGTATGTTGTATTTATAATTTTGTGTGTCTTAATATTTCATTAATTTGTAGAGTTTAAGACTTGGAGGCATTATTATGTCCTTTAGATAAGGAAATAGGAAGGAAGATCAGCGTAGATGGGATCGAACTAGAGAACGTAGAGAAGGTCACGTATTTGGGGAGCAGCATGACTGTAAGAAGGAAATAGTGACTAGAATAGCAAAAGCAAGAGCGAGTTTGAAGGCGATGGATAAGATCTGGAAAAACAAAGCGATTAGCTTAGGAATGAAGCTAAGCATCTTGAAAATGTGTGTATTCAGCAGCACATTGTATGCATGATAGTCATGGGTGATAACAAAAGATTCGAAAAGAAGGATATTGGCATTTGAGAAGAGTTGTTATAGAAAGAGCCTGAGATTAGGATGGATGCAGAAGGTCACCAACAAGGAATTATACAGGAAGATACAGCCAAAAGAGAACCTACTGCAGAAGGTTATACTGTGGAAGCTACAGCTATTCGGGCATATCTGCAGAATGAATGATGAGCGAAAAGTCAAGACCTTGGTATTTGGCATAATGGATAGTCCGAATAGGAGAGGCAGACCCCACAGAGAATGGGTAGATGATATAGTAGATTGGTGTGGAGCTTGTCCACAGAATCTAAGCCACTCTGCATTGGACAGGGAAAGATGGAAGGAAATAGTGAGGGAGGAATAGGACACCAATGGGTGTTGAGCCAACAGTTGTTGATGCTGATGCTGATAGTCTGACCTCTTGTATATCACAGGCAATTAATTTTCTTTCACCCAGTTACCTCTACATTAAGGCCAAACACTTGTCTTTGACAAAAATATAAGCTGTGTTTGGCTAAAGGATATCTTCCAGAAAAGCATGTAGTCTTGATCTGAAAACATCAAGAGATGAAGAATCCACCACTTCCCTTGGTAGTTTGTTTCATTGAGTTAATCATTCTCGCTGTTAAGAATGTAGGCCTAATTTCTAATTTGAATTTGTCTGTTTTCAGCTTCCAGTTTTTAATCTAAATATAGTTTTGAGCTGCTTTAAAGTATTTGGATAGATGATGTTCATCTTGGTGTACTGTTATTTGTTACATGATGTAAGGTGACCACTGCAAGGAATGCCAGGAGATGCGGGAAAAGCAGCTGGGATGGGAGAAAGGGAAGCTAAAGTAATGGGCAACCTGCTTTAGTTTAGTTTTCAATTTAAAATTTGCTTTAAAATATTTCATTAGAGTGTTGCTGAAGATTATAAAATCACATCTCTAAAAAATCATTCCCCTTTGCTGCCATTGGGCATAGGGGCACCAGTTTTATAGTACTATATAGGACCCCATAAATTGTAAGGACAGACCTGCTCCTGTAGTTGTTCTTCATGATATATTCCCACTCTTGGCTCCTAAACTGAGTTACACCAGTTTAGGCCTTATGAATAATAGGAAAGTTTAGCTAAATCAGTTCAAGCCAATTTATTTAAAGTGATTTTAAATTGATCTAGGTATATTGGTACAAACTGCTAATGTAGATAAACCACACAGATTTACACCAGGTGTAACTAAGTTGAAATATTACTAGTCCAGGTGAAACCAATTTAAGGAAGGGTTAAACTAGTTAAGTGCATGTGCATTGGCAGTTTCAGTTCAGGTAAACCAGAGGTGGGCAATAACTTTTGATGGGGGTCCATTCCTAGAATTTGGTAAATTGGTCAAGAGCTGCACTAATCCATGATATTAATGGAGGAGGTGCAGGGTCTGGGGGAGAGGTTTGGTGCTGAAGGGAGTTGTGATCTGGGGCAGGGGACTGAGGTGCACAAGGGGTTTCAGAGTCCAGAAGTGGATATGAGGATTCTGACTTGGAGGAAGGGTGCAGGAGGGAGTGCAGGGATTTGGGTTATGTCCGGGGAATAGCAGATTGGGGTGCAAAGGCCGGGTAGGGGGTTGTGATGTGGAGATGTGGTGTAGGTGGGGGTGCAGGGTCTGAGAAAGGGGAATGGGTTTGGGAGCAGAGATGCAGAAGTTTGGGTTGTGTGGGGTAGAGATACAGGGAGGAGGCAGAAAGTTAGCAGGGGAAGCGACTGGGGTGCTAGAGGCAGGTTCTGGCCAGGAGGCACTTACCTGGATGGCTCCCAGCCAGCAGCCCAGCAGGTTTTAGCTAGGGTCCCTGCCTTCCATGGCCCCACACATGCTCAGAGCAGCTGCAGGGGTTATGTGTACTGCTCTAAACACTGTGAGTCCAAGGGAGGGGGGGGCAGGTACTTGACCTGCTTCCTGTCATGCAAACAGATAGCTCCTATTGGCTGGAAATCAGCTAAACAGGAGCAGCAAATTTCTGCTGAGGAGAGGGGGCAGTGCATGAAGCCTCTCCCTCCTCCTCCTGGGCTCACAGCATTCATAGAAGCATATGACCCCACAGCTGGCTTTTCTGAGCGTTGGGCAGAGCAGGCAGGGAGCCAGCTAAGGCTCCCCCAGGCCAGATCCAGCAGCTTGGTGGGCCAATCTGGCCTATGGGCCGTATTTTGCCTGTCCCTGTGTTAAACTAATACTGCTTCTGTAGTATGGACCCATGCCTTTTAATCAAATTTAGTGAGACAAATTTAGAGGTGAGGTATAAAAATAGGGATATTATCCTTTAGGGTGCATCTACAATGCACAGTTATTTTGAAATAATAATGCAAGTGTCTACCCAGCAATTCTGTCATTTCGAAACAATTTCAAAATAATGGACAGCTTATTTCGAAATCTGTAAACCTCATTCCATAAGGAATAATGCTTATTCCAAAATAGCTATTTCAGAATAGCAGTAGTGTGGATGCTTCTATTTTGAAATAGCTCCTCCCCGGGGCCATTCAAAATAATTACTCCCCAGTGCCACCTGGAGCTCTAATTCGAGGTAGCATGTCCACATTAGGGAAGCCTGCCTTGGACTAATTTTGAGGTTTTCCTGTAGTGTTGACGTGCTATTTCAAAGTAAGCTATTTCGGAAAAAAAATCCAAAATAGCTTATTTTGAAATAAGCATGCTGTGTAGACGTACCCTCAGTCTGTGAATCTGTACCTTTGCATCTGGATGTGGTAGAGAGACAAGTAGCAAGTATAAATAACTCTCGTATTACTTAGATTTAGCTCTAAATTTGGCCCAGTAAATCTAAATATTGTAACTAACCAGAAAAACGTTGAAAGAACCAGTTTCTGTTGTAAAATAGTTCTGTGAAAATCACAGTGCTTCATGATATCCTCTCAATTTGACCAAAATTTCATTTAGCAGAGGAAAGAAAAACCGGGAGTGGGGTTCGGAGGGGGGAGAGTTTACAGTCCAAACATCCCATTTTAACATTTTCAGAATGAAATGTTTAAAATTTTCCTTTCTAATTTTGTTTGTATTCTATTATGATATAAACTAAAAAAAGGCAAACATTGTAATTTTATTGAAACTGAACTTTGACCTGTTAAGGTAATTAAAAATTTTTTTGGAGAATTTTGACATTTTTGCGTTTTTATCTGTAATATCTTTTATCCTGGAGTTCAGCTCAAACCTCAAGGGTGTGTCTACCATGCAGGGCTTAACTCAAAATAAGCTACGCAAATTGAGCTATGTCAATTGCTTATTTCCAAATAGGGAGCGTCTACACAGCACTTATTTTGAAATAGAGCACTCTTCCTCTGACTACCCTTACTCCTCATACAATGAAGGTTACAGGAGTCAGAGTAAGAAGTCCTCCAGCGTGACAGTATTTTGACACTATTTTGAAATAACTTAATCTGCATCTATACAGCAGGCAGTTATTTTGGAATAGCGCTAGTTATTTCAAAACAGTGTTTCAGTGTAGATATACCCCAAGTGTCTGCATTGCAGCTTTATAATCCTATTGACTGAGTCCTGACAGCCTAATCAGCTATACCATAGGTCTTTTATTGCAGTGTAGACACACACAGGCTGTGTCTACATTAGCAAGATTTTGTGCAAAAGCGGCTACTTTTGCGCAAAAACTTGCCACCTCTCTACACTGGCCACATTCTTTCTAATGTAAGAAATCAGTGCTTCTTGCGCAAGAACTCTGATGCTCCCGCTCAGGAATAAGTCCTCTTGTGCAAGTGTTCTTGCGCAAGAGGCCAGTGTAGACAGGCAACATGAATTTCTTGCACAAGAAAGCCCAATGGCTAAAATGGCCATCGGAGCTTTCTTGCGCAAGAGAGCATCTACACTGGCATGGATGCTTTTGCACAAAAGCACATCTCTTGCGCAAAGGCACATGCCAGTGTAGATGCTCTCTTGCGCAAATACTTTAACACGAAAACTCTTGCGTTAAAAGTATTTGTGCAAGATCTTGCGAATGTAGATGTAGCCACAGTCTTTAATACAAAAGAAACTCCATTTCATGGAGGTCTGCCAGATTTTGAAATTAGTTTTTGTTATAAAGAGCTATTGTATAGCTGACATAGGCTCTAAGGACTCAGCAATAGGATTATAAAACTCCAGTGTAGACACTTGGTGTTTGAGCTCAACTCCATGAGTTTCATGAAGAGCACAAAACTCCATTTTTTGGAAATGCAAATAAAAAATGTTTTATTGTAAATGTAACAACTAGTGTAAATAAGAGGCACTGAGAACTGTTAAATTTTCAGGTCTGTTTTTTGACAAAACCCCACATAATTTCAATTACATGATAGCTGAAATTTTTCAAAGAGAAAAAAAATCCCTATCAGCCCTACTCTCATTATTCTGAATAAGGAACATAAATGCATATAGACCAAATAATGAATTTAAATCAGTGCAGAGGCATCGATTTTGCTAGATCTACAGTATTTACCTATTAGCTGAAGATCTGCTCCTGTTTGTTTAATTTTAAACTTCCTTAACACTTTTAAACTGTTTTAAAGGAGTTGTTAACAAAAGATGGCATTTTAAATTTTTATTAAAGTATTTATTCATACTTTAATAAGTATTTATACAAAAAAATACATATACAATTTAATTGCAGAAGTGTTATTTTGTCACATTTTGAGACTTAATCCACTTAATTAAAGTTTGAAACAGGGATTACAGGTTTGCTTCGTGCAAATCTCAGTGCTACTCTAATGATTTATTCTTTTTTGCTTTCTCTATGTAGAATACCATTGACTCACATTTTCCTTGCCTCAGCTGTGTCTCATCTCTAGATGACCCCTAATCTGGTTGAGGGCGCTATGTGGTCCTGTCTGGAGCCTGTTGGTATGCTTCTGGATTGAGAGGGCAGGTTTGAGGCCATCTGACCCAGACATCATGTCCTCAGTCTCAGCAATTGCTTCTGTAATGCTTTCGGGGACACACTACAAATCAAATGCACATTTTTTCAAAATACAGCTGTGTTATGGGACTTTCATTAGGTCTACACCCAAAGACAGAAATACCCTTGAAGAAGGCAGAGTTTGCACTCTTGAAAATAGAAAATGCGCGACTGCTTTACTTCATACCAGTGAAAGTCCATATTATAAACAAATGATCTCAGTATATGTCTCAGTTGACACACACAGAGCTGTGTGTGAAGTTGTTGCAAATCTATTGATATGATAGATGAGCTTGTTATGGGGTGGTCCTGTGTCTGTGTCTTACCTTAGGTACAGACTACACTCACTCCATGCCATCTTCACCACCACTTTGCTTTATTATACTGTTGTATAATGGGGGAGGTCTAAATTGGATATTAGGAAAAACTGTTTCAGTAGGAGGGTGGTGAAGCACTGGAGTGGATTGACAAAGGAGGTGGTGGACTCTCCATCCCTAGAGGTTTTTAAGTCCTAGCGTGACAAAGCCCTGGCTGGAATGATTTAGTTATGGTCGGTCCTGCTTTGAGCAGGTGGGTGATGACCTCCCGAGGACTCTTCCAGCTGTATGAGTCTAACATGCCATTGCCTATAGGGCTCTTATGTACTTACAAATCCTAGTCAGTTCATTTATTCTGGGTTGAAAGGGCACAGTGCTAAACAGCTCTGCATTCCTTCAGGCTCCCCCACCCCCTTCCACAGGGATCTTCCTCTTCATTTATCTGCCCCCAGCTGCTGTGCTTGCTTCTCCCTTTTATTCAGGGCTTCTTCTGTGGACCCGCTTCTTAATTGATCCTCTCTCCATTTAGATCCCAATTAACCTGTATTGGTAGGGATGAGACTGAGTCAGGTTCTGACTCCAAACCTGTGTGTGTCTCACAGCTCACAAACTGACCTTGCTACTGATACAGTGAGCTCACAGTGGTGAAGCAGGCATTTCAGCAAATACAATGACGAGAGAGTGGTTTCACAAGCCACATCCAAAAAAACACTTTGAATTAGGAAAGGACTTGTAGGAGGCACAGCTAGGCCGGTCTGTGGTCTGATTATTCTGGGTTGCCAGATGGCTAGAGCCCTGCATGTCAGCAGATATCCAGAGTTATCCACATCTGTGGATGTGGGTGCAGATATCCATGGCTCACTTTTGTAGATATGGATGTGGATACGGATACAACATTTTGTGTCCACGCAGGGCTTTACAGATGGCCCCTTGGAGACTGTTGCCCGTATCGATTGTAAATTAGAGGAACTTTGGGGATAAAATCTGGTTTATGCTGGGGTCAAAACTGGCCTTGGGCAGTCACATAGTCCAGGAGATACAAGATAGTGTAAAGCTATTATTGAATCCTCCCCTCTCTGGGCTGTGCAAAGCTCAGCCCCTGCCCAGAACTCAGGGTATTAAACAACAAACTAACTTTCCATTGCACAACTTTTCAGACTTGCAAAGTGTTAAATTTTTTTATGCAACTTGTTGTGCATATGATTAAACTTAAATTGCATCTAATTTTGCAAGGGCTCTTTCTAAACTCCTACTACACATTAAAAAGATATTTTCAAAAGTACTCCGTGCTGTTGGCTTAACGGGTCCCTCTGAAGTCAATGATAACTATTGCTGACTTCAGTGGGAGTGGAGTTAAGTCAGTACGGAATGTTTTTGAAAATCCTTAACAACCTCACTAAAGTAACATCCTTTCTTCCCCAGAGTCACAAATATACTTAATTAGGCTAATTCAGTCGGTATTAATCGGCAGTGCTTTTCACCCGCTAATGAAGATAAGGAGCAATTTATAGCCTTGCTATCAAACTCTGTTGGAAATTATGGTTGCGCTCTGCTTTTTATATTTTATAATTTGAATCTTTAAATTAAAGAGCTATAGCCCCTTCCTGAGAGAAGGTTGGGGTCCTTGCAAGGAACAGATAAATAAGCATTAATTATTACTCCTCCTATTATGCTTCAGATTTATTTCTCGGAGTCCAACCATTGCTGAAACTGGCAATGTAAATTATAGGGATCTGAAGCTTTTCTACAGAGAACAGAGAAGGATTTTTCCTACTAATGTAATATACTGACATAATTGCTCTCCCAAAGAGTAACTTTATTTCAGAGGAAACGATACGGGAATCTATAATAGCCGTGAGAGAGAGGAGGTTTGGAAAATACCTATCTCTGCTGTTGTTTATTTGTATGCAATGTAACCTAGCACTTCCAGTCATGGGACAGAACCTTCTCGTGCAGAACAAAAAGATGCTCCCTGTGCCAAAGAGTTTACAATCTAAGTGTGACAAGCAGGTGCAGAAAGATGGGGGAGCACATGGAAATATTGAGACACTAGTGGTCAGCATGGTAGGCAGAGATCTCAGCCCACCAGCTGCTTAACTGTTGTCAGATTTTTGGTAGGCAGTGTGGCAAAGGGAAATTTTAATGAGGACAGTCAGTGGATTTTTATGGGGAACTCCCTCCATCCTGCATGGGAGACAGCATGAAGGTGATTGTTTGAAAATGTAACCAGTGGGTGGTGAAGGTTGGCATCAGCGGTCAATCAAAGGTGGGAGTCAGTGTCTCAAGAGTGAATGAGAGATGATAGTTCAGGTGGGAATTGGCCAGGAAGGACTCATGGGAAGGTGACACTGGTCCTTTATGACTCATCAGCTTGCAACAGCTGGGCTTAAGAGAGCACCTTGAGAGGAGACACCCAGCGTTGCTAGAATGAGTGAGGAAAGAGATGCCTGGGAGCAAGAGGGTCAGGAGATTGGCCGTTGAGAACTGCCCGAGACCAGGGGCCTGGCAGAGATCCCTGAAGGAAGCCACAGTGACACCTGGAGGAAGGCTGAAGGCAAGAAGAGCAGCAAGAGAGGTTTGCTGGCTGACTTTTGTGTTCTGGAGATAAGGGCTAGAGTGGGCTGAAGACTCATAGACTCATAGACAGGAGATCTGCAGTAGAGCTTACCTGCTGACATAATCATGTCAGAGCTGGACACAGGAACCAGGGAGATGCTTCTTCGGTGAGAGTGATCTCGAAACAGAGAGGCTGTGGGGCTCCTGCTGGGAAGAGTAAGGTTGCACTGCAGTAGAAGGGCTGGTAAGGCTGTCCTGGCAGAGGGAGTGAAGCTGAACAGGAGCTAGGTGTGGTGGAAGATGCTAGAGAGTGTTATGAAGGGCACTAAAGGAGTTTTAAGGACTTAGGATGACAAATGTATTTTATGTTGGGACTTAGGTTTTGATCTACTTACCTTATGTGGTTTTGGTCCTAAATCAGGTCTAACTGAGGCAAGAAAGCATCTACTGGAGTTAAAAGGGGCTCTCAAAGGGGAAACTGAGACAGGGGCACCTGTCATGTTGTGACCTGCTGCAGGATGGCAAGATGGGGGAGCTGCCCTATGGCAGGTGCCTTGAAAAGGAAGACCAGGAGTATGTGTTTGTGATGGAAAAATGTGAGCCTGTGGAGAGATGCAAAGGGGCGGGATGGGGAGGGGGGAGGAGAATGTTGTGGTCAAAGTGATGAGCTAGAAAAATGATCTTTGCATCAGCATTTTGAATGGATGTGAGCTGAGCAAGACTGCATTTGTCAAGGATGTTGCAGTCATGAAAACCTGGAAGGATGAGAGCATCCTGGGCAAAAGTTTCATCCATGTGGTGAGAGATGAAAATAGTATGTTTGCATTGCTGTGGAGGAAAAATTGGCAAGACTTAGACACAACATGGAAGGTGAGTGTCTGGAGAGGGCCTGATTAACGTGCAGGATGGTGGTGGTATTCCCCAGGATCAAGAAAGAGGAAGTGAGAAGGAAGGGTTTTTTTGGATGGAGGAGGGAGATTAGGAGCTCTGTTCTGGCTGTGTTACATTTAAGCTGGTAGTTGGACATCCATGAGGAGATGATAAAGAGACAGGCTGAGATTTTAGTTTAGATAAGAGACAAGATGACAGGACTGCAGGGCATACTTAATCTTTTTCAAGAATTTTTCCAGTCACTTTATGCGCTGACTCCAAGGTCCTTGTAAGCACATCCTGTGGGGAATGAATGCCCCCTTCATTGCCACTACTGTCCATGGGAGTTGAATATGCTGAGCGACTCCCTGGACATATTTAGTAACTTGCAAGATCACAGAGCAGGCCCTGATGTAAAACCTTTGGTGAGAAATGCTGTTTACAAGTAAAAGAAAGTGAGCCAACTCCTCAAATATGCACTCAATAATAAAATACGTCCAAAATAAACTACTTTTTGATTTAGGCTAATTAGTGTCTCAGCTACTCTCTTGGAGGAGACGCTTGGCTAACTAGCTTATAGTACTGGCAGCTTTAAATGTTTGAAAATAATGAGTCCAAACCTCATAGCACTATCACAGCACTACCTTAAAAATCACGAGATTTTAAAATAGAATCATTTTTGGCTTTTTAAAAACAAAATTGGCATATTGTTTTTGAGCCAGTCCTCTTTTCTCAGGAGGGTTAGATTTTTTTTTTTTTTTTTTTGGTAAATAGCAAAAGCTGAAATTCTCATGTAATCACAAGATTCTTGGAGCTGGAGCTTTAAGAAAAACATGCAGGGTGAAATCCTGGTTTAACTGAAGCAAAATTCTCATTTACTATTGAGGGACTTATAACACTGCATGTTTAAAATTCTCAGAGGGGTATCCATGGTATTCTGCAACTTTAAAAACAATGAGTAGCCTTGTAGTACCTTACCGATGGTCTACACTATGGGATAAGTTCAAATTAAGACATGCAACTTCAGCTACGTTAATTGCATAACTTAAGTCAAAGTATCTTAACTCAAATTTTGATGCGGTCCACACTGTGGGAGGACACACTCTTCCTTTGATTTACATTACTCCTCATAGAAGCAGGATTATTAGCATTGACTGGAAGGCCCATCTCAGTTCAAATTAGCGTGTGTTCACTAGACATGCTTATGTAAACCCTGGAAGATCGAGTGCTTAGATATTATCTGTAGTGTAGACATAGCCTTAGAGACTAATATGACCTTTCGTGGGCAAAACCCACTTCCTCAGATGACCAGAGTGGGTTTTGCCCAGGAAAGGTCATGATACTATATATCATGTTTCTAAGGTGCAACATGACTTGTTTTTCTAATAACACTGTAAGAGTAGGCAGCACTGAGGTTGGATGTCCTCTATCACACCTTCAAAAAGGTTAATGAATTTATCCTAACAACACCCACTGGAAGACTGACTGCGCAGGGAAGTTAGATAATTTGCTTGAGGTCAGATAGGTAGTCTGGCAAAGCCAGGAACGATATCCACGTTATCTGCCTTGATCATAAGACCATCCTTCTTTTCTCTCCATTTCGTCTTGATACCCCACTGGATTGAACTCAGGTAATAAGAAATCACTGCCATCCTTGATCACTACAAGTAATTAATATGAATAGAATGCATTTGCTCCCAAATGTTGCATGTAAACCTAATGAAGCTTCTGAAAGTTCCCTGGAAAAGAGGAACTGTAGCCACGCACAGGTGCTTGACGAAGGTAAGTTAACTCGCTAGTTTGAGTAGGGTAGATCTGTCATTCTTAAGAAGCCATCTGTTCAAAGTGGAATCAATATTCAGAAGCAAGAGCTGAGTTATTTTGCAGTTTACTCTGAAGTCAACCTATTAACTTGATTTACTGTATGTGGTGATTTGCATAGTTTTTCCATGATACTTTGTTTCGGCCCATTACATTTGACCAGACTTAACAGTAAAAGTTCCTGGGATTGTGGAAATGACATTAGTATTAGCATAAAGTTGAAACGGGAAACATTGTTTAAAAAAGGGGAAAAATAGAATCTCTAAATTAGAGCCTTCTGTAATCTCATATGGCACATTATGGTACATAGATTACAACACTTAGACTGGACATTTCCCCTGAGTGCTGTATGCAAGGTAATTTTGAAATGGAGGCTAGTTTTCTCTGGAAAACTCCAAATTGCTTACATCTGATTAAATAGTAAGTACTTTCCTGATACTTGCACTGTGAGAACTAAAGTGGAGCGAAGGTGAGATTCTGCCAGTAACTTTAAATAATTGAATTGTACCAAGTGATTACTAGCTGAATCTGGAAGAAGTTTGCCATGCTTTCCAATTGCATTTTGTGATAGGATCCCCAAAGCTGCTCTGCTCTGCCTCCTTAACACTCCAGCCTGGGTTATCTCATATAATGCTTTGGCAACGACAAACAGCAAACCCTGTCCAAGCACCTTGGTTGATCAGCTATCAACATGTGGAGCCCAACACCCAGCAAAATTGCTCCATGATCCTCTTATGAATCATACAGATAGGCACCAGCCAATCACCCCAGCACCCAGCCTTGCACCCCAGAAATGTATCTTCTTATGCTGCTCAAGACTTCCTTGGACAGTGCATGCTCATTAATAAGTATGCTACGTCTTTAACAAAATGGGACATGCACCAGCC
Source organism: Pelodiscus sinensis (assembly GCF_049634645.1). Taxonomy (NCBI): domain Eukaryota; kingdom Metazoa; phylum Chordata; order Testudines; family Trionychidae; genus Pelodiscus; species Pelodiscus sinensis. The sequence continues at coordinate 134,813,942 of NC_134713.1, forward strand.
TTTTTAATCTGACCTCAGATTCCCCAACCAGTTCAACAAAACCACCCTGTTTTAGATAAAATAGAAAATGGATGTATTAACTACAGAATGACAGATTTTAAGTGATTATAAATAGCAGGCAGAGATCAAAACTGGTTACATTAAAATAGCAATTAGGCTTATTTCTAACTTTTACAGGCTAAGCAAGATTTGAATTAAGCACTCTCTCACCCTAACTGATGTAACAGGCAGCTCACAGTTCTCCACATTGACTGGAATCCCTTCCAGCACAGGACCAATCTCCCTATTCAAAGTCTTTGTCAGATAATCTTCCAGGTATTGACATAGGGGAAAGGGCAGAGTTGGGGGGAGGGAGAAGTCCGAGTGATGATGTCACTGCCCCTTTTTTAATACATTCTTCCATCAGCTAGAAAGATTCTTGCTACCGTGTGGATTAGGCCACCCCACTGAATACCTGCCTCCCGAGAAACCTCTGAGTGGGCTCTTTTTCACGGGCCATTAATGCCTGCCTGTCTGGCCAGTGATAGCTTTGTCCTTGCTTACAGACTGGCACATTTCCCAAAATCTCTCAGTACTTTGTCATTTCACATACAATGATAGCAACTACAATTCAAGAGATTATTGAACAGATCAAGATTTTTAAAATGATCCCTCCCAAGGCATGTACAAAACATGTTATAATCATATGACAGTGGTGAATATGGGGGCTCCATAGTGCTACTTTGAGGTTCAGAATGTCACACAGTAGTAGTCTTGTTCTGGGCCTGGTCGTAAGGCAACTAGATGTTTGATTCTGCTTGTCCCTTGTTGAGACCACAAAGCTGACAGTTCCTGATGTCATCACCAAAGACCCAGGCCAGTGCTGAGCAGTTGAGGGATGTTTACCACCTTCTCCTGCTCTGTTAATAGACCAGAGAAAAGGTATGCTGTTTGATTCATTGATTACAAGGCAGACAAGGACCATTTTGATAATTTAGGTTGATCTCCTGCATGATGCAGATCATAAGGTTCACCCAGGGATTCCTAGTAGCAAAGTAATGTCTCTGAATCAAGTGGGATTCAAACCCAAGTCTCCAGAGACCTTGACACAGAGCCTTGGACCATTTGGCCTTCCTGACATGCCTGCTACTATGGACGCTTTTTGCTCACTATTCTTAAGGACACGGCAGCAGATGAGGACTGAATCTTTCATGGTACAGCTCTTCTCTGTGGAGGGAAGAAACAACTAGTAGCCTCCTCCTTACTCTTGTAGCAAAGGAGGAGTGAAACAGGTTCCTTCTCCTGGTCTCCAACCTGAGAAGGAACAAAATATTTGTCAAATGAGTTCTTCCCATCCCCAGCTATCTATGCAGAGGAAAGGAAGAACGTATGAAGGAAGGCAATGAGAATGTAGCACAAAATCGAGTGAGACACATAGAAGGCTAAATCATTTGCACTATAGATAGTGTATAATCACAATATGTCCGGGGGCAGATGGCATTCAGGAATATAGCCAGTGAAATGGGAGGTTATACCTCAGGCCTCTGGGCCAAGTGACACCAGCTGAGTTCTAGCTCCTGGGGACCAGTTAGTTGTCCAGCCTCTGCTACTTGGAAGAGGTGTCTTGGGCCCAACTGAGCCTTAACCTATAAGGACATAAGAATGGCCATACTGGGTCAGACCAATGGTCCATTTAGCCCAGTATCCTGTCTGCTGATAGTAGCTAATACCAGAATAAACAGAACAGCAGAATTCTGAATGATCCATCCTTTGTCATCCAGTCCCAGCTTCTGTCAGTCAGGGTATGTCTACACTACCACCCTAGTTCGAACTAGGGTGGTTAATGTAGGCAACCGGAGTTGCAAATGAAGCCCGGGATTTAAATTTTCCGGGCTTCATTTGCATATTGCCGGGCGCCGCCATTTTTAAATGTCCGCTAGTTTGGACTCCATGCCTGCGGCTACACGCGGCACGGACTAGGTAGTTGGGACTAGGCTTCCTATTCTGAACTACCAGTACACCTCGTACACCACCTTGTCCCTGACCATCTTGACTAATAGCAATTGATGGACCTATCTTCCCTCTATCTAATTCTATTTTGAGCCCAATTTTACTTTTGGACTTTACAACATTCTATAGCAATGAATTCCACAGGTTGACTGTGCACTGTGTGAAGAAGTACTTCCTTTTGTTTGTTTTAATTTGGTTGTCTATTAATTTCATTGGGTGACCCCTACTTCTTGTGTTCCAGGAGGGGATATATAACATTTCCTTACCCATGTTCTCGCCACCGTTCTGGATTTCACAGACTTCTGTCATCTTGCCCTTTACTCATTACTTTTCTAACCTGATCAATCCCAGTCTTTTAAATCTCTTCTTGTGTGGAAGCTGTTCTACTCCCTAGTATTTGTTGCCTTCTCTGTACCTTTTGTAATTCCAATATAGCTTTTTTGACAGTGACATTGGAATGTTACTAGCCCAAGCACAGTTAAGAAGCAGTTTTTGGAAGCAGGAAAGACTAAGGGCTTGTTTCTACTATGCTGGGGATTGACGCTGCAGCAATCAATACACCGACTGTCATTTTATCGCGTTTGCTTAGATGCGATAAGCCGATTTCTGAGCACTCTGTTGTTGACTTCAATACTCTATGAGGAGAGTAGCTGGCATCGATGGTAGAGCAACCTCTGCCAACCTTACCTCACACAAGACACTGCAGCAAGTATATTGCCTTCATCTGTTTGTGTAGCTGAAGTCATGTAGATTAGATTGATGGCAGGGTTTAGTATAGACAAGGCCAAAGTTTGTTGTGGAGAAAGATTATAGTAGTTGTATATCTGATTGTCACTCCTTAATTTAAATGACAGTAAGTATTGCTCTATTGAAAATCTGATGTGCTTTAATGGCTTGAATGACCTGTCATCTTTGGGGAAACTGCCTTGGTTTGGGAGAACCAATGTGCAGATTTAAATTGGGTTAAGGATTAGAAATTTCTCACCTGCAAAATAATGTGTTGCCATTCTGAAATCAACAGAGCTTTGCTGTCAGAGGTGGACAATGGTCCCAGACAGGTCTTCCAAATTTCCAGTGGATCTGATCTAGTGCTTTAGGAGCTAAGAACAAAACCCTTCAATACTAGCCAACATCTTGGCCATCAAGGAACTATTTTATTCATGCTGTTATCCCAGCTTCTCATCTGAGTCCCACTGCTGAGCTGACATCAGTGTTGAACAAAAACAGAATGCCACGACCTTGCAAGTTGGCTTCCCACTGGAAGAGAAATCACAGCAGTGGGAACAGTGTTAAGTGTCGCCTCCAAGAATTGCCTCCAAATAGAGAAAATAAAGCAGAAAGCAAGCTTTCTTCTACCTGCCAAACTTCTACCGAGGACTATACAGAATGAACCTGATAACAGTACAACAATTCCTCAAAGACTGAAAACTTGCTTTCATGTTAGGAAAAAATAACTTGTAACACCGTGTGGAACAGTGCAAATGGTGTCTCCTGCAATATTGAGATTTTCCTTCTTTTTCCAATACTTTTTCCAAGAACTGAGGATGAAAAAAATTATATAAGAGCTAGATAGTATAACAATATGTTATGGTCCAGTTCATAAATACGGTTACTCATAAACAAGAACCAGACTCTAGCTCTTAAACCAAGAGTTGCTTTAGAAGTTGGCGTGAGAGAGCCCCCACCCTAATGCAGTGGGAAATGCCGTGTGAATGGCGGGGAGGGAGGGATAAGAAGAGGAGTGAAGAAAGTTCTGAGAAATGGGGGCAGTCCCCTTGGCAGCTGGGGTCCTGCGTTGATGTGCCCCTTTCCCTGCCCAGCTATCAGTGCCCTGTCTCATCCCCCAGCCCATACTGATGCCTATTGCATATGCTCCTGTCCCCTCCCCTGGACTGGATGTCTCATCAGAAACCTGCAGGGGCTGGAAAGAGAGACAGGGCTGGACCAGGAAGACCCACACACCTATTGGGTGTAGTTCATTGTCCCGTGTGATGGCACTTAGACCACTAGAGAGTGAGCGTGCGCCCTACAGCCTTAGCTAACATGAAAGCTGGCTTTAGCGCTCAAGCTGTACAGGCTCATGCACTAAGCTCCAGAGATCCCAGGTTTGGTTCTGCCTGTCAGGACTACATTAGCTCAGCCCAGTATTTCCATTGCAGGGACCCCTGCTGGAGTGGCTGTTCCTGGAGCTGTGATAGCCTCAGGGGACACAGGCAGGGGAGAATACCTACCAACCAACCTGAGAATGCACACAAGAGCTGCGACTGGTCTGTTCTGCACTTTAAAACGCTGAAGCATGCATTCTGTACAACTAGGCTCAGTTTGATGGCTAATGCAGAAGGACAGGACTGTGCCCTGCTCACGGGCCTCTGTTCCAAGGTGTGTAGAGATGCTGGTCATTCAAACTATTCCTCTTGAGATGAGGGAGCATAAGCACTTTGCCACAGGATCTCAATGGAAGAAGGAAGAATGGTTCCTTGTGCTTTCCCTCATTCAAGTTAAGTGTGGCCAGAATCGGAGTGAAGACTAATGGCTTGTGTCTGCAAGCTCTTTGGAGTGGCAAGTACAATGGCAACTTGTGTTCATTGTTTAGCATATCCAAGATCTTAGTTGATCTGTCAGTCATTTATTCATCTTCTGCATCTCTCTCTCCAAAGAAGCAGTCACGAGACTTCAAGGAACCAACAGCCACCCAGCTGGGCCTCTGGGTAAGGTGTGTGTGTAGGTCCAGTTCCATACTCCCAGAAGGGGTGGGGACTTAGGCAAAAGGGGTGGGGCCAAGGACAGCTCCCAGGTGCTCAAAAGGGATGGAAGCTCCAGGTGCCACCACTGCCAGCAGCAGCGGCTGGAGCCTCAGATCCCTTTGAATCACTGGGCCTCAAGGCATTTGCCCCTACCCCCGAGACTTTGTTAGTACAAGACAGTGGAATCATTGTTTCTGGCTAGACCTATATGGCTGTGCTCCACTTAGCAATGTTACTAACCTGTTATTGAATTGGCCTATTGGGATTATCACCAACATCCTTGACTGCCACACATTTATGTATCACCATTTGTAAAAGGGTGTATGATATCCTATTTCTGAACACAGATAATCAAGGCGGCTTCATTTGATGGCTAGTAATTATTCACACAGGAGAATGGTCTGTCTATATTTAGTGAACTTGAGATGGAAAAGGAGCAACTTTTTGGACTTGTGTGAAAGTTTCTTTATCACAGAGCACATTAATGATCTTGTGCATTGAATGAACAGAACAGAACTGAATTATCCACTGGACACTTACAAAACTCATTGCTGCCACAGGCAGTTCAGCAAATATCTAATTTTAGGGGGATATTCGAGTATATGCTGTTGATACACTGGGCTTCCTGGCAATTACATGAGGAGGCTTTTCCATGCATCACTGATGGACGCACTTCAGAAATGGGCTGGGACATATTTATGTAAATATGTCATTAGTCTCACCCCCAACTACAAAACATACATGAACATCTTTCATAAAGGTAACTTTAGGGTTTAACATCAATGTGTTCAGTTAGTGCTTTCCACATGGATTCTTTTCTACAAAAGGAAACATTCAATTAGGGAAAATCACTTAAGCTCACAGTAGTTAAAAATCCCAGAAATGCTTTTCTGTTAGATGACACACCCTGGAAACAGTTCTGTCACCACAAGTGACACATGCATAACCCCTTTTGCGCCTGGTATAGGCAAACTCGCCACATGTGCAGCTTTGCTTACAGTCACGTATTCTTGGAGGAGCCCACTTGGAGAGACCTTCAGACACACAATAGGTTGGATGATGCTCCATCACAACTCAAAAAGTAAGTGATGTGCACTTTTTCCTGAGGCTGGGCCCACACGCTGGCCTTTTGTGCATGCCCGTCATTGGCCAAATCCTGTGCTATAGTGTGTCATCTTCAGGTGAGCTGAAAGGAAGAATGCAGTATGCAAACATTTGAAAATAGTGGCCCCAGAGAGCAGTCTGAGTTAGGCTTTCATATATATAAAATACAGTATCGTGTGCTTTTGTGGGCAAAACCCACTTCCTCAGATGAGAGTGGAGAAAAAAGGGAAAACCTCCCAATTTGTAACAGAAAAAGGAGAGAGTTTCCCATATACTTAGCTTTTGAGGTCATTTGATTGTTGACTATAACAGCCCATTTAATTCATGTTTTTGTTCAGGACCTGAGAGAGAGTGTCAAATTTGCTTAGGAAGGCCAATTCTGAAGTTTCTCTCTTTAGTTGGTTCCTGAAATTCCTTTGTAGAAGAATAGCTACATTTAAATCCATTAATGAGTGCCCAGGTAGGTTAAAGTGTGCTCCTACAATTTTTTGTGTATTACCATTATTCGTTGCCTGTGCTACTGTAGACATATTGCCGTGGTCCCCAACACGGTGCCTGCCAGGTGCTCGGGGCTGGCCTGGCCCCGGACGCACGGTGGGGGGAGCGCCGGCCCCGGGCGCGCGGCGCTGGGCAAGGGGAGCGCCGGCCCCGGGCGCGCGGCGCTGGGCGGGGGGAGCGCCGGCCCCGGGCATGCAGCTAGGGGGGGGGGCCGCCCCCCGGGCATGCGGCTATGGGCGGGGGTGCCCCCGGGGCACAAGTGTCCCCGCCTCCTGGCGCCCGGCGGCCGAACGGCCACACCCCCTGGCGCCCGACAACCTCGAAAGGTTGGGGACCACTGACATATTGCTATTTTTAGGAGCCAGCTTGAGCAGAGCCAGTGCAGGTGCATCTGTGCGAGCTGGAAACCATGTTTCCCAGCTCATATGGCTATTATACTCTGCCTGTAGAATTTGTCCTGATAGCTGCTAATATTCTCATTAAGGATGTTATTAAATAATTAACTACCTCATTAAGATCCTTTAATCCTTATTTAAACCTGAAATCAGTGGGTTAGTGTGAGAAAGCACTATGGGTCTAGGCCTCAATTGACATTGAGAAGTGCTTTGAATTCTTACACTCCGGTGTGTGGGTTTTTAAGCTCACATGTTTGTGCACTGTTTTGGATTTCCTAGGGTACATCATGCTTCAGGTAAGTAACACGCAGAGTAGTTGTCATCAGAATCAGCATATAGCGTTACCCCTTAGCTCTTAATCTAAGAGCTTGATCCTGAACATCCTTATGTTCGAGTCATCATTTTTAATGGCTATTCATGCGAAATATAGTGTAAATGCAAAGGTGCAGAGCAGCTATACATCCTTAGAAACAAACAAAAAAGATCTTTGATTGCTAATAACTTAGCAATCAGATGAGATTAGACTTTCTAGCTCTCAGTTCAGGTTGCTTCTCTGACATTTGTCAAAAGATTATTTTTGCAGTGTAAAGCATATTCTTGTTTTCTAATAGTACTAATGGCTGTCTTTGCCTTGCATCTTCATACATTGCCTCTAATAGCAAGGAATAAAGAGGAAGATGTAATTAAACTTCCCATAGCTAAACTGCAATAACAACTGCAGGGAGTTTGGCTCATACCTCTGGCATTCTGCTGTGTTACTTTTCTCAAGTGCTGGCCAGTTACAGACATCAATTACAGCATTTAATCAAGATGACATTGAAGATGGCATGCTGAAGTTTTAACAAAATATTATTAGTGAGAAAAGTGACTGAGAGCATTTCATTTGATTTGTAGCAGTAATGACCGAAAAGCCAGCTCCTTGCATAGTTTCTTTAAGCAAATGCCCTCTGTCAGACTCACATTGAATGACTTTGTGTTTGCACTGCAAAACTAATCTATCACCATTGACTCAGCCATGCAAACAGAAGTGTGCAGAATAGAAAAACAGAAAAACTCTTAGGGACATTTGGAAGTATATGTGTGCGTGTAAATGGGCATGGATGGAATAAAATCCTATGTTCAATGTGCTGGAGACATCCAAGATAGTGCAGCATAAATGTTTACAAGTCCTCTTTGTAATTACATTAATAACTTTGGAGTAATGCACACATTCCAAATACATGCAGATGTACTACTCCCACCCCAAAGCATGAAAAATCACGAGAGACCCTCAGAATTATGAGATTGACTTAAAAATATCATGAGATTTCACAAAACAATAACTCTTGGATTCTTTGTGTTTGCCTTGTGCTTTTTGATTCCTTGCAGGGTTTTTCGGAAGCCTGAAGGCTAGAAACCTAATCTTTTATATGACAGCTGAAATCCTTACATAATGTTATGCCTCAAGGAGCTTGATCTTTAAGAACAACATCATGTATTGCAACAAGGCTTGCAACAAAGTTGTGGGAATTGGCCGTTCTGTAGATAAAACCTTTGTGTCATATAAAAGTCAGGTATTACACACACCCTGTTATATATGTATGGTACAGAGGACACACCCACTCATATTATTCTTCAATTTTATGTGAATAGAGAGATTTGGTCCAATTATCTTTTTAGTAATAAACACACCCAGGGATACAACTCCTACTGAAGGCAATAGCAATGAATCCAAGGGTAAATATTAGCCCATGATCAGGTGGCATGAAAATATTACCCCAGAAGGGCAAAAATAACTTCTGAGAGTATGTATGTTGTCTGACAGTTGTAAGCACAATTTAGAAATCTGCATTTTCTTAGGGGAAATTTTGCAACATTATTGTCCTTGTCTCATCATCTCCCTGATTTTCAACTCTCCCATCTTCCTCCTCTCACTTCTCTCACTCTCTCTCACAATGCCTGTTTCTCTACCTATTTGCATTTCTCTTTTCTCCTACCTCCTTGCTCCCTTATCTCTTCACCTGCTTCCCAGGTTCCTTGCCTATTCTCCTGCCTCTTTAGCTCATTGTCTCTTTGACAACCTTGTCTTGGCTCCTCCACCTAAACAGGCAAAAGAGGTCCCCACTGAGCTATTATTCTGAAGTCCAGGCAGCTGGGAAAGGTAGCAGAAGCCTCAGAGATGTTACATCATCTTGTGGGGAATACAGCTCCAGGATTTAAGGGCTAGTAAGAGGTCAGGCAAAAGTCTCACTGTATCAGTGCTTAATCAATGTAATGGTTGTTGGCAGCACCAGCTACTTCTTGCATGCAGTCCATTGGATAAGTGGATGTCCAGCATGATTTATTTCTCATTGACTGACAGAAATAGCAGTTTTTTCTTCATTTGGTTGTTTGTTTAATAAATTAAGTTACAGACCTAGGAGAATAGCCTGGATACACAACACTAATAAACCTTACTTGTTGGAAATTGCAGACTTCCATGTATATCTGACATTAATGGGATCAAGCTTTACATCATAGGGGCTAGATTTTCAACTCGTTCAAATCTGCATAATTCCATTGGTGTTAATGCACCAGTGCCCTTTGACAAGGCGAGGATCTGGTTCTGTACATAACTAGGTTTGATAGGGGCAAAGCCCACAGGTAAGTCAGAAACATGGAAACCTGGGACAAGGGTCCGAATTTGGAGGAAACATGAGCTGCAATAGCAGGGATCAAGCAGGGATCATGAGACAGAATGGGGTGGAGGAGGGCAGAATCAAAGCAAATGATGAGAGAAGCATGGGGAGTAAGTAGGAAAACCTTGTAATGCTAGTAAATAAGAACAATGACAAAGCTAGCATTGCAGAGACTTGGTGGAATAATACACAGGAATGGAATATTGTTATAGAAGGGTACAGCTTGCTCAGGAAGGATAGGCAGGGGAAAAGGGAGAAAGTATCACCATAGACACACACACTTGGATTGAGGTTTAGATGGAAATAGGAGACAGACTTGTTGAAAGTCTCTGGATAAGGATAAGATTGGGTAAAAATGAGGGTGTTGGCATGGCAGTGGTCTACTACAGACCACCTAACCAGAAGGAAGAGGTGGATGAGGCTTTTTACAAACAACTAACAAGACTTCAACTACTCAGACATCTGTTGAGAAAATAACACAGAAGGCCATAGATTATCCAAATTCTTGGAATATATTGAATTAGAAGTTGGAGAAAGTTACTAGGAGAGAGGCTGTTGATTTTGAGAAATAGCGAGGAGCTGGTTGAGCATTTGAAAGTTGAAGACAGCTTGGGTAGAGTAATCATGAAGACAGAGTTCATGATTCTAAGAAATGGTAGGAGGGAGAACAGCAAAATAAAGACAGTAGATTTCAAGCAGGCAGACAATGAATATAAACAAATAGCACAAATATGTAGGGGTGTGTACCAGTCCGGGTCAGCAGGCAGCCTTTCTGACTCACTACAATGGCAGCCACCCCTAGAGTCTGTGACAGTCTGGGGTGGCCGCGGGCCGCAAATATACACAAAGTCTATAGCAGTCTGAACGGCCATGGCTGGGGGTCAGGGCAGGGCAACAAATATACACAAAGTTTATAATAGTTGGGTCGCTCAGGTCTGGTTGTGGACTGAGTCAAGGATCGGCTCTCCTAGCTTGGCAGAGCACCAACAAGCACAGGGGTTTTCCCTTACGGGGGAACCTGCCACCTCAAGTGACAGGTGGCAGGGGGGAATGCAGACCTGCCCACTCCACTGTATCCTGGCCCAGGGCCATAGTAGTGGCAACGCAGGCACCTACTCAGTCGGCGGGGATCCCAGCTGCAATCCGCTGACTGGGTTGGTGGGTCAGCGGGAGTCCCAGCTGCAATGAGCTGCCCACCAGACCTCCATCTCATCAGCCAATGGGACATTGGCTTTCCCTGGGCCATTTCCTAATTACCCCTGGGGTCCTGCCTGGCAGGATGGCGGTGGCTCGAGGTCCTCCAGAGCTAGTAGGGTATCCATGGACTCGGGAGTCTAGGTCCTGACGGGGTCCTGGTGATGTAGTCATGGCCCCCAAGCTGGGTGCGCACTCCAGTTCGCTTGGCTATGCCTCAATGCTTGGGGGGATTTGGCGAGGCCTTGATCCGTCTGCAGGGTCAGGCAGCAGACCTGAGGGTCCTATCCAGTTGTCCCTGTGTGGGGGCTGGCTGTTGGCCCTCCTTTCTGGGGAAGCCGGGGAGAGTGTCTGGTTTGCCCATCCGCTGAGCTCCAACTGAGCTCTCCAGTTCTATTCTTATAATCCCAGCCCCGCCCTTCTGCTTCCTGTGGGAGGGGCTGGGTGTCTCAGGCACCACCTACCAAGGGTTCTTATGCAGGACTTCCCTTTCAGGGTCAGCCGGTGGCCTTGCTGACACACTACACTGCAAAATTAGAAAGGCACAAAACATGGTCACAGTAGCTAGAGATATAAAAGGTAACACGAAAACAATCTACAACTACATTAGAAGCAAGAGGAAGACTAAGGACAGGGTAGAAGTGTTACTCTATGAAGAAGTAAAAACAATAACAGAAAATGTGGAAATGGCAGAGGTACTTAGTGACTTTGTTTTGGTTTTCATCAAGAATATCGGTGGTGGTTGGATCCCTAGCACAGGTGAAAATGGGGTAGGTTTAGAAGCTAAAATAGGGGAAGAACAAGTTAAAAATTAGTAAGACATTAGATGTCTTCAAGTCACCAGGGCCTGCATGCCTACAATATTGTGCCATTAGCTATTAAGAACATGAGAACTGCCATACTAGGTTAGACCAATGGTCCATCTTGCTCAGTATCCTGTATTCTGACAATGGGCAATGCCAGAATGAACAGAACAGAGAAATTTTGAGTGATCCGTCTTTTGTCATCCACTGTCAGCTAATGGGGTTGTGTCCCTGACCATCTTGACTAATAGACATTGATGGACTTATCTTCCATCTAGTTCTATTTTGAACCCAGTTATACTTCTGATTGATGTTTGCTCTGCAAATTTAGCAGCCTTTTTATATTTCTTTGGAAAAATGTTGCTATTTATATAAATGCATAGGGAAATATTCAGAATTAAATTCTGTATATGCAGAAATTGCACACTGTTTTAAAATGTGAACATGAATCCCTCTTTTACCTTAAAGTTTCTGTGTAGTCCTTTGGATGGAGACTATGCATACCTCTCTTGTTTTAACGAAGTGAAGGATATACGATGTTCCTCCAATGAATGGGTATGAGACATCACATTTTAAATTCTGATCAGAAACTTCATATGGCATTGCTATATTCAGTAGAATTATGTGGTCTGGAAAGAATACATTTTGTTAATTTTGATAAAAACATTTTGTCGATTAATTTTTTTCAGCTACAGTAAAAGAAATGGCCAATCTACAAGGATGATTGGAGGGACATTTTGATCCAAATGACTATTTTACCTAAATTTAATAAATACAAATAATTGGGAAGAAATTCTGTTTTTTTTCCTGGCATTTATCATGTTTACTGTTTGCAGACTACAACAAAAGAGTACATACTCTTTTTTTTTCTTGTTTGGTTTCGCTGGGAATTTCATTTACAATGCTATTTTTAATCTGCATTGCTCCCTTTCATGTCTTGAAGTGAAGGGGTGGATTAGGCTATATATTTGCTCCTGATTTTTCTCATGTGTGAATGCACTTACTTTCTATTGCTGCTTCTATGTAACAGCCTGCACTGGGATGTGGGGGGCATTGAAAGACTGTGCTGCAATAGATGTTCTGGGAGACATTCTGACTACCTCAGAGTTCTGGGGTGCATAGTACAATTTGGAACAGGAGCCCTGTCACCCTTCATAAGGTGCAGCATGTAGTAACCTATGGATCTGCTTCCCTGGCTGAATGGGGAGGGGGAGGATTAGGCTCATCCAAGTTCTGTTCCAATTGGGATAGTTCAGTGCAGCCTCTGGTGGTAGGAACTTGGTAGATCTCACCAAACTGAGTGATTGGGCAACAAAATGGCAAATGAAATTTAATGTGGATAAGTGTAAAGTAATGCACATCGGGAAAAATAACCCCAACTATACATACAGTATGATGGGGGCTAATTTGGCTAGAGATCTTGGAGTTATCGTGGACAGTTCTCTGAAAACTTCCACACAGTGTGCAGCGGCGGTCAAAAAGGCAAATAAGATGCTAGGAATTATTAGGAAAAGGATAGAAAATAAGACCCAGAATATCTTACTGCCCCTGTATAAAACTATGGTACGCCCACATCTTGAATACTGTGTACAGATGTGGTCTCCTCACCTCAAAAAAGATATTTTGGCCTTGGAAAGGGTTCAGAAAAGGGCAACTAAAATGTTTAGGGGTTTGGAACGGGTCCCATATGTGGAGAGGTTAAAGCGACTGGGACTTTTCAGTTTAGAAAAGAGGAGACTGAGGGGGGATATGATAGAAGTATATAAAATCATGAGTGGTGTGGAGAGGGCCGATAAAGAAAAGTTATTTATTAGTTCCCTAAATAGAAGAACTAGAGGACACCAAATGAAATTAATGGGGAGCAGGTTTAAAACTAATAAAAGAAAGTTCATCTTCACACAGCGTGTAGTCAACCTGTGGAACTCCTTGCTAGAGGAGGCTGTGAAGGCTAGGACTATAATAGAGTTTAAAGAGAAGCTAGATAATTTCATGGAGGTTAGGTCCATAAAAGGCTATTAGCCAGGGGATAAAATGGTGTCCTTGGCCTCTGTTTGTCAGAGGCTGGAGAGAGATGGCAGGAGACAAATCACTTGATCATTGTCTTCGGTCCACCCTCTCTGGGGCACCTGGTGCTGGCCACTGTCGGCAGACAGGATACTGGGCTAGATGGACCTTTGGTCTGACCCAGTACGGCCATTCTTATGTCCTTATGTTCTAAAGACTGGGATTGTGGCTGGCCCCCACTGAGTTGTACTAAGTGGGGAGGGCTCCTAGCACCTTCTTCCTTTCCCCCTCCACACACACATTAGCATCTGTGCCAGGGCAGCCAGTCTGACCCTTAATCTTGGAGCTCTATTTCATGTTGATGTGTGCACAAGTGGAGCTGGAACATGTTTTCTCACCAAGAGTAATCAGAAGATTCCCTTAATGGTGGAAGAGAAAAATCATGTGTTCTCCCCCTCCCGGCCCCTGCAGCCCTGAATGAAAATTACATTATGGGCCTCAATCAGCAATCCTTGCTCATTCAAACCTACTGTTGCAATCTGAGTTTTGGGTATGCAAGCAATGCAGCATTGGTTCCTATACTATATGTGCATTAAAAAAATCCCCACAAAAAACCCAACCCAGATATGTTTTGAAAGTCATGCTCCATATGCGATAGTATCACAGGGAGCCATAAATACAGAACTGTATCTGTCTAAAGCTTTGAGAGGAGCTGTTGGTTAGTTTTAATTAATATGACATCAACATAAAGACAACATTTTCTTTTTCCACTGAATTCATGACATACCTAATAATACATGGCATTCACCCGTGTCCACAATCGGAAATCTATATCAGCTCATATTAGGGTGATGAGGTCATCTAAGCAACGAACAAGGAAGGACTGTAGGGAAGAAATCCATGTCAAGAGGAAGAATAAATGCATACATAAGAAGCGAACCAAGCAGTTCTTACATACCAATCTGATGTCTGTGTACCAAATGACCCTCTGTGTGGGATATTCCTGCGCAAGGATAAGAACACTCATTTTCTCCCCATGCACCAATCAGGGATAATAAGGTTGGTGAATTATGGAAGAGTGTCAAGGCTGTTCCCCACTCTGGCACGGCAAATGCAGAAGTGGGGCCCCACAAAAACACTCCAAAGCCTGATCTCTATAGGCTTTAGTACAAAAACTTCTCCCCAAAACCCTAATACCCAGATTTTGGGGAATATCCGCTGCCCTATGGAAGAAACCGCTCTGACTCACACAGAGGAGGAAAAAGATAAAAATTCCTTTGTCCCAGTTTGAAATTCCTACCTGCAATGTTATTGGCTGACCAGATACCTGGCAAGGTTAACCCCTTAGCCACCAGGCTGCTGGCCAGCCCTCATGGTTATGACAGAGAGACAGGGCATTTGGTACATAGAAAGCACAGATTCAGGGATTCAAATAGAGAATGTATTCAAGGTCAAGTTGATGTGCCTATGGGGTGCTTCCTGACCATGCCCTATTTCATTGAATCATGGCTTCTGTTTGCAAGAGTAGAAAGGGTTTCAAGTCTTCACAACCAGGAAAAGTTAATGGAGACTGAATCAGCATTAAACTATCCCATGATTTCATATGGGCTTGAGAGGGCTAAAGTAGTGGAGAACAGCTGGCATTAAGCACTAGCTTGCCTGACCCCTGCCTGTCCTCCTCTTAAGGGGGATTCTCAAGAAAGAAGTTTTTGCAGAGCTGGCAGGCCATCCTTACTATTCTGAGCTGGATCTTTCTGACTCTGCTAGTGGGAGCATGTGGCAGTATTAGGTTCTGTGTTTTGTTAAATCCAACAGTGTTTTAGGTACTCGGGAGCCTCAGTCATGGACCAGTGCTATTCCCTGCCCAAATTAGTTAACCAAGTGTTCAGGGAACTGTCACAAGGGAAACTGAAATTTCAGAATTATTTGGAATGACTTGAAGAAAGCTACTGCTGTGGCAGGTATTTGGTCCTTTCAGACTCAGTTCAGAAATATGCGCTCTCAAGACAGCTAAATATCTGCCAGCTTTCAGAAAAAGGGCAATTACATTTTGCAGGTGTGAGATTTCACACTTACGAAATATATTTGAACACTAAGGAGGCAATAAAGCCTTGAACATGCATATCAAATTTGTGTTGGGGAATTTGATCTGAAAGGACCAGAATTATTGTATCCGCTCACAGACTATCCTCACAACAGGACAAGAAATAACAGTAAGAGGATGTTTACCCTTTACAAATTAGGGAAATTATTTATAAAAAAGGGAACCTAATGTGTTGACAGTTTTGTGGGACAACTTAGCAGCCTATAGAATATGTTCCTTTAGTATTCTTCTGTGTAAATCGAGTGCTAAAAACACATTCCTTTCAGTGAGCTGCACCCAATCCTTAAAGACTTCCTAGGGAAGACCTGAAGGTAGTGGACATTCTACTAAAGGTGCTGGAAGAAGAGGACTGACCATGAGGGGCACACCACCTCTTCTCTAACTCCACAAAAGCTGCTTCCATGTTCCTGCAGCGATCGGAGGTCATGGCTAAGCTGAAGGTGGTCAGGACCAGAGAAGCATCATCCACTTCCAAACATGCTAGCATTTCCCTGTGAAAGATGACTCCTCATCTCAGCCAAGCTCTCTCTTTTGCACTTGGAACTTCTTCCTAAGGAGTCTGTTCTGAGTGAGATGCCCAGGAGACAGTGGTGACCATAAGAGCTGCACTACCACAGGGCATGGATGGTAAGAGCTGACAAGGAGCAGAAGGCATTAGGTCTGTGTGAACGTCCAGCACCTTGTGTAAGGTTATGCCCCATTCCCACCTCCTGGAGCGGAGGGTAGTCCTCCACATTTGTGAAAAATGGGCTAGATTTGCTCAGAAATAAATATAGCTGAATGCTCTGCAAGCTTCCCATTAAATGAGGGGAGAGTTGGGTAATCAAGCGACATTAGCTTTTAGAAGAACACAGGATGTGGGTAAGTTGTGTTCCATTCTTTGGTTTGTAATCAGCATACACAAATACCATGAAGATGTCTAGCTTTATCAAACAGGCCATTTGTCGTCTTTATGTGGAATAAAGGACAGCTGCTCACCACTAAAAGGCATCAGATATTATAATGTGCCTAAAGTGCTTTTTTTTTTTAAAGGAAAGAAATGAGATGCAGAAGATGACACTTTTGTTTGTTGAAAGTCGCCTCAATTCTTTAACTTCTCTGTCATCCTTTTCACTTTGTCAGGAAATTTCTTAGAAGTCAGCAAGTTTTCATCTACACTGATATCCTAGGGGACAGATGATTTATTCCCATGTTCTTTTCCCATCTTTTTTATAGGAAGATTCTACTGGTGTTGGTTGGCTGCTTCATAACTCACTCTGGACAAGTGTGGGGGGAAGTTAGGGCCTTACAAGAAGGTATCAATAGTCATTTGTTAACCCCCTTGAGTTGTCAGTGAGTGAAGTAGTTGTAAGTTCAATATAAAATGTTAGAAAATAAAACTTTTATGTTTAAAATACTCTTGGGGTGGAAAAAGTCCCATATCTAAGTAGACTTATTCTTATTGAACTTGCCCCTGGGAAATTCAGCTACAGTGGAAGCTGTGGACAATTGCAGCAGCTGATTTACCAGCTGAAGCTCAGATTTCTCGACTTTTATCTTGGGAGAAAATCTTAAAAACCAGCGACAGTCAGAGCCATCAAAACTATCACAGTAAAGCTTTCACAAAGTTTTCATTGAGCTGTCTCTTCAGAGTCCCGGGCCTGACAATGATGAATCGCAGCCTGCTACAGTTTTGCGCATCATGATGTGATAAAGAGCGTTACCCAGCAGACTGCAATAGTCATCAGTATGCCCCCCTCTACTTTAGAACAACATTTCACTTTAGTGGCTTTTAAAAATATTTGATACAATTATTTTAAAAGGATTTCTAAAGACTAGCCCATTATATCTACCTGCATTTAGACACAGCTGATTGGAAAGCATTAGTGTCACTTAGCAATGTTTCGCTTCGTTTTTCAGGCAGGTGATGAAACCATATGCTCTGAGTGATGATTTTTTCTTTTTGTTAAGCAACAGTAAATATGTGCTCCATAACCAGAAGTGCTAGCCCTGAGCTCCACAGAAGTTTTATTAACAATAGTCACAATGGCATACAGGATAAATGGAGGACAACATGCAGTAGGCTAATGATCTGGTAAGCCAAAAGCTTTTTGCTTCCAGTGTAACTGGCTGTCCTACCTTCTGGGTGGCACAACATTTTGCCTTTTCTATTATGGGGAATCTGATCTACTTCTATTGATGTCAATGGGAATTCTATGACTGACTCCAGTGCAGGCCCAATCAGGTTCACGGAGCAGAGGATCATAAAGGAAGGGAGCTGGGGAAAAACTCAAAGATACAATGTCAAAATCTGAACAAAGTCTAAAATGTTATCACCCTCATCCCTGAGCTCTGGGAATGATAGGATGAGGAATCTAATAAAAACTTGGTGGCTCAGACTCATCTCTTCTCAAAACAGACCTTTCACAGGGAGGGGCTGGGGCTGTGGTGGGAGATGAGACTGAAGAACAACTAGGAAGACCCCTGCTCACTTGCAAGCAACAAGGGGATGGCACTGGTAGGTACAGCCTGCAGTTCTATTAAAAGATGTAGCAAATTCCTCTGGCCTGCTTACTCCCTTCGTGCCCTGAAGGCATTGGCTTTATACAGGCATAATGCTTCCCTTCATAGCTCTTAAGTGCTGAAAGTACTCCCTGCTCTTGAGTTTCCCTGGCTTTAAACATCCATAATTTTAGCCCTAAGGTATTAAAACTCTATGATATTGGTTAAGGGGTCACGATTCTTGGCGAGTAAAATGAAAATGGCTGTCATGAGGCTTTTACCTCCCTGAAAATGTCTGTTTAAGTGTATGTCCCCCGTGCCCTCAGTTTTTCAGCCTCTATAACTAGCCTAGAGGACTTGCAAGCAGCCAATATTTTTGAGAAGTGAATGCCTTTAACGGATTTTAAGCATTACAGTTTTGTTCTCACCCTACAGGAAAGTAGGCAGTGCCTCAGTGGATGTCACCTCTGCATGGCTCACTTCTCTTGTGTTCCGGGCTCTGATAGGGGTTGCAGTGTCAGGAGGAAAAAGTCTCCTGGCAGTTTGGAAATCCAGCTAGCTGGGAATTTCTGCCTGAAATAATATTTGACTATTTCTCTTTGCCCACCACCTGGTGCCAAGAATGAATGCTTTCCTCAGCATGCTCCCTCAGGCCAATAAGGATGAGATGGGGACAGATAATGCACAGCAAGAGGGGATCAGGAGCAGACAGTTTCTGACACAGTGCCTGAAGCAACTCTGTGGAAGGAGAGGGGCTATTAGAGAGGGAGAGCGCGGGAGCATTTGATATTTGCCCAAGTCTTGTGGGGGCTGCTGGAACACTTCTGGGAAAAAAAATTAGGGTGAACCAAAATGCAAGGGTGTAAGACTCAAAGAGACTCTGTTGCTTGAAGGATTACTGTACCTGGAAAAGATTAGAAAACAATCTCTATTTTTCATAGGGTTTGTGCATGTGTGTATGTGCCCACCCACATTAGGCAATGCTTTGATTCTGCAGGGGTCAGACCCCATTGATTTCAGTGGATCCCCATGCAGGATCAAACAGTTTCTCTTGTTTGTCTGGGTCTCGCACAGCAAGAGGTGAAAGAAACAAATGTTTTAAAAATAGGATTGTCTGGCTGCAAAATCTAGCATCATAACCTTGGGGGATAGGTTTCTTTCTGAACCTACTTTCCTGACAGGAGACTAGCTTGCAAGTTGTTCATATCCCTTTAAATTTTGTCACAGTGGTTTGTTCTATCTCTGAGAAAAATGTGATGACGGTGGGTGTGGGGGAAACTGGCAGTAAAACATGATTTCCTGGTTTCGTGCTATGGGCAAAGCTTGTTGTCCAGCACTAGAGCAGGTTTTCAGTATGATAAAATTCAAGTTTACAATCGCTAGGCTGTGGGACTGGCAGAACACTTAAAAAACACAAACTCTATAAATCATCCACCATCTCTTCGTCAGCAAGCATTAGAAAGAAATTAGTTGAAGCCTGCAGTTAGGTCAAACACTGGCCTGGTGATTGAGGAGAGATGTCGTTTTTGCTAAATCCTTCAAATGCATTGCTTGGAATGCTCAGGCACACATACTAGGGTCTGTAAGCTGTAATAAATAAGCCTCAGCAAAAAATCTGTCTGAGGCAGTTGCTTTACTGCCTCATTGCTTCCATCAGCATCTTTCAGTGTTTTCATCCATTCTTATTATTTAAATAAGAAGACTTAATCAGAATTCCGAAAGATTTCAAGTCTACCCTTCTAGTCTGGCTGAAGGCAAGGAATGCTTTTATGACGGCATCTGATTTCTTGTATATTCAAAATAATAGTGTATTGGGGATGAATTTCATTATTATTTCTGTGGCAAAGGTTAGTGAAAATACTGAACAGCACATCAACTTGATTGAGTTTAAATTAGTGATGGGTAAACTCCAAGTGCTTCTAAGTTTCTTGGGGACTGCTGAAATATTTCTGGGGAAAAATAAAGTAAAAAAAAAAATTCAAGGTCATAAAAGACTCAAGGCAATATAAAGAAGAGTGTCAAGGGTGATGAAAAACTCCTTTATTGCATCCTGCGTGTGCTACCTGGATGTTGAGTCTGGGCAGACAGCAATAAATGGGAGCTCTGTAACTGTTTATACTCACTGGAGAAGGTGGGTAGGGAAGGATGAAGAATGTGAGTAGCTTTGGCTCCAATCTCCAACATGCTGGCCAGCACTACTGAGCCTTTGTACGTGGTGTTGTAATTTTGTGATTGGGACAGGGCATGAGCAAAACATTGCACGCCAGGAACAAAGGAGAATTGGGGAGGGAATGGTGTTTCTGAGGGTATGTCTATGCTAGAAATGCTACTGTGGCCAAGTGGCAGCTCTGCATCTTTGCTGCTGTAGCATAGCAACTTACTACAGTGATAGCAGAACCCCTTTCATCACTGTTCCACGTCAGCAAGAGATGCTGGCTAAGTTGATGGAAGAACTCTTTGGTTGACCTAGTGGTGTTTACACTGGGGCTTAGGTTGGGGCTTAGGTTGGCTTAACTACATCTCTCAGGAATGTTTCATACTCCCGGTCAATGTAGCTAGGTTGACCTAACTGTAGTGTAGACCAACCCTGAAAGTTGCCTCCCTGAGGTACAGCATCTTTCAGTGCTGTTTCTATATCTGAAGCATCACTCCTGGCTCAAGGTTGTGCAACTGCAAATGGAGTGTTCTGTTTCTCTGACTCAGATTAGACACAACAAATGTCACCTCAGCAATTTGTGAGTTAAACTTGGACCCTTTCCTTTACTAGCTTTTTTTCCCTTTACTCATCTCTTATGACACATGTTCCCTGTAAAATTAGACTTAAAAACTCACTGCTCTAAAATAACATTGGCAAAGTTGATTGGCACAATACCTCTCTTCTTACTACTTCTGTCAATGACACAAACCATCTAAATCAATCTGAAAGCCAAATGACCTTCCTGATGCTGGTTCAATCTCATTTAGCCCTGGTCTACACTAGGGAGTTATTTTGAAATAACTCCCCTTATTTCAAAATAACAAGTGGCGCATCCACAATAACAGGCTGGTTATTTCAAAATCTGCACTCCTGCTTTCCATGAGGAATAATGCTTATTTCAAAATAGTTATTTCGAAATAACTCCACTGTTGCTATTTCAAAATAACTACTCCCCAGAGTCATACAAAGTAATTACTTCCCAGAACTTCCTAGGGCTCTAAGTTGAGGTAGCATGCCCGCATTAAGGGAGCCTGCCTCAGACTAATTTCAAGGCTTCCCTGTAGTGTGGTCACACTATTTTGAAGTAGTTATTTCGGGCACTGTTATTTCAAAATAATTTCCTAGTGTAGGCATGCCCTTCTGACATGGAAACAGCATGTGGAGAGGATACAACCAACAAAACCAAGAATCTGAGCCATAATTTGTACAGCAGTCTGTACCTGATCATAAAAAGATTTTTATTTTCAGTGCAACTTTAGTGCATTCTTTAAGTTAATGTGCTTTGGTTGTAGGCAGATGTACATCAACATCTAAGTGCTCTGCTCAACTGAGTCCTAAGAAAGGGTACCCACTGAAGTTAACAGAAGGACTCTGGTTCACTTCAATGGGCACTGGAGGCCCCTAAATCCCTGGTTCCGTGTCTGAGATATTTGAAATACTTGCAAATGTTTCAAAATTGAGGTATGTGAGCTTTGAATTTTTAACAAAAATAGTGAGACTCAAGGAGCCACATTTGGAGAAAATCCTATTTAAATCTTTAGAAATGCATTACACTGCAGAAGAGTTGTAGGTATTTTTCTCCCAAATTAAACTTTTCTCATCACATGTTTGATACATGAAAATCCTAACCTAACCTTAATTATGCAGTTGGTACTGACATCTGCATGTTGTGTGAAGTAGTAAGCTCTTATTTTCCACATCCCAGGGGAAAGAGTGTGTGCTACTTAAATGACCATCCCAGTTAGTGGAGGCTTCTACGAATAAATTATGTGGTTAAAAATTTTTGTAAACAATGTTAAAGAAACTGTGGTTTCTTTAATAGCCATAAGAAAGCATAAAACGAATGAAAGTCTGCAATAATGAAAATTTTATGCAAGCAAACAACAATTTATACCTGTTGACTTCTATTAATAAGCGTATAGGCATTATCAGCAATGGCTTAGGCAGTTTGTTCACAGCTAGGTGGGTAGGGTATTGGAGTACATTGTGCTAAATTTGTTCTTTGGAAACCATCCAGATCAAGCAGGTGTGTTGTTTTTCGGGTTGTCAATTATGTGGATTCTACAGTATGTAAATATTTATAATAATCAGTTGATATTTTATTTGAGATGCTTGTAGCATCTACTCTATATTTATCTTGTCACATTTAATATAGCAGTTATTGTGCACTCATTAATTTTCCAAATTTCTGGCTCCCAGGTGGAGGATTCCTGGAAACTGTCTGCTCAGAATTAGGAGCAGGCTGGGTGAGGGCATGTGTCTGGTATTTGTAGAAGGCAGTTTGGCACATAGTGAATCATGTTCAGAGAAGGCTGAAGTGAACTGGCAGCTGGGAAGTGGATTGGCTGGGTTCAGCTTGTCAAAATGGAAGGGATTTGGTAGCTAGAAGACCAAAGTGCTCAGGTGCATGCTTGGGGAGAGAGTTGCAGCTGGGATGCAAGC
This sequence comes from Pelodiscus sinensis, assembly GCF_049634645.1. Classification (NCBI taxonomy): domain Eukaryota; kingdom Metazoa; phylum Chordata; order Testudines; family Trionychidae; genus Pelodiscus; species Pelodiscus sinensis. The sequence goes on from NC_134713.1 coordinate 134,836,554, forward strand.
CAGATGGGGTGAAGATCAGGAAGAGGCAATTACATGGCAGGTGGAAGATGTATTAACATAGGCATGTTCCAGGAGACAGCTGAGCCTGGGTATGAGTATTGGGAGGGGAACTGTAGACTGGTTTGCAACATGACGCAGGGTGGGTCCTTGCCTAGTGCATCAGTGCCCATGATAAAGTACCATGGCATTGGGCATGGTATAAAAATGCCTAAGCTGTGATCCCTGCTGATAACTATTTGAGGGTCAAGATAGCACAGAAGGAGAGACCATAGAAGGAGGGAGTGGTAGCAGGCTAAAGTTCTGGGTGGCCACAGCACCTCAGTGCCTCTTTATCTAGTCGGATGCTATGGGTCGGTAAAACAATATCCCTTGTCATTGTACTAACGAGTCGTATTTTAGATAGAATGACTGAATTTAATCCGTGAGGTCTTGTGAAAATAGACTTTGAGTGAATAACAAACTAGACCTCAAAGGCAGGGTTTTCAAAAGCTCCTACGGAAGTTAGACTCCCAGCTCCATTGGGGAAACAGGAGCATTGAGTATGCGTTTGAAAACCTTGCTGAAAGTGAAATTAAAATTAATATTGGAGATATCAAAAAGACACGAGGGAACTATTAGATTTTACTTAAATGTACTAATTTGAAACCATGACAACTCCGAGATATTGCCTGTTTAGTCTTAAAGCTTAAAGGCAGATGATATCCAAGTTAGTCCATGGGATCCGGTTATCAAAAAGACCATCTCTATTCCATAGCTAATCAGGATGTTTCTTCAGCATTTGTACAATGATTTAGAGTGCTGGGCAAAGCTCCAAACATTAGGAGGGTTGGCTCCAGGTTTGTACAGCCAGAGTTTCGATATGTATCTGAAGCTTATCTGAACAAGCCAAACATCCTGTCTTTGAAAAAAGCAGAGTGGGAATCTTATGTGGAAAACATTTCTTGTGAGAATTCCAGCATCTTCTGGGAAGCAAGGAATAGTTAAAAATAAAACTGTGCTATGTTGCTCTCTTAAAAGTCAGAGCTGGTGAGGGTGGCAAGGTAGTATAATCTCCAGTGTGTTACACTCTGTCTAGCTCACTTTGTATATGGCTACTGTTACCAGCAGTATGCAAAGGGCACTAGGGAACTTTCAAAGGGTGGCACACTGAAGTGCTGTAGATTTGCATCTCAGCTTGCTCCCCCCGATTTGCCAAATAGACATAACTTTAGGCAGAACTCAAGATTTATACATCATAGACCCCAATAGGAAGCACCATACTTCCACAATGATAGCATGGATGGTGGCAACAATCGTACTAAGATTGTGATATGAAACATGTCATATTTCAGCAAAGATGAACTTTTGCCTGGTTTCCTATTTTTGTTGTACAAAACAGAAACCCAAGCTGAAATATGATTTCCAAACTGCTAGGAGCAGTTTCTCCTTTCAGGGGGATTAGAAGAATTAAAAAGTTTTAGATTTAAAAGATGTATATTCATATATCTTTTAAAATATGCAGCACCAGTATCTCAGCAAAACCTACCTGAAAGGTAAATTAAATCTTACTGTAATTACAGCAGGCTGGGGAAAATATTCTGATTGCTTGTCTGCAGTCAGCTAAAACTTCAATGTTTGTTCTCTGACAAGAACACACAGTTGCCCCAGTTCTCTCAAACATATTAAAATGAAATGTGGCCATTGCAACAGTCTTTACTGGGATTTTGTTGGGGCTGCTTACGTGTGCAAGTCTGTTGCTCTTCGGGAAAGAAGCCATGGGCATGATTCTCCACTGCTTTGCTGCTTGAGGAATCCTGAGCCAAGGGAGTGCAGAATTAGAAATGCCAAACCAGAAGGGGAGTGTTTTACAACCGTTTTGCAATCACTTTGTGAAAGTGTATGGGCCTACACAAGGCAGAGAGGAGTAGGCACTATGATGTCCAAGGCTTGTTGTAAATGAGAAATGCACCATAAATGTAGGGTGATGGGGTTTTACAGTTGACTCGCTCTTGAATTTAGACCGTCCTTTTTAGTGCCCTGTTCAGAAAGGAGCTATTTCCATTTTGAAGGGGGCTATCTATCAATCCTTGCTCACTTTTGTGATGCAAAACTCACTTGGGGCTGTGGGCCCACAACACATTTAAAACAGATGGCGCTGAACCCAAACCCTGAATATGGATTTGGGTTAGGTTGCAACTCAAACTTTTATCTGAATCTGAATGCCTCCGATTCAGGGTTGAATTTCACACACCTCAGTTTATTAATAAAGCCCATTATGGAGTTAAGAATGGATCCAGAGTCTGTATCTAGGGCTTTGGTTCCAGCCCACCTATTTGTTAAAGCAATGCTTTTGTGCAGCATACTCTTAGATAACTGTTCAGTGCCTTCCTTCTTCAACTAGATTCTGTTTAAACTGAATTCACTCTAATAATAATGCTGTGAGCTGTAGTGAGGATTTTCAAAGGTTTCCCACTTATTATAATCTGCCCTTAGTAAGAGAACCACATCCAGGAGTTTTTCCTTAAACTATATTTCACTTGCTGTATTAAGCATGTTACTGAGTTCCTTATTGAGTCTTTAAATCTTTGGACATAAATTAATGTTAAAGAAGATGAAGACAGGAAGTCTGGATGTTGTAGCAGCTTTTGTGTTTAATCTTCTATGCAACTGAATATTCCACTTTTTCAACCATAAAAATAGTATTTGCTTGTCTCTCATTAATTTTTGTAATCTTTCACCTGTGAAACAGACACCAAAATCCTATAAGGAGCGAAGAGCATGGTAACATAGTGAAACTTAAAGTATGAATTTTGGTGAGTTTGCTCTTTGAATTCTGCAGTTAATGAAGTGGAAATTAAAAAAAATGAGGTAGGAATAATCAGCTATATATTGTGAGGCATAAGCTTTGCTCAGAGAAATTTCTTCTTCATTGGGCTCCTGCTGCTAATTAGAAGGGCAGTGGATTAGCATTTAAAGATTTGCATTTAAAGACTAAAAAAAGGCAACACAAGCATTCTAATATCTAGACTGTGATCAAACAAAATATGTCAGTGCAGACTTATAATGGAGTTTGAGGTAATAAGGGCAACAGAGTGGAGTTGGCTAGTATGTGTGTTTAAAAAAAAAAAAAAAAAAGCATTCCAGGAGAGCCTTATAATGAAGATGGAAGATACTGTAGTTACAATCCTTTGCTGTCTCCCTGCCCTCTGGTATTACTGCAGCGAGGATACCAGCTCAGCAAGGAATTTTATAACAGAACTGTAATCTGAAACTAGGTGCATCTTCCCTTCATTTACCTGGTGTCACAGGCAATTTTATCAGGCTGACACTTGTTCTTAAAGAGCTTGGGCTGATGAAAACAGGTCGGACAGAACTTCTCTCTGAATGGTAGCACCATTAAAATGCTTACGGTAGCAATGGAACGCTTTATTGAAAAAGTACCTTCAATAAAGTTAGCTTAAAGTGGAACAAAAGGACAAGTTTTTAATCGTTGTGTATTTCCTGTGTAGAGTGAATGTGCTTTGAGGTGGAGCAAAAAACAGTCTATCTCTGACAGTCTATTTAGGGCTGTAGCAGAGCTTCCAGAGACTAGAACTAAATAGTTGTAAACTTTTTTTAAAAAGTTACATACTAGATTCGTTGGGACAGATCCAGCATCTGGTTATACTGGACTAAATCTAGAGGGTAGTGATAGAATTGAGAACAAGCTCTTGCCTGAGGTTTAAGGTGTCTTTAGCTGCTGCAATGTCACAACAGACTTTTTTTGCTTGTAACTCTATACATTGCATGTGAATCCTTTGCATCCTATAACCAAGCCATCTTCCAGAAGGCCCAAGGGTTGGTGGCTCACCCCTTCAGCAGTATTCATGGGGAAAGAGATCAGGATTTGCTGAGTTTGGAATGCAATTCTCTGCCATGACCTAGACCACAAGACTGCACGAGAACTTCAGGAGCCATTTTGACCACTCTTAAAAGCCCCGACAAAGCATGAAGCTTTATTTAGGAACAGGAATCTGACCTGAGGTTGGGTTGGGACCTTGTTCAATGGGGTTGCCAGGGGTAGCTCAGATTTGCTGGAGTCTGGACTCTAAGCCCAAGGGTTTTAGCCTTGAGTGGCAGGAGTCAGGTTACAGGCCCTCTGTCTGGGGCTTTGGCCCCTCACCTGGGGAGAGGCAGGGCTCGGGCAGGCTCAGGGTTTGGTTTCCCTCCTGTGGCAGTGGTGTAGCTCCAGCCCACCCATTTAACATACAGGCCCACCTGCCTCCAGCCCTGCCTCTGCTTCTGCTGGAACTCAGGCTCTTGTTCCTCTCCTCCCAGTGCTTCAGTGGGACCAGGAAAGTGGGGTTGGACGCTTGCCCAGCTGCATTCACCTGGCGCTCCTGACAGGGAGTGAAGTTGGGGGCATGCCCCAACTCTGCTCCTTGCCTGGAGCACGGGAGGTGCAATGGAAGCAGGGCAAGCCCCATGCTCCTATCACCCTCCCTGGCAGGAGGACCTGTCAGGTGGAGCAAGGGGTGTGTGATGTGAGTATCTGTCCCTCCCCTTCTTCCAAAGCCAGCTGGGGGAGGAAGAGAGGGGCAAGAGGCAGTTCCATCGCTCCTACCCCCCAGTCATTGCCGCCCACCCAAAGTTGGATCCTGCCCACCTGTCTCATTCTGTCCCACATTAAATGAAGGAAAATACTTGTATAAAATTCAATATAAAGTTACTAGCAGGACAGCTAAAAAGCAGATGTGGAGTTCTGGAACACCAACTGTATACATCTGTTGCTTCCCTTGTGTTTTCTGCTCTTGGTGAAGATCAAGGGGTTGAGTAGCTCAGTTGACTTCTCAAGGGGAAATAATGTTTTACTTTACTTATATGACTGGCTGTTGTATGTTCATGATAAACATGATTACATTGATACATAAATTCTATCTATACGAGTCTCTCTTGTGTGCACACACCCACGGGGAAAAATCCCACTAGTACTGATGTAACATTAAAGACTGAAAAATCAAGCACCCAAAAGTCTGGAGTATAAGTGAAAGTAGGAAAAACAATGAGTAACTTTGTATATGTATCATGGGTTAGACCCTTAGCTAGCATAATTTGTCATAGCTCCATTGACTTCAAAGGTTGAAGGTTGATTCATAAATGTTTTATCAGCATTAAGTTTGGGAGGAATGTGTTACACATAAGTGGTGAAGCCACAAGAGAGTTAGGCAGGTCATGCCGGATGAATACCCATGAAAGCTTTCTGTCACATCACATAATCATGCCCTCAGAGTATGCTGCGCGTCTTGCAGAAAAAAACTATTTTGGAGATGTTCAGAGAGTGTCTCTCTCTCTGCACATAAAGTCAGGATCTTCAGTTATGGTGAACACAAATGTACAGTCTCTGATATAGCTTATTTTTAGAGATTTTTGTGGCTCAAGAAGCGTTTCCATATATGAAAATGTCAGTTTTAAAGTCCAACACCTCACAATTCTACAGGGTTAGAAATGGGGAACTCGGTTGGAAAGAAGTAAATTCCTGTCTTTCCAGTTGAACTCACCCATCACCTAGGAAAGTCCCAGCAGAATAAGGACAATGGACTTAAAAAAAACCCAACCCCAAAACAAAAAAAGCAAACTAACAAACTCTGAGAAGTGGTAGGTTAGGAAAGGAAAATAAAGGAAGTTCAGGAGAGCTAGCACTTTCTCAAGGAGACAGAATTAAAGGTACAAATGCAAAGTATCTTGATGTGAAGGAAAATTAGGAGGGATAGTGTGAGGTCAATATGGCTCCATCTAGAGTATTACAGTGATCTGAGAAATAATAAAAATAAAAGGAATCCTACAGAAAGTCAAAACATGGCCAGATTGCCAAGGATAAGTACGAAAGAAGAGAACAAGTCTTTTGGGACGCAAAAGGCAACAAAAAAAGGGTTCTATACATTAGGAGTGAGGGAAAAATGAAGCATATTTAAGTCCTCCACAAAGACTATAGGACAGGGGTGGCCAACCCATTCCGGACAAAGAACCAAGATATCAGTGGATTCAGCACAAAGAGCCGCACTCTGGTGTGGGGAAGAAACACATGCAGCTTGCGAGCTGCGGGTTGACCACGACTGCTATAGGCCATACTTGCAGAAGAAGGAAGAGGAGTCTATCCTGGCAAGCAATGGGACTATAAAAGATTTTTGGGGTCATGGTAGATAATTTGCTGAACACGAGCTCCCAGTATGGTGCTATGGCCGCAGATAATATGGTCATGGGATACATAAACAGGGGGATCTTGAATAAGAGTCGAGAGGTTATTGTATCTCAGTATTTGGCGCTGGTATGGCTGCTGCTATCATCCTGTGTTGAGTTCTGGTGACCACAATTCAAGAAGGATGTTGATGAGCTAGGGAGCATTCTAAGTAGAGACATGAGAGTGATTAAAGGATGAGGAAAATATACCTCACTAAGATCTATTTAGCTTATGGGATGACTTGATTACTATGCGTAAATGTCTGTGTAGGGAGTAATTATTTAATAGTGGGCTCTTGATCTAGCATGTCAGTGGATGGAGGTTGAAACTGGAACAATTCAGACTGCAAATAAGGCATTAATTTTGAACATTCGGTGTTCCAATGATTACTTACTATCTACTAATAGTTAATTAATTACGATCTACCACTGAAACTTTTAAATCAGATTAGGGTTTCACCTTTAACAAAATACATGCTAGAAATTATTTTGGGAAGTTCTCTAGCCTGTGTGTGGTCTTCTGGTACCAGAATCTATTAATCTATTTAGTGGAGGAAGTTAGCTAAATGTGACAGAAATACTGTCTTGCACAAATCATACTGAACTAGAATTCAGTACCTTAATTCACTGTAAAATTGAGGGTTTGTATGTGATTCTGTGGGGTAGGATAACCATAGCCCTCCAAGAATTAAGAACAGCAGAGGGGAGGATGATTAGGCAAATTCACTCACAGTATGACTACAGTGTGAGACAAAGTCGAGTTAAGATACACAACTTCAGCTATATTAATTACATAGCTGAAGTTGAAGTAGCCTAACTCAGCTTTTAGAGCTGTCTATCCTTCAGGAAGTCGAAGGAAGAACTCTATTCCTTCAACATCCCTTACTCCTCATAAAATGAGGGTTTCCAGCATCAACCAGTGTGCCCCTCTCAGTTCAAATTAGCTGTCTTAACTCGATCTTTAATTTAAACCCTGAAAGATTGGCAGTGGCAGCTTCAATCTTCCTCTGCATTGTGGACGTACCCTCAGGTTGTAATATTGCCAGAGAACTCCTACCACCATCTCTCATATACTGGTTCAGACTGGAGTCTCTAGGGATCTGGAGACAAAAAAATAGATTTTTGGTTAATTACCCCGAGTTTAAACTGACTCAGGAGGACCTTCTTTCTGATCCAGAAAGTGGGCTGGAGCTTCAGTCCAAGAAGAGGCCCTCTCTGTAGGAAAGGGTTGGCAGGACTTTGGCCTAGTGAGCTCCAAAAAGCTATTTATGAACCACAGAAAATCCTCTGGGTGGGGTTTGAAGGACTATTCACTAGTTAGTGATCTAGTTGAAGTTGGGGTGATCTCTGGTAAACTCCATGAGAATGTGTATAGATTCTTTGGTTTGCTTTAATTTCTTCTCTGTAATGCTTTTGCCCTGAAGAATAAATGTGCTTGCTTAGAAAGATCATGTGGCATCTTACCTGTGACAGTTCCATTGTATACAGTCTCTGAGGAGAAAAGCAAAAGCAGGCCTGCTTAGGCAGTCTGTCTTATGTCAAGGATATCACAATATTGCGCGGGGATGGTGCAGCCTGGAACTGCAATTGATGTTAACAACAAGAGGGAAAGAACACACAGAGCATAAGGTAAGAAAAGGTTAAAATAGATTGATTCAAGTTGGCAGAGCCTGATGAATTTCACGTGGGGTACTTAAGGCACTAGCTGAAACAGTCTTGGAACCATTAGTGATTTATTTTCAGGGAATTCATGGAGGACTGGTGATCTCCTAAGGGACTGGAGAAGGGCAAACCTAGTGACCTATCTTTTTAAAAAAATGGAACAAAGAAGACTCAGGGAACTATAGACCAGTCAGCCTAATTCAAATGGCTGGAAGGATACTAGAATGCACAGATTAATCAATTTGTAAGCACCTAGAGGATAATATGCAATAAACAATAGCCAGCATTGATTTGTCAAGAACAAATAATCCCAAACTAGCCTAATTTCCTCCTTTGACAGGTTACTGGCCTACTGGATGAGGGGGCGGAAGGGGGGAGGGAGAAGCCTTAGATTTGAGTAAAGCTTTTGATGCAATCTCTCATGACTGTCACAAGAATACTAGGGACATGTGGTCGAAATGAAATTACAAGAAAGTGGGTGTAAAACTGGTTGAAAGACCATACACAGAGTAGTTATCTATGGTTTGGGGTCAAACTGGGGGAAGGTATGTAGTGAGATCCTGCAGGGGTCTGCCCTGGGTCCAGTATTAGTCAATATCCTCATTAATATCTTGCATAATGGAGTGAAGAGTGGGGTTATAAAACTTGTGGATGACACCAAGGTGAGAGAAGTTGCAAGCATGTTGGAGGACAGGATTAGTATTTGAAATGGTCTTGATTAAACTGGAGAATTGAAATGTGATGAAATTCAGTAAAAACAAATTCAAAGTACTATACTTAGAAAAGAAAAATCAAATGCACAGATACAAAATGGGGAATAACTGGCTTTGAGGTATTACTGAAAAATGGATCTGGGTGTTGGAGTGGATCACAAATTGAATGAGTCAATGATGTGTTGCAAAAAAAGGCTAATATTTCAGAGAGTATTTATGACAGTGTCAAATATAAGACATAGGAGGTAATTACCCCACTCTACTCAGCACTACTGAGGCCTCAGCTGGAATATTGTGTTCAGTTTGGGATACAGGTTGGAACTCCCCGGTCCCCTGGTCAGTCCTGAATGAAGGAATTTGCTGGACCAGGGGAAGTCCTCTGCCACTTGCCTCCTCAGTGCGGTGGCCTCTGATGTCCCAGCCAGCTTCCACTGTCTCCAAGCCTCCACTATTGTTGTCCCCTGGCCACAGATGGACTGTCTGCCGGGCTGCTGCCGGCCCTGGCCCCAGTGCTGCCAGAGGCTCCAGCGACAGCCCTGCTGACATGGGTTCTACAGGCTGCTGCCAGCCATTGGAGGCTCCAGCCCTGGCCCTGCTCCATCCAGCCCAGTCCTGCTGCCACGGTCTCCAGCCCTAGCCCCAGTGCAGTGAGCTGCTGCTGGCTGCCATGAGCTCCAGTACTGGCCCTGCTTCTGCGAGCTGCCAACAGCCACTGGAGGCTCCGGCTCTGGCTCCGGCCCTTCTACCACGGTGCTGCAGCTGGGGGGGCTGCCAAGGTCTGTTGTTGGCTGCTGGAGGTTTCAGCCCCAGTCCACTGCCAGGGGATGCTGTGGGTTCCAGCCCCTCTCTAGCCCCCAGTCCTGCTACTGGACACAGGCCCTCCTGCCACTAGGTTTCTGGGGCTCTCTGGTCTAGGAGCATCCATAATCCTGCTGGACTAAGGATGTTGCTGGACCAGAGTGTGCTGGTTTTGCGAGGTGCAGCCTTAGGAAAGATGTGGATAAATTGGAGACAGTCCAGACTAGGGCAACAAAAGTGATAAAACATTTAGAAAACCTGACCTGTGAGGACAGGCTTAAAAAAACCCCCAAACCAACTGGGCATGTATAGTCTTGAAAGGAAAGAGACCTGGTAAATCTTCAAATAAGGGAAGAGTTGTTATAAAGAGCCCCACAATGTGGGGGTGATTCATCTTTCTTCATCCCTCTTTCTCCTCACCCGTATGCCTAGGAAAGAACTGAGCTGAAGATACTCTCAGTAGTGACTTTCCCCACCCCCCATGTTATCCACAGCTATGGGGCTGAAGAGGCCACAGTGACTAATCTGTGTGTCCCCCCCCCCCCCTTGCCCCAGGAATGGAGGAAGAAGCAGGGAACTGAGTAGCAGACAAGGTCACTGAAAGATATTGAAGAGGAAGCTAAACAGCTGTGTCTAGACTGGCAAGTTTTTCCTCAAAAGCAGGTGCTTTTGCGGAAAAACTTGCCAGCTGTCTACACTGGCCGCTTGAATTTCCACAAGAACACTGACTTCCTACTGTCTGAAATCAGTGCTTCTTGCGGAAATACTATGCTGCTCCTGTTCGGGCAAAAGTCCTTTTGCGCAAAGCTTTTGCGCAAAAGGGCCAGTGTAGACAGCTCAGATTTGTTTTTTGCAAAAAAGCCCCGATCGTGAAAATGGCAATCGGGGCTTTTTTGCGGAAAAGTGCGTCTAGATTGGCACGGACGCTTTTCCGCAAAATGAGCTTTTGCGGAAAAGCATCCGTGCCAATCTAGACGCTCTTTTCCTCAAATGCTTTTAATGGAAAACGTTTCCGTTAAAAGCATTTGCGGAAAATCATGCCAGTCTAGACATAGCCAGTGGTGCGTATTGAGTTGTATTAAAGTTGCTGAGAGGATTTGAATTGATTTGATGCATATCCATTCAGCCCCCCTCTTCACCCTCTGCAATCTTAGTGCCAAGAGAAAATTTCAGTCCCATTGCCTAGGCCTTTGGGATGGTGTAATGGGCAACATGTTCTCTATCCTTTTTCCTAGTTTGGAGGGTGGCTTTGGGCAAAGACACAGGCATTCTCTTCACTTTGCGTGTGCCCAGTGGTGTACTGCACACTATGGAACTCTTCAGAGGTTCTGGCAGAATCTAGAGGATGAGACTGCTGGACTCAGGGAGAAAGGCCTCTCAGTACTTTCTAGCTCTGTGTAAGATTTAAAATGACAGGGCTCTCATTAATCATGACAGAAGCAAACCTTACACCCTAGCCCCTGCCAAATAGTTGTCTTACTGTGGCCAGACTAATTACCTTATTACCTTTGCTGGCAATCTTCTTAGACTATCATGAGGGTACGTCTACACTGCGGAGCTATGTCGGGATATTGGGAATATCCTGAAATAGCTACGCCATGTCTATTGAAACAGCCCGTTATTTTGAAACCGATTTTGAAATAATGGGTGGCTTATTCCGATGTCCTGGTAACCCTCGTTCCATGAGCGGTAAGGGGCATTTCGGAATAGCGAATTATTTCAACATTTGGTGCTATGTAGACAGTGCCAAATTACAAAATGAGGTATTGCATAGCTTATTTTGAGCTAAGGGAGCTGTGTAGATGTTCCCTCGTCTCTCCCTTCCTTAGACTTTCCTTGCCACCTGCAGGGAACAGCAGCATGAATTTGCAGCACAAATAAATGATCTAGGAAAGCTGACCTCTCAAACACTGCAGCAGGCTGTGAAGATTTCCTGGTCAGATTATGGGGTTAAGGATGGCTAGTCTCAACAATGGCTGCATTTTTGTAGAGGTTCTTTTCTGTTTTGAGGATGTTTGCCAACTGTGTAGGGTTTTTCCACAAAGGGCCCTTCACTGTTTGAGAAGCTTGAATAATTTCAAAGAGGGTGGAGAGGGTCAGAGTAAATTTTCATTATAACTTTGAAAATGACAAGATGAGGTATGATACAAAGCCACGTTTCATCTTGTACGTGAATCTCAGCCTCGTACAACACCATCTCAGGCCTACTTTCATGGTCCCCTTTACCTCATATCTGAGCCTATTGTCATCTTTAGTTTACCCTGTGAATTCCTGTCAGGTAGGGAAGTGTCCCCATTTTATAGACTGGAATCGGAGGTGCAGAGAAATTAAGGCTGTGTCTACACCAGTGTTCCCTTCAAGCTGAGTGTTTGGGCAGCCCCCTGGAAGAGATTCAAATGATGCGTGGCTGATTAGCAGAGCATCCACAGCTGTCTACAGCTGATAGTGTGAATTTCCATTGGTGGTGCACTTCGGCAAATGCTTTGGTTCACATAACAAAATGTATTCCGCACATGTATGGAAAAAATTAGAGGGAACACCGGGTCGACACTGGAATAAGACCTTTGGCATGGCCATGGCTGGCCTGCGTCAGCTGACTTGGGTTCAGGCTGCAATGCTAAAAATTGCAGCGTAGACTTGCACGCTCTGGCTGGAGTCTGGGCTCTGGGACCTTCCCTGCTCACAGAGTCTCAGAGTCACAGCTCCAGCCTAAGCACCTACCAGTCCTGCTGAGAGGCCTGCAAAGGACAAAAGGGACAATTGCCCTTGGGCTTGGCAATTCAGCGGTGGTGGCTGGAGCCCTGGGGTCGTGGCACACCTGCGAGTTGTTCACAGAACACCAATGTTCCATGAAACATAGTTTAAGAAACACCGATGTAGAGGATTTGACTCTTGTAGGCAGTACTGCTAAAAAAAAAAAAAAAACCAACTCCTGCTGTCATAAAGTTGCATTGATCAAAGGAAATATGATCCTTCAACTCTTACTCACTCCAAGCAATGTGGGTAGCCCCACTGATCTCAGTGGAACAGCCTGCGTAAGTGTTGCAGATTCAAGTTTAGAGATCTTGCTGATTAAAAATGAATCACGGTTACACCCTGTGTCCAGTTCTTCAAGTGGAATTATAGTCTCCTGTGAGTCTTAATTGTAGGCCAGACAAATGCTTCATAATCTGATCCTGTCCTGGGTTAAGTCTCGCTTCATAAAAAAGTAACTCATTTTTATGGGTAAGTATCTTTTATAAAAATCAGAATATTATGATTCTGAAAGTGAAAATGGCATTGTAATTTGTGTTCATTTCCATGATCCATAGATAATGGTGTGACTGAAAGGAAAGCTACAGAGAGCAGGGACAAATATTTAAGACCCAGTTGATGAGACTGCTTTGTGTCTGGGCTTCATGCCAAGAGTACTAAGATTTTGCTGGGGAAATTAGCTTGTTTTGAGAAACACTATTAAAATGCACTACACTGTAACAGTCTGTGTACAGCCCAGCATTAATACACTTGGCATACAAATGATTGGATGGATCCATGGCAGAGGATCATTTAATAAACCATATATATTTTTTAAAAAATCCCCAAAGACATCTGCTTACTGCTATGTGAACAGAGATCTCTTATATCAGAGGGGGATCTGTTGGCTTCACAATATCCAACAAGAATGGTCAGGAAATCTGGCCACCCACTAACATCTGGGTGGGGTTTTCCAAACAAATACGACTGACTTTCTTTGTCTGTGCAACTGGTCATGGTAACACCTTCTCCATTGTTACCTAGATGTTAGATACAAGAGAATCCGCAAAGTCTGCTTACACTGTATACCTGCACTACTGGCAGAATGGAGAATGACAGCATTGTGAGCGTTATAAATATACTGTGAAATTTGCATAGGTTTGGCAACAAAGAGAATTGGCTTTTAGGATACAACTAGCTGAACTGATAAATGGGGAGAATTTCTCTTTCCAGTGCCTGCCTGACAGTTGCAGCTTTGCATCACAGAGCAGATGAAAGGCTTCATTCATGTCATGCAAATAGTATTTCATTTATTTGTTCCCTGAATGTGTGAAACCTATTCAGGACCTTAGGGGCATGTCTGCTGCAAGGCTAGTGGGACTGAGCCATCTGACCTAAGGTTCGTGAACCCCAGGGCTTGAGTGTCCACACTGACTGTTAATCCTGCATTAATAATTTACTAACTTGGGCTCAGATCTGGGGCTCTGGCCTCCACATTGTATGCAGACCTGAGTTTAACCAGCCATATCCCAGAGTTCTTGGTGTACTCCCAAAACGTGGTCCCTCTAGTTCTTTGAGTGTGGGGCACTGTGGGAAAAACTTGCCTGTCTCCTTGGTGTGTACAGACTATCAACACAGCCTGCTGAACAGTCACGTTAGTCTGCACTACTGGCTACCAGACCCAGCAACCTAGAGGGGGCACCTTTTCAAAAGACTTCTCTTGCTTGCACTTTCACTAATGGCAGGAAATGGGCAGAGCTTCCAGGAGATGCTGGTGGACATTTGGCAGTATTTTGTGATCTACTAAAGGCACCTGATAGAGCTTATGATGGGGCAGGAGAAGGAAGAGGACACAGACATGGCAGATTTAAATTGGTTGATGTTGCTTATGACACTCGGTACAGCTGCTGTTGCTCCCTTACCCCAATGTAGACAGGTGTTTCTGGTGCAGGGCCACAAGCAGAGACAGGTGGGATCACATCATCATGTAGATCAGGAATGACCAGCAGTGAGCCTAGTACTTTTGCATGGAGAAAGCTACATTTCTGGAGCTTTGTGAGTGGCTTACCCCAACTCTTCAGCATTCCGACACACGAGGGTGATTCTGTTGGTCCAAAAAGAGGGTTGCAGTAACCAACCATCTGGAAGCTGGCAACCCCAGCTTGGTACAGGCCCATTGCCATTCTGATTGGTATTGGAAAGTCAGCTGTAAATAAAGTCATGTAGATTTGTCTCAGAAATACCAGATATGTACTTCCCCCAATGTGGTGGCCATAAATATATCCTTGAGGTAAATGCTGGCCTTGAGAGAATGGAGTTTCCACACTGAGCTGGGAGAGGAAAGAGGCAAGCAGCGGCCGGGCTCAGGGGAAAGATTGGAATGGGGGTGGGGCAGGATCAGAGAAGGGGTGGAGCTTGGGGGAAGAGGGAAATGGGGGTGAAGCAGGGGCAGGAAGAAGCAAAGCAGGGACAGGGCATGGGGCAGAGGGGTGGGTTGTCCCAGGCCCTGCATCCCCCTAAGGGTGGCACTGGCTGTTATGCATGGTCATTCCTGATACTCTTATTAAAAGTCTTGCTGGCCTTGCACCAGAGTCAGCAAAATCTTCCTTTGCTGCTTGACCATGAAGCAAAGGCTTTGGTCTGGTTAGTCTCCGTTGCAAACATGGAGCGCTTTCTGATGATGGGTTTGCAGCTTAGCATTCAGAAAACAATGGAAGGATTAAACACTGACTCACTTTACTGCTGCATTAAACCAAGGGGTTGATTCTGTGGCTAGAAAAGACAAAGGAAGCTGACCTATGGACTTGTGGGATACTTTGTGTGGACTTCCAGGACCTGGAGTTGGGGAGTTGCCTACACTGAAAAGCAACAGAGCTTGAACCCTGAGTTCCTGTTTGACTCTGGCTTAAATCCTCCATGCCTGGAAGTGGGTGGGTAAGGGTCTGGGGCCTGAAGTGCACAGAAGGTTAGACCAGATGATCTTTTCTGACACCTTAAGTTTGAGTCCTAGGACCTTAATTCTGAGCTCAAGAGATTTGCGTGTAGATGGAAGTGGGCTCAAATCTCCATCTTTATAATAGATTTTCCATTACAGACCCACTAAGGCCCTGATCCAGAGCAATTAGAAGTCAGTAGAAAACAGTCCAAACCTACTCTGAAGGACTGACTTCTCAAAATAACATTGTATACTAAAACGATGTTGTGTTTAGCCACAAAGTTTCACGCTTTCATGAATGTGCAAGGTTGATATCACACTGCACCTCTAGGAGTGAGAATTTTTGTCCAGATGGTACAGGAATCTTAAAATGCTTGTAGAAATTAGTTTCTATTCATTTGCAATTACACCAGCATACCAACAAAAGATCTATTTTCATCTGCTCGAACCACTGCCCATTGAAAGGCAAGTGCTTTGTATTTTAGCTTTTTTCCTTGTGATTCTAGCATGTTTAAAAATAGCAACGTAATTGCTCTATCTCATACTAATGAAAATCATAGACTTTTTATTGCAAATTCAGATATAATAGAAAAGAACAGTAATTAGTGCTTTATTGGTTGTGTAATTTCAAATTATGTAAATCACTACACCACAGTAAGTGGAATCTAAGAACCAATTTATGCTTAATTAACAAAATAAGTTATTAAATCTGACTGACACATTTAGTCTAAAGTATTGCTAAACCATTGGTACTGTGCTGCACACAGGTGCCATTTTTATTTGTAAAAGTGGAAGCTAAGTTGTTTTGTTTCCTATGGGAAATATTTCAGTGTGACAGTTCTTCATTGGTGAGAATAAAAAGCGAAATTAGGGGTTGTGTTTACTGTTGCTTTTACCAACTTAAATAAAGAACCGAGGGCTGGCTGACTGATTAGCTAGTTAGATTCTCCCTCTGTATGGAATGTATCGTATGTGTCTGGATCTTGGGGAACTGGTCACATACCTTGATCTCATGCCACCTGGTCATGGTGTAAAGTAGAGCTGCAAATTATGTCTCTAGTATAAATCCCTTTAGTGCCCTTATACTAACTGAAGAGAAGCAAAGTAGAGCTCTGCTTTCCACACCCCTGCTCCCTGACCCTGGAACGCCCTCTATTTCCCTCTACACAGGAACTATGTGGGGGCTGATCCAGGAACTGACTCCCAATGGAGAGTTCCCCTGAGCAGTAGGATTTCTCTGCTGGCCACTTTTGCCTGGTATCTGTCCACTTTGGGCCAGTTGTGCTTTAGTCCCTGGTGTCTTGGCCAAGAGGGTGGCTGACACATAAACAGTATTCCAGGGGTATAGGCATGGGAGGTAGGATGCAGGGGGTGCTGCAGCACCCCCAAGTTTTGGGCATCCTGGCCCCACACGCCTGCTGCCTAGGGTCCCAGCTGTCAACCCTGTGCCGGTGCCCCCTGGGTTCCGCTCAGCCTCTAGGCCCACTGTTGCCTGGGTCCTGCTTGGCTGCTGTCTCTGGGTTGCACTTGGCTGCCAGCCCCGCTACTGGGCCCCACCCAGCTGTGGTCACTGACCCCACATGAGGGGTCCTGCCTGCCAGCCCTAGCTTTAAGGGGCAGGCAGAGGCATGGCCAGAGGTAAGGAAGGAGGTACTGCTCAGCACCCCTTCTCACAATTGTTCCCACAGCACTGGCCGGGGGGGGGGGGGGGTCACAGTTTTAAGTCCTGAGCCAATCAAATCTCTCACTGACATCACTAAGAAGTTGATCAGAATACAGACTGACAGTTGTAGGCTCACACTAGACCCCAAGTAAGGCTCTGAAAACTTGACTCATGATGTTTTGTCCGCTCACTTCAGCACCTTAGCCCTTTGGGTCAGCATTACACTTGGAAAAAAAATAGTGCTGAATTAATCATTACTTGACTATTTTGCTAAGTGACAGAAAAATGTGTGTAATTTATGCTGTCAGAAAAGAAGAAAAAGGCAGGGTCATCTGAAAGGGCACAAAGGTAGAGTGTGAAAGAGATAATTATCTTCATTTGATAAAATAAAATGTGTCAGTAAATCTGGATGAATGGCAACATATTGTTCAATAGCATGGCTGGAAAGCAGACAAAGCTTCAACTTTTTTTTTTAACAACTTCTCCCTTATCTGTCTTTTCTCCCCCTTCCCTCTTTCATGATATATTGATTTCACTTGTAGAAAAAGGTATAACAGTTCTTTACACACACTTTCCTGGTCATCAGCTCACAACTCTGATTTACCCGGGAGGCTGTCATTTAGAGCAATGGGGAAAAATAAGAACGTATTAGGAGATTGACAGTCTGATTTTTCTTTGTTCGCTTAATGTATAGGAAGAGAGAGAAATCAAATTAATTTACTCCATTTGTTTCTGGACAGAGACCATAAAAATTCTGCAAAACTTCTGCACAGCAGAACTCCATTACAAGCCATTCAAACCGTATTCTTTTCAAGGCTTCCACAAACTTGCTTTGGTTTCTCTGATTGGCAATGCAGGCAAAATTATATTATATCTGCCTTTTTCTTATTAGCATCTAAACATTAACACAGGCATTCCCACAATAGGACAGGTGGCAGCTATCTAAAAATGGGTATTGTTTTGTAGTGCCTGTTTTGCATAAACACTTAAAGCTATATTAGCATGTCCATTGTAAACCTCCATTTTTAGGTGTTTAAAGCAAGGATATTTTAAGTCACATCTGGACTCAAACTTCATGTGCAAGTTGGTCCAAATGTGATTTATTATTACTTGTGCAAATGTGTTAAAAATGTAAAGATCCTTGAAAAAATTAATTAGTTTAGGTGTTGTTTTGGGACTTATTCCTGAAGGCACATCGGAAGCTTCAATGAGTTTGAAATGCCTCTGACAGCCTCCTGAACAGTGTAAGCCCAATTTAAACACACTACATCTGTGCTCTGAATGTTGTGCTCACACTGTGTGTTTGTCAGCCTCAAATTGCTCTTGGGAGCAATTTTAGTACATGATCTGTGTTCATGAGGCCGTTAACTACGAATTCCTAATTTGGCGTTTGCAAAACTGAGAGCCCTGAATTGTGGACCATGCTTACCTCACTTTCCACATATTAAGGAAACGTTCCACAAAATTCCCTACTTTTGGGGTTTAGCACCACTGGTGTTTTGAAAGCCCTGGTACAGACGGCTATTGGCTGCTGCAACTGTAGTGAGCCATGTGTCAGCTTCAGCACGGCTAGAAGATTGAATTAGTGGCAGCCCATTTGTGCCAAGCTCTCAATCCTGGACACATCAGTTGGAGATGTACTGGAGCTCTCAACAATAGGACATCTTAAAAAAAAAAAGCCCTTGCACTTCCCACACAGACTGTTTTTGAGGTTGGTGTAATCCCATCTTTAGAAATGACATGCCCCAAATTATTCCCCCCTGAGACCACAAAGCCCATGTTTAGCTCCTTGTCCCTCTGAATCCAACTATGGCTGTTCCTTTCACTGAGTGATGTGGCTACTGCCTGGCTTCAACTAAAGTCTTCCCCACTCCACCAGTTGGTGAGACTCTCCCAGTCCTTCCCTGCTCTCACTGAGGTTATTCTCTCAAGTCATAGAATCATAGAATCATACGACTGGAAGGGACCTCGAGAGGTCATCGAGTCCAGCCCCCCGCCCTCAAGGCAGGATCAAGCTCCGTCTACACCATCCCTGACAGATGTCTATCTAGCCTGTTCTTAAATATCTCCAGAGAGGGAGATTCCACCACCTCCCTTGGCAATTTATTCCAATATTTGACCACCCTGACAGTTAGGAATTTTTTCCTAATGTCCAATCTAAGCCTCCCCTGCTGCACTTTAAGCCCATTACTCCTTGTCCTGTCCTCAGAAACCAAGAGGAACAAAATTTCTCCTTCCTCCTTGTGACACCCTTTTAGATATTTGAAAACTGCTATCATGTCCCCCCTTAATCTTCTTTTTTCCAAACTAAACAAGCCCAGTTCATGAAGCCTGGCTTCATAGGTCATGTTCTCTAGACCTTTAATCATTCTTGTCGCTCTTCTCTGTACCCTTTCCAATTTCTCCACATCTTTCTTGAAATGTGGTGCCCAGAACTGGACACAGTACTCCAGCTGAGGCCTAACTAGTGCAGAGTACAGCGGCAGAATGACTTCACGAGTTTTGCTTACAACACACCTGTTGATACAACCTAGAATCATATTTGCTTTTTTTGCAGCAGCATCACACTGTTGACTCATATTCAACTTGTGGTCCACTATGACCCCTAGATCCCTTTCCGCCATGCTCCTTCCTAGACAGTCGCTTCCCATCTTGTATGTATGGAACTGATTGTTCCTTCCTAAGTGGAGCACTTTACATTTCTCTTTATTAAACTTCATCCTGTTTACCTCTGACCATTTCTCTAACTTGCTAAGGTCATTTTGAATTATGTCCCTATCCTCCAAAGAAGTTGCAACCCCACCCAGTTTGGTATCATCTGCAAACTTAATAAGCGTACTCTCTATCCCAATATCTTCATCATTGATGAAGATATTGAACAGTACGGGTCCCAAAACAGACCCTTGCGGAACTCCACTTGTTATCCCTTTCCAGCAGGATTTAGCTCCGTTAACAACAACTCTCTGACTACGGTTATCCAGCCAATTATGCACCCACCTTATCGTGGCCCTATCTAAGTTATATTTGCCTAGTTTATCAATAAGAATATCATGTGAGACTGTATCAAATGCCTTACTAAAGTCTAGGTATATGACATCCACCGCTTCTCCCTTATCCACAAGGCTCGTTATCCTATCAAAGAAAGCTATCAGATTAGTTTGGCATGACTTGTTCTTCACAAACCCATGCTGGCTATTCCCTATCACTTTATTACCTTCCAAGTGTCAGTCCCTGACATGGTTCTGTTACATTATCATAATCAAAGAGTCCCTCATCTCTGATGCCAACCGTCTTTCCATGGCATGACTACTCCCACCATGGCATCTCTCCAAATAATTCCTTAATGCCTCCATGCCTGATGTTAGGACTTTCTCAGGGGCCTTGGTGGGCTGCTTCCTCACTTACCTGAGACCTTCATAATTTAAATACATTAAAAATGTCAAAATAGTGTCTTCTCTGAACACTGGTGTCTTCTTTCTCCGCTTTTAATCCTAACAGCATTATGCAGGTTCTAAACTCAGCTAGGTTAATTACAGAAGGCCGGACTCCTTTGTTTATATATAATGGAAGAATACCACTGCTGATGCTCAGCTGTGCTCAGGTGATGCAGCTGAATCCTAAACTTCTGCATTGGCAGCAAGTTATCCCTGAACTGAAGCTACTCCTCCCCCTCCCCACAATAGCCTAGTAGGCTAGGGCAGCTATTAGGGATGCTGTAATTTGTACCCTATTATGTGATGCCCCCAAGCATCCCTTCGGGGACATTGAATTGCTAGGACACTGGACTACCTACCACATCACCTCCTGCCTCCATTCTGTCTCTTGTTTCTCTGGTCTAACTCTGGCCTTCTCATTTAGTCATTGCAGCTGAGCTTGTATTCTTAGGCTATGTCTAGACTGCAAGCCTCTTTCGAAAGAGAGAGTCTAGACTGCACGCGGAACTTTTGAAAGAGCAAGCCGTTTTTTCGAAAGAAAGCACCCAGTGAGTCTGGATGCTCTCTTTCGAAGAAGCCCTATTTACATTCAAGAACGCCTTCTTTCGAAAGAAGCACTTTCGAAAGAAGGCGTTCTTCCTCGTGAAATGAGGTTTACCGCCGTCGAAAGAAAAGCCGCGTTCTTTCGATTTAATTTCGAAAGAACGCGGCTGCAGTCTAGATGCAGGTGAAGTTTTTTCGGAAAAAGGCTACTTTTCCCGAAAAACCCCCTGAGTCTGGACACAGCCTTAGTGTGTAACATGCACCTGTCCTTGTTTGCTGGTCCACAGTCAACCTGTGGAACTCCTTGTTCAAAATAGAGCTAGATAGATTCATGGAGCTTAGGTCCATCAATGGCTGTTAGCCAGGATGGGTAGGAATGGTGTCTTTAGCCTCTGTATGTCTGTAAATGGATGACAGGGGAGGGATCACATGAATATTAGCTGTTGTGTTCCTTCCCTCTGGGACATCTGGTATTGGCCACTATTGGTAGACAGGATGCTAGGCTAGATGGACCTTTGGTCTGACCCAGTATGGACGTTCTTATGTTCTTATGTAGATGGTGCAAAGGGGCAGCTGGGCAAAAGTGTTAAGAGCCTTTGAACCAAACTGTAAACCCTGTATATAATGGAAACCATGCAAATCTACGGGTGTTGCAGTGCCCCCCTTTGCATCCCTAGTTCCAGCACCTATGCAGCAGGACAACGCTGAAATGGAGCCCCAGGTGTCTCTCCTAATTGGTAAGAAGAGACTACTGGCATGTGGTAGGTGGTTCCCCAAGACTTCATCATCAGAGGTAAAGTGCCTAATTTAATAATATGAAAATGGATCTAAATCAGTCTGCCAAAACTTAGGTCTCTGAGGCGATGTCCACACTGCAGGCTTTTGTTAGCAAAGAGTATGCTAATGAAGGGCTCATTAGCATTTATCATGGTGTCATTTGCATATTCTCTGCCGATGCTGTTTGCGCAAGATGTTTTTGCACAAAAACAAGCAGTGTAGACGTGTCCGTTTTGCGCAAACCCCCCCCCTTTTGCACAAGATCCTTATACCTCCTTTTTTAAGGCATAAGACTCTTGCACAAAAGTGTTTTTTTGCACAAAATGGACCCATCTACACTGCTTGTTTTTGCGCAAAAACCTCTTGTGCAAAAAGCATCGGCAGAGAATATGCAAATGACAGTGCGACAAATGCTAATGAGCACTTCATTAGCATACTCTCTGCTGGCAAAAGCCTGCAGTGTAGACATAGCATGAGAGTGGTGTGAAAAGTAGTAAACCATTGAAAATAGGACTGGAAAGAGGTGTCAGCTGGCGCTGTTTTGGGTCAGAACAGCACGCAGAGGCACGGTGGTTTTCCACACTGGTGGAGAGAGAAAGCCAGCAGACTGTTACAAACAACATTTAGTTACAGCAGAGGAGCCAGGCTGCACCTGACCACAGTGCACAGGAGAGGGAGCAAGGACCTTCTCCCTTCTCTTACATCCTTGCATAGTGGACAGGCACACTAGGAAGCCCATGAAACTAATGCTACAACTAACAACAGCCTTTAGAAACTGTGCAGAAGACAGCGTCCCTATCTTTCTGTGCTAGCAAGCAAACGTAGCTGGGGATGGAGGCAACTGCCAAGCATATAGTCACCCTTTTTTTGAGGACGGTGCAGGGGTAGCAGGCTCTGGTGCTTTGGGATGCATTGTTTTTATTGCTGGAGGCATAATGCCTCCTGGACTCCCACTGGAGTTGTCTGGCTATGCATTGCCCCCCGTATGGGGCTGATACTTGATGGGCTAATGGCCTTTCATAATCTGAATTATGTTGCTGATTTATACATTTAGGAGTCATTGTCCCTGAATTATTTTGGATTTCCTTGTTTCTATGCGCTATTTTTGTGTAAATTGTCAGAAGAGGGGAAATTCAGACATGGGCATACATCAGCTGGATAATTTCCTGTCGAGTAACCTATATTACTTTAGATGGAAGGGCAGAGATAAGATTTCTGCCATGAGATGTCTAGCCACCCTTTCTCTCCACAACCCAGCTAC
Source organism: Pelodiscus sinensis (assembly GCF_049634645.1). Lineage (NCBI taxonomy): Eukaryota > Metazoa > Chordata > Testudines > Trionychidae > Pelodiscus > Pelodiscus sinensis. Next base: position 134,859,268 of record NC_134713.1, read on the forward strand.
AATACAATAAAAACCCCACTTAGAGCTTAATATGCTTGATCAAGGAAAAGTGACATGCAAGCACCAGCATTATCAGCATGATGGTGTGCTAACATGTTATCCAACAACATGGCTTTGGGGCAACAATCAATTAGGAGCCCTCGCTAACTTTTTGAAATGACTGAGAGGTTAGCAGCTTGCAGGGCTCTCAGTGGCTCCCTCCAAATAAGCTCTCAACTTTGTTTAATTAAAGGGAAGAAAAGAGCATTCAGAGCTGGGTCAACCCACAATGGATCAATTTTTAAGGAGCTTGATTTACATCAGATGCTGGCTACTTATCCTTTCTAAATGCGGCAAGGGTTCGTTACTTAATTAGAAGATCCAGGGTTTTCAAGCAAAATGCAGCAAGCTGTGTCTAGTATTTACTTCACCCTTTGAATGTGCCAAGCTGCTAGTTAGTTTTAATGAAGATTGACAGCATGGATGCTAGTGTTACATGTAGAATTGGCTGAAGCTTTGTATGTGTTAAAGTCTCTTCTTACTTGTCTTGGGATTTGACTGTTTGCTAGAGGCTCAGCTCTGCATTGGGTGTGTGGTGAGCGGCTCCTGGACATTCTACACTTCCTTCCACAGCTGCTAGGGTGACCACAGAGCAAGTATGGACCATTGGGACAGGAGGTTAGAGGTAATAAACACCTATATAAGAAAAAGCCTTGGATATCTGGACTGTCTGTATACAATCAGGACATCTGATCACCCTAACAGCTGGTCACCATCATGGGTCAGCGCCGCTGATTGGCCGCCCGCACTCTGGGTGCACGGCGCATGGGGGGGGCACCAACCCCGGGCGTGTGGCGCTTGGAGAGGGGCGTCGGCCCGGGGCGTGTGGCAGTTGGGGGGGGGGGGCGCTGGCACCAGGTGCGTGGCGCATGGGGGGGCCCTGCCCCCGGACACGCGGCCATGGGGGCTATGTGGGACCCCCTGGCACCCGGCAACCTCAAATGGTTGGGGACCACTGGCCTAAACCATAGCACCATTCTCGTACTATTGGGGTGGCTAGTGCTACTAATGGCAAAAGACCTCATGCAAGGTCTGTATGTGTCTGACCCCAGAACAATTGGCAGTGATGTAAGAATGGCCCAATCTGTCCCTGTTCACAGATTAACATTTAATAATTTGGTTAATGTAGGGTTTAGAAAAAGGGTTATCCCTTTAGATCAGCCTAGAAATCCCATTTAATAATTCTGTGAACCACGCTGCACATAGTGTTTTTGTGGAGAAACTCAGAGAAGTTGTGAGCTTCAGGGAAGCTTGTTTCCAAGCAATTTTGCATTTCTTACACATGTTTTGATGACTTTGCAAGTTACCCATGTCCCAGGCTGTAAATTGTGTTTATTTCTGTGGACATTTAATTATAAATTGTTTACCTGTGGCAGTAACCAAAGGATGACAGAGATGCTTGTCCTTCCCCTCACCGCCATAACTACAACTAGATCAATGATGGGGTACTTGTCAGGGGCTGTGTCTAGACTGCCAGCTGTCTACACTGGCAGCTTGAATTTCCGCAAGAACACTGACGATCTCATGTAAGAAATCAGTGCTTCTTGCGGAAATACTATGCTGCTCCCGTTTGGGCAAAAGTCCTTTGGCACAAAATCTTTTGTGCAAAAGGGCCAGTGTAGACAGCTCAGATTTGTTTTGTGCAAAAAAGCCCCGATCGCGAAAATGGCAATCGGGGCTTTTTTGAGCAAAAGAGCGTCTAGATTGGCACGGACGCTTTTCCGCAAAAAGTGCTTTTGTGGAAAAGCGTCCATGCCAATCTAGACGCTCTTTTCTGCAAATGCTTTTAACGGAAAACGTTTCAGTTAAAAGCATTTGTGGAAAATCATGCCAGTCTAGACATAGCCAGGGTGTACTACACCTTCTTTATTGAAAAGTGCTCTAGATATGTTCTTTAGGGAGTGACAAATGCCTACCTACAGTGCAAGAGAAAAGAGAGAGCTGGGAAGAGGGATGTTACATTAGCCCTGCTGGTAGGCTGTGCTGTTTCCCCCTCAAATGAAAGGGTTACAGTTATATGCAATAATAGGAATCTTAATGAATAATAGTTTCATTTATAAATCTGTAAGGGTTGTTAGCACGCAGTCCTATATGAACTGTGGGAAGTCCACATGATCAGTGGGCTTGCTAATCAGTACAGCTGTCCATTCAGGGCCACAGTCTGCATTGGTGTTAGGTGCCTTTTATAAAGTGTTTGCATCATCCCAGTAATTTTATTAAATATGCAGAAACTGCTGCTAGTAAGTAATGGCCCAATTCACCAGTCACTGAAGTTCATGGAAAAACTTCCATATGCTTGCAGGGGTGATGAAGTAAGCTCAAAGTAACTTCATGAATGATTACCTCCACTCAAAGACTTGGTCACAGGCATTGCCCTGGTATCTGACATTTCTGTTAGAGATACAGAGATAGATCCTGCACCACTTTATTTAGTGGTAAGTGCCCCATTCTAGTGTTGCCCTGGTTTTGAGGGGTGTATAAATCCCAGAATGTAATTAACCTAATTGCAATCATGTTATGTGCATTTAGCTACCCTGAAATAATGAAATAGAACACCACAAAGAAGAGGGTTAATTTGGAGACAGGTTTTTAGAAATAAAGTCTTATCTAGCTGGCAGTTTCTGCTAATCAGAATGGAAGGAAGGGAAGTAACAACTAAGACTGAAAACCTTAGTAGTTTGAAAACCTTAAAAGTTTATTAAAAGTTAAAGTAATAACCCAGCGGCGGTCATTATGGCCTATGTGTTTTGTAAAAAAGTTAATTGAAAGTATTTTGGAGCAGTCCTTTAAAGCCATCTTAAGAGACTTTTTTGCTTAGCACCTTTTCTCCTTGGTGGGTGAGCAACTGGTCACAGCAATCCTGCTGTTAATTATACAATACTGTTCAAGTTGTTAGGTAAATAGCTGGAATGTTCTAAACCTATATTGCTTATGTCTGTTTGTACTTAAATCTAATAAGCTGCAGTTTTAGATAGAGCATGCTCACTTGCATAAATCTTATCAGATTGAATTGTTATGTTCCTGTTGATTTATTCCTGGCACCTGAAGAGAAATAGTTAAGTTTCCCCTTCTATGAGTTTTAATATCCCCAGGTAACACTAGTTTTGCTCCTACTGAATTAGGTTTAAAAAAAGAGTTATTTTATGACTATCTACCAAATGTCTGGTCTAATTTCTGTTTCTAGGCATAAGAATCTACCTGAGGCCAAAAATCACACACATGGAATTCCAGATTGGTTTATTCAGAGTGAATTTAAGGTGTGGAGTCCAAACTGGGTTTCTCCTGGGAAGCCAATTTTAAATGTAACTGTATAGATCTCTACACAATAAGTAGCAAAGCACCAAATTGTGAGATGTTCAACAGCACCACAGTGATAGTTGTTATATTTAGTTTTCTTCAACAACTTTATTGATGTTCTGTAAAGAGACATAAACAGCATGTTTGATGTACAGATGATAAATGTAGGGGCATTTGCAAACACTAGAGGAAATAATGCAAAGAGACCTACAAAGATTTGGCTATTTCCTGCCCGTGTTTCAAACAAGACTGATCCTCATACAATTCAGTACAATTTCACTTCAGCCAAAAATAATTTGATGTGATTATTCAATAAGAGGAAACTATGTGTCTTATTTATGCAGATGCACCAAATTATGGGCCAAAGGCAATCATTCTTTGGGCAGTCTCCTTCTGTGGCTTACGAAAGATACCTTTCTTAGTACCTCATTTCTGAAATGATCACTAATCGGTGGAAAAATAGAGTGAATTAAGAGATTTTAGTTTGGGAGGAAAGCTTGAGAGATCTATATTTTATATAAGAATGAAAAACAATTACAAGATGCTAGACAGGTTACTCTCAGACTTTGAGCCTTATGCATATGCTTAATTATATTCAGTAGGCTCATTAAGTTATATGCCATCAGTCTTTGCAGGACTGAGGTCTTCAGAAAAATGGTGTGATATGATTTCTGAGTATGTGAGCCTTAGATTTAATCAAATAATAAAAGGGACTTGAGAATGCTTTAAGTGATTGGAGAAATTAATCATGTAAATTCTTTGTCACATATAATTCAACCACCTATAGAGCTGAATAAATATTGGACAGTCATTTATGAATAATTTATTTGACTTAAAAATGCCGAAATTAATTATATACCCTATTTGCCATGGATAAATCAAACAACTCCAGCAATGAAAATTTAAAAAAATATCCTGATAATGCAGATAAACAGTGGGGCAGGGTTAAAGTTGTGGGTTCTGCTTTAACTTTGGAATCTCCTCAATCATGAGGGTTCATTTAGAGAAATTAACATTATACTAATATAGTGTCTTTAAAAGACTAAGTGGATGAAAATTTCTAAGTAAAAGTGCCAGTTTTCAGGGCTTCATGGCATAGTGGTTTGCAAAAACCTGCAAACAGAACCTGGCAGTTCTTTAATCTGAGATTATTTGATTAGATGCGTTGTCAATTATTTTGAAACCCCACAGAGGTTAAAATCCACTTCCCCCAGGTTAAGCCCACCCATGCCCAGGGGTTGCCTGCTAGTCCAGACTGCGGGGTGATTACCAGTGATAACTTCTCTGCCCCTATTGCCAAGGATACTAGAAGTGCTGGATCTATGTAAAAGTTGCCATTCTGACTTCAGTGTCTCCATTGTGGCTTCTTGCATTAGACTGTGAAGAGCTAGCACAGAGAGCTTTCCATGTGGCTGCTTCACCAGTAGATGCCTAGGACAGCCCTCAGGGTAGAAGCCGTATGGAAGGGCATATGTTGGCTCTTTGGCACCATACGTGAATTTCTAATCCATGATTTCGCCATAAGACTCAAGTGCATTTAAAATTTCTGGACCCTGTGTGAGTGACACCATGGATCAAATTCATCCTCAGTATAAGTGAATACAGCTGTGCTGATGCTCGTGGAATTACACTTGCTTTTACCAGTACTGAATTGAGCTCCAGTCCTTCAGATGAATATATCCTCAAATAATGTCACCAAATGCAAAGTGCACCAGAGTGCTATGAGATTTGTCCATTTAGAATCCAGCAAGATGACTGTAGTGCCTAAGAAACAATGATCCTCTCCTGCTTACCTCCCCTCCCCCACTTTAAATTCCTTGAAAGATGTGCAGTAGTTTGGAATTCTTCCATTATTATGTCATGCTTCTGAACTTTGATCTCACTATCCCCTTAGTTCCTTAATTAAGTGCATAATCTGAACATATTTTATTTTTCAGGCTATACTTTCCCGTCTTGCTGTGGAATCTACGTAAGTAAAATGTTAGCAGGAGTGATTCTGATTATGCTTTTCTGTTACCTAATTCTCTAAGCACAATGATGCTGTTGTTTCCTAAGTAGCTGCTGGAGCAGAATGGGTCTCCTTCAGAGGCCTTTCTGGGAAGCTTTCCAGTTTTGTGCTTATGTTGTGGTCTCAGGGTTGTTTTTAGAATTATGCAATGTTATGGGGTAGCACAAGTAAAACACCATACTTCAGCTATCTTGTTAGGAAGGCACAGAAGAGCATAATGGCTTTCTACAGAGCCATGTTAAACTGTTACTAATATTTCATTATATGCTCCTGCTATGTTTCTTCCTTGCCAATGAGGAGATGGTGGGGTAGTGATAGACTTCAGTTGGGATAGTGTAGGAAGCTTGTTTGGTTTGGTGTCAAGTAATTGGGTTGTATTTATTGGTGTGTTTTAAAAATATTGTAAAGGGCTTTAGGTGAGGGCACATCTACACAGCAGGGCAAAAGTTGAATTAAGCTACGCAACTTGAACTATGTCAGTTGCGTTGTTGAAGGCAAAATAGCTTAATTCGGCGTTTGGCGTTGTCTACACAGCAAGAAGTCGAGGGAAGATCATTTTCCCTTTGACTTCCCTTACTCCTCATGAAATGGGGGTTACAGGAGTTGGAGTAGGAAGTCCTCCAGCTTGACATTATTTCAAAATAATGGCTTGCAGTGAAGACACGCTCTTTGTTATTTCGGAATAACATGAGTTATTCCGAAATAACGCTGCAGTGTAGACATACCTTGAGTGTTCTGACTGTAACTTAGTGTATATTTGGATAAATTATAAATAAAATAATGGCCCCTCTAACTTTTTTGCATCCATTTGTAGAAGCAATGAGGATAAAACATTTGTACATTTTACAAAAATTTAACAAAAATATTACGCTTGAAGTTGCATCTGTCCATAGGAATCAATACACGAGGCATTTCTGCTAGCCCATTAGATCAGAAAAAATGTGGTATTGATTATTTTGGGCTCGGTTGTATTTGGCTCTTTGTTGGTACCCCAAGATGAGGGAAGAACAGGGAGCCTCTTCCCCTTCAAATCCCTGAGCAAGTGCTGACCATAACTGGAAAGCTTTGTTTCAGAGTTACAAAGCAAAACCATCTCTGCTGGATACCAGGTGGAATTGCTCAAATCAACCGGACAGATCACAGATAACATAAATGAGAGTAGCACCATCAGAGTCATGGACGCTCTGCTGGTTTACAGCAGCAAAGGGTCTGGTCCAACCAGGTGTCTCTTCAGCCACATATTACAAGGGATTTACGCATGAAATTTAAAAACTTAGTGCCAGTAGCAGACTCTTCCTTCTAGCTCTCTTGCTTTTGAGCTTACAGATTTGATGCTTGCAGCAAAATGAGTCTAAATGATTTTCCAAATGCAAAGTGTGGGTCAATGGGTCTTTATGGATTCTCTGAAATGATTCCAATGTGACATTCATGGCCAGAAAGACTGGCAGGATGGCAGAAGTCTCACTGCATGGATGAGATGATGCTGTAGAGAGAGTTTATGAAATGGGAAGCTCTTCAGGAAAGGAGGAAGCTATGTAGGAAGGATGGTTCTCCATCAGCCAAAATAGAACCTGACTGCTGTCATGTGCAATTAAAAAGGATGTGGAGGATTTTTTTAAACTAAGGGCTTGAAAGGAAGGCTACCAATGTGGAAGAGCACATGATTTGGACAGAGACATCCCTTAGGTATGAATTTAGGGGGGACTTTACGGTGTAGTAAAGAGGGTAGGAAACAAATTGTTGAAGGACTGGTAAGAGTTACAAAAGGAAAAAATATGCATCACTTTAAAGACTAACAAGATAGTTTATTAGGTGATGGGCTTTCGTGGGGCAGACTCACTTCTTCAGATCATATTCTGAAGTGAATTGGCATGACCATATATAACAAAGGAATACAATGAAGAAAGTAAACAGAAGATGTAGAGAGAGTAACAATCAAATGTGAAAAGAGTCCTATTTAAATATAATATATGTAAGCAAGCACCTGAAAGTTGACTAAATATATAAGTGCTTATATACAAATGCCAGGAATCTAGTTCACCCATCTTAGTATTTAGAGTGCCTGGCTTTAAATGAGGATATTGCTATAACAGGCATCTGGAAACTTAGTGAAATGAAGATAATCAATGGACAATGGTGATACTGGGGTACAACCTATTTATAAGAATGGGAGAGTAGGTTGCACTGGTGGGGAAGTGGCTCTATATGTGAAAGAAAACAGAGTAAAAGGAAAACATTTTAAAGGTATCATTGCACCACAGAATCTCTCTGGACAGAAATTCCATGCTTGATCAAGAAGAGTATAGCAGTAGGAACATACTACTGACCATGTGACCATAATGCTCATTGCAAAAAAGAGAAGCTTCAAAGACAGAAAATGAATAATTGGGGATTTCAACTATCCTCTCATTGGTTGGGTATTCCTTATCCCTTCCACACTTAAGGGACACACACCTTTACACAATTCTTAGGGCTCAAGGTGCAACCCTGTTAATTTAAACACCCACTCTTACCCAATTCCTTGGGCTTAGGGTATGTTCCTGCAGGTCGGCAGGATCTTTTGCCACTGAAAGAACCTTACACGGTAATATTCTTATTCTCCATTTACTGACAATTACCAAGCAAGCAGAATACACACATACAGTGTCATGCTCACCAATCCTGATAAAGGCAGGCGGACTTCCCTTGTTGGCCAGGCAAGGTCAGTCTCTCTGGATTCTAGCTGCTCCACATCATGGTCACGCAGAGGAGTGCTGGCAGCTCTGGGCTCAGGCTGTGTCTTGGAAGTGAGTTCTTTCAGTTCGTTCTTCCTTCTTTTTCTTGCTCTTCCTTCCTTCCTTTCCTCTTTCCCTCCTTGTCTCCTTCTTGAACCTTAGTTTATATAGTGAAGCTGGAGTCCTGCCAGGGCCGGCCCACAACATTTTGGCACCTGAGTCAGGGAGCCCAAATGCTGCCCCCATGCCGCCTCACTCGGGCCAAAACTTTGAAAGGTCTTAATTCTGCCTTCTTCCTGTTCTACTCCTCTCATGGGACTGCTCTGCTACCTACCCCAATAAAGGAGAACTAACAACTAAAATGCCTTGTTCAAAAAGTGTGAACTAGTGGTGTGTCCCCCCACAGTCTGGTACCTGAGGCGGCTGCCTCAGTTCGCCTCATGGTAAGGCCATTCCTGAGTCCTGCTTAGCTATACTTTAACCAATTATTTTAGTATAATTTTACTAACCAATCATAACATATGTTAACAGAATTACCTAACCAATCATACCCCACCACCTTAGTTGATTTACACCTTGCAAAATTAATTATACAGCAGACAGAAACAATTAAAAAACAGACAGAGATCATACAGACAAACAATAGGAAAGTGAGGACAATAGTCATAGAATGAAGATTCCACAAACTCTAATATTGGTGAACAATTTCTTGCCAGATGAAATGCTGTTAAGCTATGTTTTCTCTTGAGATCTGTTTCATCATGAGATCTATTTCTTTATCTGGTGACAGCGGGTGCCATTAGGACAGGATCTCTTCTTAACAGCCTAGTGTGACATTATTTTAATGAAATTTAGATAGCTGTAAAGCTTAGAGTCACATACTCACATTCTAATAGCTGCTGCTCTTCAGTCTGGCTGCAGAGGAAGGCTTTTGGCCAGGGGTGGGCAATAATTTTTGAAGGGAGGCCACTTCACAAATTTCAGAAGTGGTCATGGGCAGATCTGGAAGGGGCAGGGCCTTGGATGGAAGGGGCGGGGCCATTTGTTGTAAAAAGATGCCACTTTTTTTACACAACAAAGTAATTACATTTTAATAATAATTAACTGAATACATTATCCAAATATTATCAGGGAAGGCAACTCTTGTAACATGTGTAATAATAAAATTTGAGAAAAATGTAAAATTTGTAATAACACTAACACTAAATTTTTAGTTATATCAGCGGTGGGCAGTATCTGACCCGTGGAGCAGACATGGTTCACAGCAGGCCACCAATGCTTTATTTACCTGCATCTTCGTTAAAGCCGCTTGAAGCTCCCATTCACCGTGGAGCACCATCTCCAACCAATGGGTGCTGTGTGAATTGGGACACTGCCTCCAACAGCTCACATGGTCTGGAAATGGTGATCCACGGCCAACTGGAGCTTAAATGGCTATATCTGCAGAGGCATAGGATAATAAGCACTGGCAGAAGCCACATCTGTCTTATTGCCCACCCGAGTTTCATGCAACTTGTGTGCATTATTATATTTAAGTGAAAAAGAAGAAATGCAACTCCGTGTGAAGTGCATTGACAAGGAATGTGAAGCCAGGTGTCATTTCTGATGTTGCAATGCGGAGCACTGCTGCAAGGTGGTCATCAGTGATAGAAGATCTGTTAGATTTATTGAAATTCACCACAGAAAATGTCTGCTTGCAGTTGTAAGTTGATCTGAACTGTACAAGCATCTTTTGGGCATGAGCCTTGATCTTCGGAAAGCTTTGTTCATTGAGAGAGGCATACAATCTCAGAAGTGGCATTGATTTGAATTGCTCCGTAAGCAAGGCATCACTCTACAAGTCAATAAGCTCAATTTGGAGGTCACTTGGAGCATTGTCCACCATTTATGTGAAAGGGGAGGAGAACAAAACTGTATCATTTTCTACCATTTTAAAATCTATGAAGTGTTGATAAAATTCACTGTGCAAAGAGAGAAGTAAGGAATTGTACCTTTCCAGGCTCTCATCAGACATTGTAATCCATTGCAAAGTGGGGAAACGTGGGAAATACTTGTTTCTAGTCTGACGGGAGAAAAGGAGAAACTTTGCCATGAAAGATTTGACAAGGGCATACATATCATGGGCAAAAAGACCCTTGCCTTTCAGTTTTGAATTCAGTTCGTTCATGTGACTCGTAATGTCAATGGCAAATGTAAAATCAGAGAGCCAAGTCACATCATTCAGTTGAGGGAAATCCACATCTTTTCCTTTCATTTTCAAAAAGCAATCAATCTCTGCTCTCAACTCCCACGCTCTTTTCAGAACTTTTCCCAATCTAAGCCATCTAACATATGTATGGTACTGAATATCCCTGTGCTCTGACTCAGATTCCTCTACCAGAGATAAATTGCCTATGATTTAATGCTCTTGCTCTAATAAAGTTGACCAGTTTTGTAACTGTATCCACAACGTTGTTTAATTTCAGAACACTTTTGCAGAGGGCATTTGGTATATTATACAATGTAGAAAAATTATTTTCTGCTCTGGGTTTATTTCTGTTATTTGATCTTGTATTCTTTTCAACAACCCAACATTTTTACCTGTCAGATTAGGACTTCCATTGGTGGCCACATTCACCAATTTCTTCCAGTCCAGTCCCAATTTTGACATGCTGTTATTTTCTGCTTCCAGTAGATCTTTTCCAGCGGTCGTAGTTTTCATTGACTGCATTAATCCCAGTTCTTCTGTGAGTTCAAAATTTGTGGTGATACCATGAATGAAAATCAAAAACTAGGCTGTGTCTTTGACATCATAACTTCATCGTGTGCCAGAGCAAAGTATAAAATATTATTGACCTTGCTTTTCAACTGTTGCTCCAGGTTCTCTGAGATTTCTTCTATATGTCTCACCATAGTTCTCCTTGACAATGAAATGTTTTCAAACTAATTTTTCTTGTCTGGAGACAATTTTGCAGCAGTGTCAACCAAACATTCCTTGATAAATGCTCCCTCAGAATGGTTTTGCTGTTTTTGGCAATTTTGTGTGCAATCATATAACTTGTTCTTGTAATTCCGTCTTGTGCTGTGGACAGTTTTGTGAAAACACTTTGCTCTCTTTGCATTCGAACACCCATCTCTTGCGTTTTTCTAGCTTTCTCTTCAGTAGATATGTTTTTATATGGGGATGCATGTTTGCTTTAAAATGCTGGTTCAAGTTATATTATTTGAATACTGCCAGACTTTCCTTGTAATGGAAGCACACAGCTTTCCTTGCCATTTCAGTAAAAAAGTAAATACAGTACTCGGCATTCAGCATCTACTTTCCTCTTCTTTGATAAACTCATTTTTAAATTCTATCCCTCCATTACAGTGATATGTAATGAAATAAGTCACATAAAACCTGAGAGCTACTCCTTGTTCCCTTGAATATGATATGATTTCTGAAAGACTCCCACATCACAATCAATTTGGGAGTAGGGAGTGAATGTAGCTGGAAACAAAAGGAGAAAAGTGAATTACTTGTCAACATATAGCAATGAAATAAATTGCCATCAGGCATTTTGTTTACTAGCTAGTGTCATGCTATCTATTGGCCATTGCTGATTTTGTGGAATGAGTGGTGAGAGAATGTAAAAAAAATGCTGTTACCATCTTTTTTATTTTGATCTTGCAATAAGCTCTGTAAGAATGAAGATCTGTCTCTTATTTTCAGTGTTGCCTAGGTGCTTGTTGCACGGTTGGGGGCCTTAGTTATTATTAAAATCTAGCTACATAAAACAGAGGTTTTTGTTCATAATTACTATGATTATTACTGTGGTCCTCCGTATTTTCAAAGACATTAAATTTAAAATAAATTAAGTTTAAAAAAGTTTACCATCTCTGATATTTTTAGGAAAGATTCTCTCTTGTGGGGCTAGTTCAGTTATGTGATTGATGCTTAGCAATGTCTGAATTGCTTGTCATATGTCAAGACTCCTATATGATGAAGATATTATGTGTATATATTCTTGAATTGTTTGTGCTATTTGGGAAAGGGAAGAAGGAAAGGAGGAAAGAAGGGAGAACAGAAAGCTGTTTTTTGCCAGAAAACAGTTATCAAATGACCTTCACATATTTTATCCCCCCTCTTAAGTACTAGTCTTTCAGAAACAACTGTGCCATAGATTGTATTAAGAGCTGTTTCTGAGGGTAGGTCTACACTTGCAGTCTAATTCGAACTAGGCCTGCAAATGTAGGCATTTGGAATTGCAAATCAAGCCCGGGATTTAAATATCCCACGCTTGATCTGCATCTTCCCGGCCGGGCGCCATTTTTTGAAATTTACAAGCCTGAAGTAACTGCCCTGCAATGAGGTTTAACAGGTAGTTCGAACTAGGGCTTTATTTTGAATGCCCATTTCACTGTTGCATGTAGACGCGGGCAGTTACTTTGGGCTTGTAAATTTCAAAAAAAAAAAAAAAATGGTGCCCAGCTGGGAAGATGCAAACCAAGCTGCTCAATGGGTAGCAGCAGCCAAATAACTCAGCAGAATTTGAGGAACCATTAGGAAAGAGATGGGTAATAAAATAGAAAAGATCATCATGCCACTATAAATCCATAGTATGTCCGTATCTTAAAAAGTATTTAAGTAATTATTTGCGCAGTTCTAGTTGCTCCATCTTAAAAAAAAAAAAATTAGAACTGGAAAAGGCAGAGAGAAGGGCAATAAAAATGACTAGGGATTTGGAACAGCTTTCACACAAGCAGAGATTTTTAAAAAATGGGGACTATTCATCTTAGAAAAGAGATAAAAAAAGTTGGGGTGGGGCATATGATAGAGGACTATAAAATCATTAATAGTGGGGAGAAAATGAATAGGTAAGTGTTATTTACCTCTTCTCATAATACATGAACTAGTAGTTTGATGACATTAATAGGCAGCAGGTTTAAAACACACAGTAGGAAGTACTTCTTTACACAGTACATAGTCAACTCATTACCATAGGTTGTTTTGAAGGCAAATAATAGAACTGTCTTAAAACAGCTAGATAAATTCATCGAAGACAGGTCCACTAATGACTATTGGCCAGACTTATCAGGGATGCCATACCGTGTTCTGGGAGTCCCTAAATTTCTGACTGCCAGAAGCTGGGACTGGACAACAGAGGGTGGATCATTTGAAATTGCCTTATTCTGTTCTTTCCCTCCGACTGCCAGAAGCTGGTATGGGTCACTGCCAGAAGACCAGATACAAGGCTAGGTAGACTACTGGTTTACCCAGTATGGTCATTCTCATAATCAGAATGGCACTGACTTGTACAGTGGATAAAGATACGCCAGTGAGAAGAGCAATTCTGAAGGGGCTGGCAACAGAAAAAGGGGACCTCCATTGTTATGAACCCTCACAAATTTATTGCAAATTATGTGATTTAGGGATGAAATCCCAAGATTTCTTTTGCTTCGACACCAGAGAATTTTACTGCAGCAGCCATTCACAGTAGATGCAACTGATAGACTGACACACATGATTGATACTTAGGTGAGGTTTTAAGAACTTTCAGCTGTACCGGATTTCATGGAGTATCTTGGATTTTACAAGTTCTGGGCACAGCATCCCAAATTAACTCCCCATGGTCCCTTTTTTTAACCTAATTGGTGTGTGACATAACATGCTAAGTGCTCTGACTTTGTGAAGTTACTGTCTGCTTAGTGCTAATTACTGTGGAATTCACAGCTTGGTGTACTTTTAAGAAAAAAGGAGTTTCTTTGTTTTTTTCTGAACCCTAAGATTTAGGTTGCAGGTCTGTGTTTGATTTTTTTTTTTTTACACACATGTATAAAGACCCAGCGTTAGTCTGTTTTAATAGGATTCCCCTGCCTTGCAGAAATAACCCTGCCACATGGGCCATATCTAGACCAGTTGACATCCCCCTGGGCAATCTTACTGTGGCACAGAGGAATGGCAGCAAAAATATCTTTATTTCATGGCCCTTCCTGTGTAACAATAATCAAGGTTACAAAAGATTATATGCTTTGAAGTGCCCATGGACTTCAATGGCTGCTGTTACAATTAGTTCTTACTAGAATGGCTTTGGCAGATATCTCTTGTAAGTAAAAGGGAAGGTTACAACATGTCCATGGAGGGACACTTCCCATACTTGCCCATAGTTCCTGGAAGCATGCCCATACTTCCTGGAAGCATGTATGGTTATCCTGCTATTCATCTAACCATAGATCATGCATTAAGTTGAGAGGGATATATAACATACTATTCAAGGAATTGTTGGATGCATAAATTTACCAGAGCACGTTTTGGAATTTAGTGAGATATCTTATGGACAGACATGAACATTATTAGGAGCAGATTCTCTTGCGATTATAAGCTTATTCTATTGCTTCATTAAGTACTGCGAGTAATAAATCTGAATACAGCAAGGTAGCACCATATAAAAGGATGTTTGAATCTTCAGTAAGAAAGAACTAAGTAGGAACATGAACAAGATTCAAGGGCATCTGAAGTCCATGAAGGAGAAAACAAAATGTCATTGAAGCACTGTTTCAGGAGAAGATCATCTAAAAGCATTTCCATCACTTAATTGTCTTTCCTGTTTACTAGATATCTTATTATCTTACGTTCATTGAATTATTAAATCCCAATTATTTCTTGTTTATTATCATTATTTACATTTTGGAGTGGCACATGGGGGAAGCTGAAAGTTGTATCCACAGCAGCTTCCTGGGTAGCACATTGAAATCCCCTCTTATTTCTTTTAAAGTTTGAAGGAGAAATCTTATACAATGTACACAAATAGTTCATCTGCCTTTAGAAAGAAGGTAGAAATAAGTCCACCTGATTCTGTGGGAAGAAGAATGTTAAACTTGCCTTTTGAATTAGGAGATCTAAGCAAGTGTTTATTCTGAGTTTTTGTTCAATTTCCTGACTTGTGGAAATGGATCTAATTTGCATTATGTTAATAAACTTATACCATGCTGCAGGAGAAGCAAAAAAAATTGTAATACTCTGACTCCATGTGTGACTAAGAGCAGTGGAGAGCAAGAACATTTTAGATGTATTTGTAAATTATTAGGGATGTTAAATTTACTTTAATCAACTAATTGACTAGTTGATGGATTTTTTTCATCGACTAATTGATTAGTTGTTAAGTGGGGGAGCTGCAGCAGGGGTAGCTCTAGGGCCAGGAGCTAATCCCGCTGCAGTTCTGCTTTTTAACTGTATTAAGAGCCAGGAGGTTCTTAATACATTTAAAGGCTGAAGTGCAGCAGTGGAGACCCAGCACAGCTGAGACAGTTGAATCCTGGCTCACGCTAGGTTCCCCCCGCCCTGCTGCGCACCAGCCTTTTAAATGTAGTAAGAGCTTGCCAGTTAGGCTCTTAATACATTTAAAAAGCAGAGGTACAGCATCTGGGACTGGGTGTGAGTCAGGCATCAGCTGGTTCCCAGCTCGCACCTGGTCCCTGCTACCCCCTTCCTCCCCACAGAGACGGTGCTGGGGGAACCGGCTTTTAAGCTGACTCCCCCCAGCACTGGCTCCTGCTCCCCCCTTGCTGCCTCTAACAGAGGCAGCAAGTGGGGGAGAAGCAACTCGTTAAGCTTTTGCTTATCGGATACTTGACTAATCGCTTATTTCCTTATAAATTAGGCGATCTATAGAATTACTGGGGAGCAAATTTTCAGCAAAATACTCAGATGTGGCATTTTTGTGCCCATGCAGCAGTCCTGTGAGTTCTGGGTCTAAATCCCTTCCCAGTGCACTGGAAATTTAGCTCTGTTACTTCTCAGCACCCATCTGCCCTCTCACAAACAGATAGCAAACCAGCTTTAAAATACTTGTCTCCCACAGCTTCTAATACATCGTCAAGGCTGTCCACGCTATTGCTATTAAACATTGTAAAGGACAGAGGAGCTGATTCGCATTTCTGCACTTGCAGAAAGTACCTCCAGTACCTACAATTTTCAGACACCCAATTTTTTTCTACCATTGCAACACATTTGTTTAAACAACTTAATCGTAGCTGGGCGGGCAATGAAATTTTTGGGTGTAAAAAGTACAAAAATAATAAAATGCTGTAAAACAAAAATTCAGTTTTCTCCAAATTTCAGTTGTGTTGACGTACCCCCCAGACTTCTCTCGAGTACCCCTAAGTGTATTTGTATCACTGGTTGAGAAACACTGCTTTATGTGGCATAATGCTCCTCCAATAACTCTTTACTCTCCTAGCAACCCTCCAGAACCAGCACTGTGGGGGGAAAGGAGGCTGGGACATGCCCAAAGCATGCTTCAGTATTGTAAGAAAAACATACGTTTGAGCCCCGAGGTTGGCCTGATGTAATCCATGGGTTATGCAGAGCCAAGGAAGTGCAATGGAGTCAGAGGCTATGTCTGTGCTACAGCTGGGAGTAACCCTCCCAGCTCCTCTTGAACAAGCCTGAAAAAAGGAGCAGGCAGGTGTTGTGGCATCAGGAGTGCTTAGGCTAGGCACCTGATTGCCGGGCCGTCCAAGCCTCTGCATCCATACTCAAGTGACTATCCCAAGCCATAGTCGGTGCCGCTATGACTGCTCTGCTGTTTTTAGCATGCTAGCTTGAGAAGAGCTAGTGGGTATCCCTTCCAGCAGTATAGACGTCCTTAGAGCCATCTTTGCATCTGCCTCCAGTCCTGCCCAGAAGGAAGGAAAAGTGAATTGGGCCAAATATGTTTGGCATTTGCCCAATGTGCTTTTTAATCTGTTTGCACACCATTGTGTTTGAACCCTGCTCATACTGGGGTGTAAATCTTGCAAACAGCACTGGCTCATCCTGTGTTGCTCTGGATATCATTTCCAGACCGTCTAAGGGAGGTGCAATTAGAAAATAGTGTCACCGTGTGCAGTCGTGAAAAGTGACTGCAAAAATGGCACCTCCTTACTCACCAGTTTATGTGCTCCCTTGAGCAGCACGCATAATTGAGGGAAAAAATGGCCCTTAGTTACACTTGTGCCTCTGGACTGGATACAAAGGATTACATCTGTGCATCCATAATGAACGCACTGGGTCTTGCATATGTTTGTTAAAGGGCAGGATTGGAGTGCAATGAAGTTCCACAGACAATTGAAGTTACCATTTGGCCTTCAAAATCTTTACTGATACAGATTAGAAGCAAAGAACTTGGCTTGAATTTTGGATCTCAGGGTGAGTTTGCAGAGTGGGCATTAAATGGGAGGGAACTTTTTTTTACTTGTAAGCTGAGCACAGTCAGTGAGGCACCGAGAGACAATAAACTTGCAGTTCTCCAAGGCCTTTTTTACAGTCAGTATTAAGTGTCAAAGAAGACTTTGTGTGTCTTGAAACGGGGTAATCATTTTCAGAACTAGTTTAGCTTTTGAGTTGTTTGGACCAGGCTTTATCTGTACTAGTCCTTATCCTGTCTAAAGCTTCTACAAGTTTTATTTACAGGGTCTCATTAGCACCCATAACTCTTTGGGACGGGGCTCTGTTTGCATATGTGACACTAGAGCCCCTCACACGGGGTGGGAAAAAGCCTCTCTGTGGGCTGGATCTGGACTGCCTAGGGCTTTGATCCAGCCTGCGAGTTCCAGGCCGCACTCCCTAGCACGTTGCCTGCAGGCCGGAGACGTGTGAGACCTTTCAACTGCTTCTATTTAAGGTGCTCGTGATTGCTGGGTGGATTTGTTGCCTGGCAGCTACCTGGCAGGCGCAAGCCCTTTAAACAGAAGCAATTGAAAGGGCTTGCAGCTCTCGGTTCCAGTGGCCCATTGCCTGGGAGCTGCCCAGAGGCATGAGCCCTTTCAACTGTTTCTATTCAAAGGGCTTGTGGCTGCCAGGCAGCAGGTTAGCAGTGGAGGCCAGGAGCTGCCAGCTGTGTTATGTGAATTCTAAGCCTCCACCCCAGACAACTCTGGGAGGAGGCTAGTCCCCAGGTCCCTTCCATTGGCCAGAAGTTCAGGGGCCAGGGACCCCAGGCCAAGCAAAGCTCCCAGTAGGGTAGTTCTCAACACCACCCCTTCTGCTTGAGGCCCCGCCTCTTCTGGGACGGCCCATGGCCACTTCCAGAATTTGAGAAGTGGTCCCCTCTTCAGAAATTATTGCCCATCTCTGCCCTAACATGTCCTCTTATCTTGCGTGTATTCTCTGGAAATTACTACGCTATAGTTAATTATAGTAACTTGTTCTTTGTGTTCCCATAGCATTTAGAGTGCCAACTGAGATGGGTTATTAAGAGTCAGGTTTGTCTGATATGTAGGTATCTAGAGGTACAGTTAAGCAATTAGGACCAGATATTTGAAGGCATGTAGGTGCCTAATGATGCAAATTGGTGTGTAGGGAGATTTTCAGACATGCCTAAGTATTTAGACACATCTGAGAATTCAGCAGCTACCTGTGTGCATGACTAGGTGCCTAAATGCCTCTAAAAATCTGGACCAAAGTGACTTGTCCAAGGTCACACTGCAAATCTGTGGCAGAGAGAAGAACCGAATTTAGATCTCCTTGGTCCTAGCCCAGTGCCTCAACCACAAGATCATCCTGATAATATTAATAGATTAGAACACTTTTTTTTTTTTTTTTTTTGCAAACGACGACAACAGCAACAAAAAGCCTCAGCTGTAGCCGGCTGGGCTGACTGTCATCGCTGCTTTCTCTACATTGCCTAATTTCTTGCCTTCAGAAAGCATCATTGTCCCTGAAATTACCACACTGACATGATATTAACAGAGCAGAACACATTGACATCCAGCTGTTGCTTTCATTATCCGCCTGCTTTAATTGGCTTCACACTGCTATACCTTTCTTTTCAGTAATGTGTAACTTTAGCTCTTATTGTAGACCATGACTTGTAATGATGCAAGCATTCTGGAGTGGAAAATTGATGGCCTGCAATAATTCACAAGTATGTGGGCAGCTGGTTAGTAAATGTTTGAAAACTTGGCATATTCTGTGACTGACCTTAAACATTCAGGTTTTTTATTGTCTTGCTCACTCCATTTAAGCTTCTTAACCCAGACATAAAGACATAGATAAGTGAAGTCACAGTTGCTTGAGAAAATGTGTAAGAGTGAGGATTGTTTTTTAAAATTGCTTCTCATTCAAGCATTATTAAAATAGAGACCTGGTCTAGAAGACTTGAAATGAAGGCCATTTGGCAGCAGGGACATAAGGGAGAAAGAGGGAAAAAATGTAAATGATGGTGGGCAGGGAGGACATTTTGCATGTAGACATGAGTCACAAATTAACAACTGAGTAGTTGCCCAGGATTGACTGAGCACGGAGGAAGACAAAAGTCCAGATGGCAGGCTATGATCCAGAAGTGCAGGGCATTTAGACGATGTTACAAGGTGATTGCAAGGTGACATAGTGAAACTTGCCTTGAATAGTAGGCTCTAGCTGAAGCAGCAGCAGCAGATGATGATGAATTAGTTGCATACGTGGAGTTGACACCCAGATTTTAGATCTACATGCAAGTGCAGTGAGGGGCTTGTTTTTATGTTGTTAGGTGTCATGCCCAGTGTTTTGTTACATGAATGGTCCCTGGGCAGGCTGGCGACAGACATCACCAGGCCCTGAAGGGGCAGATCTAGGGCCAGCCAGCCCTCTAACACCCAGACCATACTGCACCTTCCCCAGCACAACATGGACTATGCCGCACAGGGGTCCAGCATCAATTTCAAGAGCTCTGGGCTTTGGTCACTGTTGCTGCCATGGTAGCAGCAGCAGACTGGATTCTGGGGGCCTTTTAAATCACTAGGCCCTGTGGAAACTGTCCCCCTATTTCCTCCCCTCCATTGGCCACTGCGTGTCCCAACAAGATGTTCACTTCTTTATAAAAAAAAAAAGCCAAGTTGACGTCTTTTGATTATCGTTAATATTATGTTTTTAGCTAGTGTCCTAAGCTTTTAGTAGCATGTGGATAGAACCCATCCACTCTTCCCTGCCTTGTAGAGTTTACAGGCTAAGGCAAAATCATTGTTAATTCTCAGGCGTTTGTGTGGGGGTCTGGTCAGAATCGCAGCCTCTGTGGTTTGAAAGGCACGGGTGCTGTTCTGCTGAAAGTAACTTTCTGGAAAGGGTGTGGTGGGCAGGTGGAGGGATGGCTCAGACAACAACAGCTCTGGCTGGAGGGAGGGGAAGTATGTAGCACCCTTGGAAGGGATATTGGAAATTACTCACCCCTTGCTTGCTTCTAGAGCTCCCCATGGCCCCTTCCTCCAGGCTGTGCCTAACAGGAACAATATATCCCTCTGGCCCTACTTGATTGATTGTACTAACCTTACACCCATTGAGTTGTGCCTTATTCTGTAATTAATGGATTTAATTTGCATACATTACATCACTAATTTCTCATTGATTTTTAGCAGCACTATTCCTGGAGTCCATTTCTTCTCAGGCTGGGTGAGGCCAGTAGAACTAGGCCCTGATTAGGCTTGCACATAGTTGGAATTTATCATTCAGTGTACAAACCTGATGAACAACTACAGTTCAAAAAACTACAGTTCTAACAACCTAGAATACATTTATTACCTGTTAAATGCTAGCGGAAACACTGATCGACTATATTTGGTGAATCAAATGTCAGTATTTCAGTAGTCTTGACTGACAGTGTTTTATACGGTTTGTGATCTAGGAGAGAAATAATTGAATAATGTGGCCACCCTAGAAATACATAACCAGTGACTGTGGAACATCTGATCTCAGTGGGCGGCTTCCTTTGAAGCTAATGAGGATGTCAGGTTGCCAGAAGCTACACATAGATCTAGGCCTCAGTTGGGTCTTAGCCTGGTTACATTGGAGGGTCTGCTGGTGTCTGTAAATAACTTGATATATTTATGACTAAAAATTATAGCCTCCAAATATAAAACTAATCTAGAATTGGATGTATTTCAAAAGCTTGGATGCAGATCTGTAGCTCTATAACACAAAATACAATCATGCTAGATTCAAACACTCCCTGTGTGAGCTCAATGATTCAAAAATTCCACTATGAATTTGAATTTTTCCATAGCTCAGAGTCATTTGATTCAGTATTCAGATTCAGCCCACTATGGAAATAAGTTTAAACTGCTAATTCACACCTGGGCTGTTGCTTCAGGATCATCTCTAACAAAAATATATATAGGGGTGAGAACAATTCATAACACATCCTAGCTTGTCTTTTTTTGCTTAGGAGAATGTTTATCTGAAGAAATGGGTATTGACCCCGAAAGCTATATATATTTTTGTTAGTCTCCAAGGATGTGTCTACACTGCACTGTAACTTAAAATAAGATACACAATTTGAGCTACACAAATTGCATATCTTATTTCAATGCTGTTTTGAAATAGCTTATTTTGTCATTTGGCGCTGCCTACACAATGACAAATTTTGAAATAAAGTGCTGTTCTGAAACATCCCTCACTCCTTGTAAAATGAGGTTTATAGGGACGTCGGAATAGCGAGCCTGAAATAACGGGCTTGCTGTGAAGACGCGGGATAGCTATTTCAGGATGATGCAGTGTAAACGTAGCTGAAGGTGCCACAGGGCTACTCGCTCATAAACATCATATTTCTACAACTTTTATTCCTCATTTTATTAGTTGACAAGGTTTAAATTTAGAGCTTAACATTTACTTTCTGCCAACACTTATGCTATTAAAACTTCAACATGCAGATGTTTACAGAAAGCAAACACGAAAGAGATGCAAATATAGCTGTGGGAACCACATTCAAAAATTCATTGATTATTAATGGGAACTATTTTGCATTATCACCCTGTTCTGGTGCTTAAGTGTCAATGGGCTGACTGAAAGTTTTGTCACTGAATATAAGAGAATCTCATAGCTTTCTCAAAAGCATGAAAGGAGGTGACAACATTAAGTGTGTGATTCAGTAAAAGTAAAGAGAAGAAAAATTGCTTCTGTTGTGGAACAGAAAAACACTATTCAATACAGGCAGTCCCCGAGTTACGCAGATCTGACTTATGTCGGATCCGCACTTACGAACGGGGCTTTCTTGCCCCGGAGCTCGCAGGCAGCAGGACCGCCCAGAGCACAGCGGTCCCGCCACCTCGACCTCCGGGGCGAGAAAAGCTGCTGGGACCATCTCCAGCAGACCAGGGACACCTGGAGCAAAGCCAGGGAGGCGGAGGGGTCCCGCTCCTCTGAGGCTTTGCTGTGGCAAAGCCGGGGAGGCGCGGGAGTCCGCCGCTGCTGCGGCTTTGCTCCCCATGTCCCTGGTCTGCTGCGGGAGGGTGTGGGGGGGGGTGCAGCTAGTGCCCCCCCCAGCAGACCAGGGAGATGTGGAGCAAAGCCCTGGGCCTGTGGTAGAGCAGGTGGGGCGCTGCCGGTTGGTCCCGCAGCACCGCTCCTTGGCACTACTGGACCAACCCGGCAGCACCCCAGCTGCTCTGCCCCAGGAGTCCTGATTCAGCCGCTGCTGATCAGTTTCAGCAGCAGCTGAATCAGGACACCTGGGGCAGAGCAGCTGGGGTGCTGCTGGGTTGGTCCAGTAGCGCCGAGGAGGGGTGGTGCTACTGGACCAACCCAGCAGCACCCCAGCTGCTCTGCCTCAGGCGTCCCCAAGGCAGCCGCTGCTGAAACTGACCAGTGGCTGACTACAGGAAGCCCCTACCCCGGGCTTCCTGGAATCAGCCACTGATCAGTTTCAGCAGCAGCTGACTTGGGGATGCCTGGGGTTCTTAAGCCAGTTCCGACTTACATACAGATTCAACTTAAGAACAAACCTACAGTCCCTATCTTGTACTTAACCCAGGGACTGCCTGTAATCAGTAAAAAGGCCATTGAGTAAGGTGCCACATGCTGTAGCAATACCAGGAATTGCAGTGATTATGAAAAATGTCCTGCTATAATATTTCAGAATACATCAGACTGCATCAATGCACTTTTTATTTCAGTACTTTCTCTCCCTACTGGAGTAATTTACTGCATTATATTGAGGTAGTAAGAACTTTCAGCATTTCTTTTTTGCAGTTTGACAAAGAGCTCACAACAACTATAAATAATTCTAAACTGAAAATTGTTTTAATACTTTTATAAAGATCTGGGTTTAGGTTTTAGGTATGCATCAACAGACAAACTTCCGAAGTGCAAATTAGAAAGGATAGGTCTCAAATCCCAGACTATGGATGAAATCTAATTAGAATTTCTTAGGGATTTGCTGGTAGTTTCTAGTTCACCTAGTTCTAGTGTAGTGGATTTGTCTTAGAGTTTTTAAGTGCAACAGAGAAAGAAAATTCGGAAATGATTCAAAGCTACTGGAGTGAGCCGCAATCTATTCTGATTTACAACTTCTTTGCTGCATATTTGGACACAAATTCAAAGTCCTTTATGCTCCTTGGGCCTCCGTCTGCCTTTGCACCAGTGTAGCTCAGGAAGTCAGTGGAATGACACTGGTGTAAAAAGAGTATAAATGAGAGCAGAATCATTTCTTGAACCTTTATGTAGCTATTTACACTTTTATTTTATATAGAATAGGAATAAAATACTTCTAAATCAGAATACAGTATTTTGCACTCACTTTGCACAGAAGTGTATAACCACACAAGGCACAAACCAGGGGTAATCAGGAATGGGTCTGAAAAGGGACTGGGAATGGCTCTTATTACAATAAGTAATTTTTCCTTTATGTTTTCTCGCCCTCTTATCCACATCCAGCGTGATTGAATTAGATCTGATGTAACACACCTGTCTCTGTATCCTTACTGTCTATTTCTTTTTTATTTTCACTTCATGCATTTGCGGAAATGAGTTGCAACTCAGGAAAGCTTATGCCATAATAAAATTGTTAGTCTTTAAGGAGCCACTGGACTCATTATTATTTTTGCTGAAACAGACTAACGCAACAACATCTAAAGCCTATTTTAACCCCTTCTGGCTGCTTGCCATGTACGTATCCTCACTCATATAGACTTAGTGATGCATAAAGAAGAATATGAAGGTGAGAGAGAGTATGAGTAGTGATTCTATAGGAATTTGAGAATCTACGGAATAACATCACCTCCAAATATGGTGAATAGACTTGACAAAATTCAGGAAGAATTCTCTGCCTCTAGTGCACAAAGGATTAATTCTAATGTGAATAGAATTTCATAGCGGATCAGAGGAAGGTCTAAGAAGGACTGCTGGAGAGACCAAAAGGGGTGAATGCCTGTGGAAAGACAAAGTTCCACTCCTCCAGGTGTTGAGAGAACCTTTTTCAAACTGTTGCTTTGGTATTTATGCATTTTGATTTGCCCCTGCCAGTAAATCCTGTCGATCGATGGGGTTTAATTTCTTCAAAGTCACTTCACTACAGTATTTACAATTAGCATGAAAGTTGTTTTGAACCTGTAGCACTCATTAGCACAAGGGGGAAAGTAGTTGATCCACACAATGCACAGTGTACTTTTCTAAATATGTCCTATATGTACTTGGAAAAGGAGCTGCTTAATTAAATGACATTTGCCAATGCGAATAATGAAGCTGAGACTAACCTCTGACTGCCTATGCTTACTGAAAGGGTACACCACACATGGCTTATACTGCCACATATTTATGGGGTTGTATTGTTGCTGGGTTTGGTATTAATAGGTTTTCATCTCTTCTTCTTGAATCAATGGTTCTTTGTTGGATTTAGATTTTCATTGCAATCCCTTGACTCTGCTAACAAAAGATACCTGATTTAGCAATGACAGTTGCTAGAAAAGCCCAGCATCAGGTGATTCAGAGCATCCATTAAGAGTCTTTACTTTATTCCCAGGGAGTACTCTTCAATTTTGTTGCCCTCATACTGTGCTTGGCCTGATTTCCTGTTGAAAACAAAATGTTTGCCCCCAGATTCTTCAGAGGCCCTTAAATCTTGAATAGGCAGGAAAAACTCATTAAGGTCAAAAGCAAGAGTAATGAGTTAGAGAGAATGGGAACTTTGGAATCCTTCTTTCTTGAATCCATGCCAACAGTTTTCCAAAGCAGCCTCATACAATATTGCTCTTTTTTGTTTTAAAAATCCAGCAATGCTATTTAGTCTTCCAAATCAATAAGGGCACGGGGCTGGGAAGGTTGAAGGAAAATGGCACTACAACATGTTCCACTCTATTGATTTTTTCTTGAATTACAAATATTAGTTGCAATAAGGTCTTGCAGATAACACTATGAAGGATTAAATCACAAAAGATAGAGTATATAAGAGACATTGGCTGAAAATCATGGAAAAATTTCAGCTCTGCTCCCTCTCAGACAATATTTTATAAGAATAAGATTTAATGTTAACAATCCAGTATTGTAATCTGATAATATTTCAGGTTAGATACTGGAAGAGGATAGTGTATGCATGGACAGGGCAAATCCACACACTATTAATCACTTGTTCATAAAACATCTCATTCAATAACCCAACAGTAAATAATTATGATAAAATTATTTGCTTAGGATCTAGACTCCTTTTCTCTTTTTTACATTTTCTTCAAAAGAAAAAAACAAATGAATAATGTAATGTATTAATCACATGCCTATTCAAGAAGCCAAAAATGAGAAATTCAACTTTCCACTAGATGATCATTACTTTGTTTGCTTTTAATAAGAAAATACCCCACTATATATACAGTACATAATTGTCAAGGGGGACGAAATGTGGGATGTAGAAGTCAATACTTGCATGTCACAATATCTGTATGTAAAGAACAATTGCTCTAAATCCATGTCAGGATCTTATTTTGCCTCTTCTAAAGCAGATTTTGTAGAGCCTTCCTTTTTAACCAAGACTGTATTTTCTGCCTCCTCAAGTCCTAAAAGTTTGTCTACCCTGGTCTGCTTTGAATTTTGCAGGAAATACAGCTATGGAGGGCTAAATGCACAAAGGTACTCAGGTACCACATAGAAGAATTTACAGCACCACATTTAGACACCCAGTCTGCCTACTCAGCACGTGGGAGAGTTAGATGTCTGTGAATGGGATTCACAAAAGTCAGTATGCTTAGGGAGGAGCTGTCTAATATCGAATACAAGTGCTGAGAGAAGGCATTGTGACCCCACCCTTCTAAGGTAGTTGGGTACCTAGCTCGGGACAGGCATTAGGTCATGAACCCTTTGCTGGGTCAGTTCTTCTCATAGAAAGCAAGAGACTCACTCAATGACATATTCACAGTGGGATAGCTTCAACAGGAAGACTTGTGTAAAATTGCTATTCTTAATTGTCATCACTTTGCAAGCCACAAGAATCTTTTCTGGCAGAGTTAACATGAATAGCATACTCAATGCGGTGTGTTCTTCAAATCTCTCTCAATTGGACTTCACACATTTTTTGGCAATATCTTTCTAGTCTTACTATAGTGTTTAGCAGCTTTCTTTTTTCACTGGATTTTACAGGGAAGTCAGTCAATGGGTCTGACTTTTGTGGTCTGGGAACTTTATCAAAGATGGCATCATCTTCTAAGACTGAGCCTTTTATGTCAGAAGCCATATATCATTGTCTAGCTTTGTATATGTTCCCTTTCCATTTTCAGTATTTTGAACAAGATACTTGTAATGTGCCAAGTCTCTTGTGCAGTATTCAATCTGTAATGACAACATGAAATCTTCCAGTGCAACTTCCAGACCATCAGGGTGACATAAGCAGGAGCAGATGAAGGTTGGACATCTTAAGATGTATGTGGTTAGAGAGCAATCCATTTAGGAAAGTAGTGTTTCAATTTCTCATAATAGACACACTCTTTGCTTGGTGACTCCAATTGTAAGGGCCTATCTATAATACTGTCTATCTCATATGCTGGTCCCCATTACAATACTGAGCACATCACGGTCATTCATGTATTTATTCTTGTAATACTTCTTTGGGAGAGGGAAGTGCTATTTTTCCAATTTTACAGATGGGGAATTGAAGTGCAGAGATAAGTGACTTGCCCAAAGTCATCCAGGAAGTCTGTGGTAGTGCAGGGATGCAGTTGAGTCCAGTTGAATCCAGTCACACGTGCCCTGGGCAAGCTTCTGATTGCAGATCCAGCCTTTCTTCTTGGGGTAAAAAAATTCCAACTGGGCAGTGAAAAATCAGGGAATTTCTGACATATGTTGGTTTTCAACAAGGTAATCAGGTTATTTTTTTTTACTTACTCATGCATATTAGAATTTTTCCTAATAAGGGACTGAGCACACACTGCAATCAAGAGTGTAAGGAAGCTGAATTCCAGGGTATTGAGTAATTACTATAGAGTTAATCATTTCCACATTTTTTATATCCTCTCACCATATAAAATTAAAACCTTCTCATGTTTGTGGTAGCAAATGTACACTATAATGGATCCCAGTTGCATAGGTAAAACCCTAATTCTCCTCACAGTTACACATGTGTAACTCCGGCGTAGCTCCATCAAAGTCAATGGAATTATACTGGGGTGAAAACAGTACGTCTGCAATCAGAATTATGTCTTCTTGAGGTTCTTGCCTTGTAATGAGATGAGACATGTGACAATGAGGTGTCTCTGGATATGTTATGTGCTGTTGCCGACGCAGAACTTTCTGTGTTTCTCTTCACATGACTTCCTGCCAATTGCCCTGTGAAGCACTCAACTCTAGATTGAATTTTTATATCATAGTGGGAATTATGTTGGAACTGAAACTCCAATAACTTGAACTTGACAGGAAAGGTGAAACTTTTAGATTTCTTCTAAACAAGCTTACTGCAAGTTTGCTCCAGGGAATCGCATTGTAAGGCTTATAAATATAACATGTGAATCCTGCAAGTCTGCTTCAGAAATGAAACAAGTAGAAACATGACTCCTCATGCCCTGGCACTTGCTCCTGATCTACAACATGGGCTTTATTTTGAAATTGAAGCCACTGTATAGACAGAAACTAACAGTGCAGCAATACACTGGAGGAAAGAGTCCACGTTCCAGGGAGATTGTATTTAATGCTTTGGACACTAGCTTTTTAAAAGTTCTTTATCAGCACCTTAAGTTCAATAAGTCTAGTAAGTTCTGGGACTGCATTGGAGACAATTTTTTATTTCAGAAGGTTGAGACAGGTACTGTGGGGAAGCTGTTCTAGATTTGATTTTAACAAATACGGAGGAACTGGTTGAAAATTTCAAAGTGGAAGGCAGCTTGGGTGAAAGTGATCATGAAATCATAGAGTTCATGATTCTAAGGAATGATATAAGGGAGAACAGCAAAATAGAGACAATGGATTCAGAAAGGCAGATTTTAGTAAACTTAAGGTACGATTAGACTGCAAGCTTTTTTTGAAAGAAGCATTTTGGAAGAGATCTTCCGAAAAAACCTCTTCTGAAAGAGCGTCCACACTTCAAAAATGCATCAAAAAAGCAATCTGCTTTTTCGAAAGAGAGTGTCCACATTCACTGAACGCTCCCTCGCATGTAAACTGTGATTACTATGGATGGAGTAGCCAGCAGAGCACCTGTGCTTTTTCCTGGAGGTCTCTTCATTCAAAAAAACTCCCTCTTCTGTGTTCGCACACACCTTTTCCAAAAGAGCTCTGAGGCATTCTTCCTCATAGAATGAGGTTTACCAATGTCAGAAAAACCCCCGCATTCTTTTGATTTTCTTTGCAAAGAACACAATAGCAGTATGGATGTGAGTGAAGTTTTTTTTTGGAAAAATGGCCTTTTTTCTGAAAAAAACCTGCAGTGTAGATGCACCCTCAGAGTGTTGGTACATAAAGTTCCATGGGAAGTAAGACTAAGAGGAAAAATAACTGAAGAGTGCTGGCAATTTTTTAAAGGGACATTATTAAGGGCCCAAAAGCAAGCTGTTTCCCTGCATAGGAAATGTAGAAATTATGCCAAAAGACCACCTTGGCTTAACCAGGAGATCTTGCATGGATTTGTAAAGAACAAATCATGTGAAACCAATCTGATAGCTTTCTTTGATAGGCTATCAAGACTTGTGGATAAGGGAGAAGTGGTAGATGTGGTATACTTAAACTTTAGGAAGGTGCTTGACATGGTCTCACATGACCTATCAATAAACTAGGGAAATACAACCTAGATGGGGCTACTATAATGTGGGTGCATAACTGGCTGGATAACCATTCTCTGAGAGTAGTTGTTAATGGTTCACTGTCATGCTTAACAAGTGGCATAACAAGTGGGGTTCTGTTCGGGTCTGTTTTGGGACCAGTTCTGTTCAATATCTTCATCAATGATTTAGATTTTGGAATAGCGAGTATGATTATTAAGTTTGCAGATGATACCAAGCTGGGAGGGGTTGCAAGTACTTTAGAAGATAGGGTCAAAATTCATATGATCTGGACAAACTAGAGAAATGGTCTGAGGTAAACAGGATGAAGAACAGGACAAATGTAAAGTACTCCACTTAGGAAGGGAACAATCAGTTTCACAGATACAGAATGGGAAGTGACTGTTGAGGAAGGAGTACTGCTGAAAGGGATCTAGGGGTCATAGTGGACCACAAGCTAAATATGAGTCAACAGTGTGATGCTGTTGCAAAAAAAAGCAATCATGATTCTGGGATGCATTAACAGGAGCATTGTGAGCAAGACACGAGAAGTCATTCTTCTGCTCTACTCTGCGCTGATTAGGCTTAAAAAGTTGAATTGTGTCCAGTTCTGGGCATCACATTTCAAGAAAGATTTGGAGAAATTGGAGAAGGTCCAGAAAACGGCAACAAGAATAGCAATTTTCTAAAAGGGTGTCACAAGGAGGAGGGAGAAAAATTGGACCACAAGTTAAACATAAGTCAACAGCGTGACACTGTTGCAAAAAAAGCAAACATGATTCTGGGATGCATTAACAGGAGTGTTGTGACCAAGTCATGAGAAGTCATTATTTTGCTCTACTCTGCACTGATTAGACCCTAATTGGAGTATTGTGTCCAGTTCTGGGCACCACATTTCAAGAAAGATCTGGAGAAATTGGAGAAGAGAAAAGCAACAAAAATGATAAAAGGTCTAGAAAACAAGAGCTATGAGGGAAGACTGAAAGAATTGGTCTTGTTTAGTTTAGAAAAGAGAAGACTGAGAAGGGGATATGATAGAAGTTTTCAAGTATCTAAAAGGGAGGAGGAGGGAGATAAATTGTTCTCCTTGGCTTCTGAGGATAGGACAAGAAGCAATGGGCTTAAATTGCAGCAAGGGAGGTTTAGGTTGGATATTGGGAAAAACTTCCTAACTATGAGGGTGGTTAAACACTGGAATAAATTGCCTAGGGAGGTTGTGAAATCTCCATCACTGGAAATATTTAAGAGCAGGTTGGATAGACATCTATCAGGGATGATCAAGGCAATGTTTGGTCTTGCGGTGAGGGCGGGGGACTGGTCTCTCAGGCTATGTCTATAATACCAGGTTATTTCAAAATAAGTTATTTTGAAATAATAACTCCCATAATAAGTATTTTGAAATAAGCTTAATCAGTCTTGTGAAGAGGAATATTTCAAAAAAACAAGCCCATTATTTTGAAATAACAGGCTTTAGTAGTGTGGATGCTCGCCTTGTTATTTTGAAATAAGGGGAGTAATTTTGAAATAACTCCCCAGTGTAGACATGCCTTCAACGTCCCTTCCAATTCTAGGATTCTAAGAACTGTACAGCTTTGTGGGTTCCAGACTATGGCAGTGACTGTATCATTTCTATATTCTGTGAGGCAACTAGTGCTCTTTTGGGGCTGAAGAAATATTACTACTAACAACATAAATAGCAGGCCAATGGCTAGTTTTTGTGTTTATTCACATATTAGGTTTGGTGTGAGCAGTGGCAAGATAGAATTCTGCAGAGTATCGTGTTAATGCACCACCATGTTTAACCTGGAAGTGTGAAGCCTGTCTAGACTATGAAAATCTTTTTTAAAAAATGTGTTGGGTAACATGTTTTAATAAAATGTGGTTTAACTGTGTTGGCACTAAATGTAGAGGGGGATTAATTTCTTTAAGTATGTTTACTGGCCTTGGCCAACAAGCTTCTTATTAAAAAACAAATAACTTTCTCCCCAGTGATAGACAAGATGTGAGCAGGTAGGTCCTTCTCTAACCACATTCAACCATGCATTCATTCATTCTTTTTTTTTTTTTTTTAATTGTATCACTTTGGTATATATGGTTGTGCCGATTTTCTTCCACATATTGATCTGAGGAAGTGGGTCTGGCCCACGAAAGCTCATCACCTAATAAACCATCTTGTTAGTCTTTAAAGTGCTACATAGTTCTGTCTTTTGTTTCATTCAACCATGCAGTCTGCTAGCAAGTATGCTGATTAGCATCAACCAAAATGCTGGTTTTGGATTTCTAGGTCTCAGTTCTCTTCTGATTTATACTGTGATAAATCCAAAGAGTAACTGCATTGGGTTTAATGGAGTTACTCGGGATATGCTTTGGAATCCAAGAACAAAACTTAGCTCATTCAGCCAACAGAGTTATAACAAACATGTATTTGATGCTGTCCATGTTCAAGAGAAGAACATCTACATATTTTTCATATATTAGACCCATGAAAGAACTGTTTAATAGTAATCAGTTTTGATCACTACCATCCTGAGTCTTGATACAGATCTCACTTAAGCTGGTATGAGTAGAGGAACTCTGCTAAAGTCAATGGAGTTACGCTGCTGTGATGGAGTTCAGAATGAATTCCTGGATCTGCATTTGAATCAGTCACAGACAGGTAAAAAAAATCCTCCAGAATGTGTGGCTTAATCCCTTGAGCTGTTCAGACCTCTTACTTCAGTATCTTTTTAAAGGCAGTACTTTGGAAAGGACAGACACACATAACCATTCTCCTACTAATAGGAAAAAATAAAAAGAACTCATAACACTTCTGATATATCTCCTTTGGAAAACAGTGTCTTCCCAAAAAGGAAATATGGCATTTTGAATGACATTCTTCTAAGTGGGAAAAAAAGCCCGAACCAGACTTAAGGTGCTGGAATCTGTGGTGTGGTTCTCATGACATTCTTCTTTTGCTTGAGGTCCTGAAACTTGTGTATAATAATAAAGAACCTATTTAACTTTGATACCATCACACTCTTTGGAGAGTAACAATAAATTCATTTTCCCAGAAGGTCATGTTTCTATGACCAGCTTTGTAGTGTAAGGACATTTGGTTTTGGCTTTGCTTATGTATAGCCTTGTCGCATTCATTTCCCTTCATTGCTGAGTGTCAGTTGAAGCCGACAGGGAGGAAGGTTCAAAAAGAAAAGGAGAGATAAGGAGAATGTATAAAGAAAGAGAATGAAGATAAATGCAGAATCCTCCTTGAAAGAGGCAAAATAGGAACCCGTGGCTTTATGGGGCTGTGATATTATGTTGTATGCTGAACAAAGTTAAAACAACGAGGAGTCCTATGGCACCTTAAAGATGAACAGATTTATTTGGGCATATGGGTAAAAACTACTTGGTCAGATACCTCTCCAATATCCCTACCCCAAATAAATAAATAAAATAAATAAATCTGTTAGTCTCTAAGGTGCCACAGAACTCTTCGTTGTTTTTGCAGACACACGCTAACACAGCTACCCCTCTGAGACAAAACTGAGTTGTAATTTAGTCATATGCTTGACCAATTAATGTAATCTACTCGCTCGTGGCGTGTAGATTACAAGCCGGCACAGCCGCGCAGCGTGGTCTGCGCATGCGCAGCGTGCTGACCTGAGCGGCTGGCGAGCGGGGCTCGCCGCGGGTTGGCGAGCCCTGCCTATGGTGATATTAAATATCACATTTGTAACTGTGGTTCTGAAAAGCAACAGCACAGTATCTTGTGACAGCTGCTGGCGTATTTCAGCTATGCAGAGATTTGGCTTTTATTTGCTGACTAGGCCAAGAAACATACTCTGAAACAACAGAGGCCAGGAGAAAGGAAACGAGCAAGGGTTTTTACTAATTCTGACAATGTTTAGCATTAAAAAGGAAAATAACTTGGGATCAGGAAGCTTTTACAGTCTCTGTAATTGAAACACTAATGATCAGTTGATGTCTCATGGAAAAGCTGTTCTGATTCTGCCCAGTTTTCTTGTTGGTGGTATTATTACAAATATTGCCATATGAGCAGCTTTTATAGTTTAGTTCAGTTTTGTTTAGTTCTTATTACCTCCTACCCTCCACCCAAAATTGCAGGTTACCACTTTGAGACGCCTTTAATCGTTTTCCATAAAAAATTAGGGCCAGGTTATCAATGAGGTTGCTAAAATATTCTGTCCTGAGAATAGAGCTGGGGAAAATTTAGAAGTTTTGTTTTGACTGAAAATTTGATATTTTGAAGTTTGTTTTAATTCTGAACCTTAAAACATGGAGGAGGGAGATGAATTTGTGGAAGGTTGGTTTGGCTTCCGATGGAGTGAAAATGTGTTCTGCATAAAAAACAAACAGAACTTCTCCCCCCTTCACCCTCAAAAAATCATTTTCCTAAAAGCAAATGAACACATCTTTTATGGAAACAGAAATATCCTGGCTTTATAGCCTCTCAAGAAGTTAGTGGAGAGTAGATTTGAGAAATCTGTCACTAGGGATAAAGGGGTGCATCTACCCAGCACCTGTAGCTTGAAATAAGCTATGCAATTTGAGCTACACAAATTGCATA
This sequence comes from Pelodiscus sinensis, assembly GCF_049634645.1. Lineage (NCBI taxonomy): Eukaryota > Metazoa > Chordata > Testudines > Trionychidae > Pelodiscus > Pelodiscus sinensis. The sequence continues at coordinate 134,892,809 of NC_134713.1, forward strand.
TCTTATTTCGATGTTATTTAGAAATAGCTTATTTCGACATTTGGCACTGTCCACATAGCACTTATTTTGGAATAAATTGCTATTCCAAAATGTCCCTTACAGGGACATCGGAATAGTGCGCCCATTATATTTGGAAATAACAGGCACTCACAAAAGATGTGGTGTAGTGTAGACGTAGCCAAGGTGACTTCATTTTGGAGACTTTGTGGGAGGAGATGAATGGGGGGAAGCTTGAGGATGGTACTCAAACCTCCTTCCAACATAAGGGGCCTTCAATGGGTTTTAGATCAGGTTATATCTGAGGGGTATGCCTATTCTGCAGTTGTGAGTGGGCTTTCCTGCCTGGGTAGATAGACCCATGCTTGCTCAGCTTGAAATAGCATGCTAAAAATAACAGTGTGGACAACGCAGCATGGGTAACCTGATCCCCTGAGCTTGAGTGGCTAGCCTGTGCCACTGCCCTTGCAGCCATGGCCACACAGTGCTATTTTTAGTGTGCTAGCTCAAGAAGACCTAGCAAATGTCTGTCACCCCTGGTAGTGAGGGATACTTTCAGGTACAAGTTAGATAGGCATAGCCTTAGAAGAAACTTGGTATTGGCAGGAAGGAAGGGAGTGTGTGTGTGTGCCTGTGTGTGTGTGTGTGAGAGAGAGAGAAATTTTGAAGTGAATAGTATGCTAAATCAAGGGGGGAGATTTTGGAGGGTTTAGCTCTGATACCAATGAGCATGAACGCTACAGAGAGCTTTGCTAGTGCGAGAAGAATATGGTTTGTGGTGCAAGTGGCATAGAAGTGGGTCCCTGTGGGTGTTGTGGTGGTGGCATTTTGTAAGGGTGGTTTGGGAGAACATTGGTGGTGCCAGGGAGAGAGAGCCTCACGGATCCTGGGTGCCATTTTGAGGGAAGCACAGGTGGCAAAAGGTGTTGGTTCTGAGTCAGAGGATGCAGGGAGCATGGAGTTGCTTAAATGAAGCTCAGCTGGGTAGGAGCTGGAGGGGCCTGTATAAAGCCCTGGAGCTGAGAGCAGAAGAGGGCTTCATGGAGGCAGGCTGTTGTCACTCCATAGGAGGAGAGTTGGGAGATTGGTGTACTTAGAGAGAGAGCAAGTCAGGAAGATTTGAAAGGCTCCGGGAGAAAGCACCAGATAGGGCAGTGCAGGCTTTGGCTGCTGACTAGAGGCCCCTGAGCTGGAACCTCGAGTAGAGAGCGGGCCCAGGTTTGTCTACCAGGCACTTGGGAAGTGACGTTGACTAGGAAGAGGACAGGCCATTGCCTGATTTGTTCTGGAATGACTTTGTTACATTACTACATGCCTCCCCCTGAAGGGGACTTGGTTGGAGGGCTGAGACATGAGGAGGAGGTGGTGGTTATTAGGGTGTGAGGGGTCTGCAGGACAAGAGGATGATAGGAGAGACTACTGGAGGAGGACGCAATGCCTGGCCTGAGCTAATCTCCAGAGCAATGGGGGGAGGCACCCCTAGCGGTGAGTGAATCTCGTCACAGTGTCGTTCACATGCACCACTGTAGGAAGCAGCCAGGATGTTGACCCTGTGCCTTCTTAGATGTGAAGTTCTTTTTTCCTACTGGTCAGCGCACCCATGGCACTCTATACATCAAGAAGGATATGCAGCCTAAATGGAAATGCTGGAGAGTTCAGCTGGAATCCTTTGTCTGGTCTCTGCCACATTCTACTAGTTTGGGTACGTTTTTACTAGAGAACCAGAATGTCACCTCCAGGAACCAATAGATCTGTTGGTTTATCCCTCAACCTAGTTCAATGCAGCCTTCAATTTTCAACTGGGATTAGGTTTTTGTCTACATTATGCAGCTTTTAGCAACATAGCTATGTCAACACAGCCATGCCACTAAAGTTGGGCAGCGTAGCCACTGTCAGCTCTCTTGCCAACAAAATACTTCCATTCCCAATGGCCAGTATTTGCATTGTTAGCAGGAGAACGATGTTGCCATGGCAAAATTTTTGTCCTTTGGGAGGGAAGGAGGATTAGCACCCTCAATTGCCAGATTAGACGTAGCCAAATGTACTCTTCTGTACTTGCTAGAAGCTATAGACAATTGCAGGTTAGTAGGGACTGTGCGTAGTGCCTTTCGTAGGCAGTGTAGTTACTGCTGCTCAGTCTGCTCTTCCAGCAGCCCCTAAAGCAGTCTGCTATGGCTACGATAGCTCCACAACACCCTCCATCTCTCCAGAAAGAAACACATGTACAATTTGACCATAAACAAGTGTCAGATAAGTTTCCCCACTGTCTTACCAACTTTAGGGGGAGTTCAGCTGGTTGGGAATGTATTTGTAGACACTAGGAATTTCTGCTCTGGCCTGGTTGGGTTTGATTTACCCTGTCATTCTCAAGGCACTGGCTGGATCAGGATATTTTCATCCTAGATATTGTGTAGAATGAATCTGGCTGCCTACCTGTCAGATTTCCTGGATTTAATTTTAGATTTCGAGTAAAAGTGTTGCAGAAATGCGTAACAGATGCAACAGCAGATGTTGTTTTTCTGTTCTTTCTTTTTTGTTTTGTTTTGTTTGCTTTTTCATGGAGTCTATGGGGTTGCACTATAAATTATCTATGCATTTTTTATCATGTATTGAACCTTGCCATCCCTGATCAAAATTCTTTGGTTCACCATGAATCCTTTCAGTACTGTTTTTCTAAACCCTATACTAATTATTTTGAATGATGGCAATTAATTATTTACTGTGTCCAAAATATGCTGGGCATTTTACAAAACAAACAAACGAAGTGATTCCTACTGCACAGAACTTATAGTAGTTAAAGTTAAGGAGTAGGATATAAGAAAGACAGAAAATAAAATGAACACATGAAAAAATGGAGAGTGAAGCACCATGTGCTTTGGACTGTGCCACTCTGCTCCTTGGGTCTTTGTGGTTTCCTTAGACTGAGGGTGGGGAACCTTAGGCCTGGGGCCTGGACGTAGCCCCCCAGTTTGCCTGGATCTGGCCCCCAAGGCTCAGCATTGGGGAGCCCATGCTGGTGTTCCAGGTCCCGTGCTACTCTCCTGCATGGCTGGAGCACATAAAATCTACTAGCCTGCTCCCCCAGCCTCTGGTGTGCAGGAGGAATGTGGAGAGTGTCTTTCTCCTTCTCAGTCAAGGGCTTCTCACTTTTCTTCTCACTTGTGTGTGGCTCCCTGGCTGATTTCTCTGGGGGTCAGTGACCCCCTACCCAAAAAAGGTTTCCCATCCCTGCCTTAGACACTGAAACCTGAGCAGAAACGGCAAGGTAACACCTAAACATACAAGTTACTTCATAGAAGAAATAGACCTTAATTTTTTTTTTTTTTTTTTAGTGAATAGGCCTTAATAGTTATAAGTTCAAAGGGTACATTTATACAGGAAGTAACCCGAAATAGCTATTCCACGTCTATTGAAGCAACTTGTTACTTTGAAATGGATTTTGAAATAACGGTCGGCTTATTCCGACATCCCAGTAACCCTTGTTCCACAAGGGTTAAGGGACATTTTGAAATTAGCATGTTATTTTGAAATTTGGTACTATGCAGACAGCGTCAAATTATGAAATAAGCTATTTCAAAATATACTCGAAATAAGCTACGCAATTTGTGTAGCACAAATTGCGTAGTTTATTTTGAGCTAAGGGTGATGTGTAGATACATCCTAACAGTCCTGTAAGATTATAGTTTAGATGATTTGCTTTGACTTTGATATACTTTTAATTGTAACTTTTTCCCTTACCTGTTCATGTACTTCATTTGTTATTAAACACTGTTTCATTTTCTGAATGACAATAAAAAGGCAAACTGAGATATACATGTTTGTCTGCAGGCACAAAGAGATTACAATGGAGTCATTATTATAACGTGTGTGTGTCTGTGGCTGGAGTTATTGTAACTTACCAGGCAGATGTTCCACCTGCTGTATATTCTTCCTAGTTTTGGTCTGATGAACTACTAATGCTACTGGACACTCAACTGTAGCTCAGGCATCCCACAATGCACTGGTAATAACTCTTCCTCGGGGTGAAGTGACTTTAACTGGCACACACAGATCAGTAGCCTACATTGGGCAGGAGGGGAGGAGAAGAGGGAGCAAACAAATCAGAAAACCACTGTTCCATAAGCTCAGAATTGAAAGAGCTGCAGAAGTAAAATGACAGAGACTATTCATTCGAGTTTGGAAAGCCTGAATAGGATTTTTGATGAAGCTTAATTTTCTTCTTGCTCTTTAGCAATGGATAAATCATTTAAAAATGAAAAAAAAGTGTTATAGAACACTCTGCTTCTCATTATTTATTGTTTGAAAAAAAGCATTTGTTCTCTCCCACCCAGTAATGAAAAATGAGTCAGATCCCGATCTCAGTTTCACCTGGGTAAATATGGGATAGTGCCACTGACTGCAATGGAATTACCTCAGTTTCACCCCTGTAAATCTGAAGTATCATCTGGTCCAATGACTTTAGCTGCTCACATGAATGCTTCTAAATAGCAGAAAATACCTTCTCAGACACACTGCTGTGGATCTGAAAATTGTTTGCTGTAATTTAAATAAATCTCTGGTAGATGAAATTTTAATTGAAAAGATATTTCATTAAGTAATGTCATGCCTCATTATTGTCACCAAATGAGCCTTAGAGGCAGCCAGTGCCCTTTTTTACTGACTAAAATTTATCTCCTTTTCAGACCAAATGCACCTTTTGAATGTTTTCTGTGGTCCAATGTGCAGATCAGTTTGGTTAAAACCACTTCTTCAAATCCTAGAAATCTTCCCCATTATCAGGTGGTCGCATTTGAAAAGCCAATCAGTTGTGTGGACAAGAAGATTCAGTTGAGAATGCATGTATAGGTCAGTGAATCACACTGTCTGGGACTATGAGTGACCAAAAAACATTTTTAGTTTAGTCTGGGCCTGATTCTGATATCTTCATTCAAGTTGGGTACCATCTTCTGCACAACTAGCACTGTTAGAGGAGAAGGCCTACTCAGCATGAATGACAGGATCAAATTCTGGCCCTTAGTAAATAAACAGGAAGCTTCTTGAGAGGACATTCGTATGTGTCTGAAGAGCTCAGGCAGAAAATAATTAGTCATGGAAATGTCCTACTACTGCATTCCCAGCTAATTGTTTCCCTCTTGGCATACTCAGCACTGGAATCAATTGTTTGGTATCTCTAAAAGTAGCAGATTAAAACATCAGCCAATACCTGAAAACACTTGATTTAAATATCCTGTTTTAGTTATTGTGTATTATGTACACATACCATAAGAATGGTTCAAAGGCTCTTAGCACCTCTGCTCTGCTGCCCCTTTGCACCATCTACATAAGAACGGCCATATTGGGCCAGACTAAAGGTCCATCTAGCTCAGAATCCTGTCTGCCGACAGTGACCAATGCTAGGTGCCTCCATAGGAAATGAACAGAGCAGGTAATCATCAAGTGATCCTACTCTTTGTCACCCATTCCCAGCTTCTGACAGAGGCTAGGGACACCATTCCTACCCATCCTGGCTAATAGCCATTGATGGCTCTAACCTCCATGAATCTATCTAGCGGTTTTTTGAACCCTGTTCAAGTCCTGACTTTCAGAACATTAAAATATGTTTATAGCCTTTTTACATTTTTCTAGCTTTGAGGAACAAGTAGCATAGGTGAGTTCAAGAGGACACCTGTGTTTTAAAATGAAAGGTATCATCCCCTATTACTTCTATGTGTCATGCATGCCTTTAGTTTTTTAAGCTTTGAAAATGTAAGATAGCAGTTATTATGCAGCGGCACAATACTTCATGGATTGTTAGAGAAAAATGCAACCTTCAAAATTACATTCAGGTGTAGTTTTTAAGAGTAAAAAGTTTAGGATCTGCCACCGCCCCCCCTTAAATACAAAAAATATGTTATATACATAACTTAAATTGTCATTATAGATCTTCAGTGTAAAGGTCAGGTCAAGTACTCTGTCTGCATGACGTCGTGCACAAACTGCACAGCAATCTCTTAGAGGTGTGGAGGCTGAGTGGTTAAGGCATTGGACTGCAATCGTGGAAGTCATGGGGTTCAATCTTGCTTGTTCTCATTCTGAAAGGCCACTGTCAGATCAGCTAGTAGCAAAATAGGATATCTGATCCATCGGGTATGGGCAGTCAAAGGTGGTTGGACATGTTGCTGCCCCTATCACTCCTTTGTGCATCACTGGCTATTGAATTGACATGCCCTGAACTAATGATCTGCTGTCATTGGAGAACTTAGACATCAGCCCCCAAAGTGGGGTGAGATTAGAGTTGGTTTGAATTTAAAACAAAACAAAACAAAACAAAAAAAATGGGGGGGGGGGGGGAGGGGAGGAAGTGACTGTGAGCTTTCATTCATCTTCCAAAAACTTATTCAGTTAGACTGTGTATACTTCATATTAATCACTATTCTTGAACATTTATGCAAATGAGGTTTGCTTTGGGGAATTCCTGTTCTTTGTGTAGCTATTCATATCTGCTGTTCATTAGCCACAGTTCATCCTTTGTTTTTCCTTATTCCCTTATCCCTGAAGAATGGGTAGCCAATACTCAAAATGAGCAATTTGCAAGTAAATCATAGGCTGTAATTTGTTTGAGGAAAAATATGCACAAACTGGAAAAAAGGAGGCGGCTAATTTATTTGGAACAACCAGGACTACTTTGGATGGTGATGTGCTGGAAAGTACGTTCAGTTACAGACAGGATTTTTTTTCTAGGAAATCCGAGGTTTTTGAACACACAGGGCATGTTTATCTACTTCTGGTACAATAGTCCCAGATGAGAGATAAGAGAAGTGATGCTCTGTGGTTTGTGCCCAGATAAGATCATAATGTCATCTTAACTCACATTAGCAAAACTCTCAGCAGGGGTATGCATGGAGCGGCAGTGAGGTATCCATTATCCCTCTTTGGACATGCTAAAATATTCTGGACCACATTTTGATACTCTCGAGTAATATTTAGAATATTTAGGAGGTCTCATCCAATGTCCTATAAAGTCAAGAAAGTGATACCCAGGAAGTTTGGTGGGCTTTGGATCAGTCCTGGCTTTTCAAATAGTTCAACTGATTTAAATGGCAGCACTTGCACAATAAGAACCTTACTCACTTTATTATTTTGTATAGTGCTGGTAATGGGCATGGGGCTTTATTCAGCTTTCCTTTACTTACACATTGATTCAGCCAGGTATTTAAGCAGAGGCCCAACTTTTAGCTCATGAGGTCCCATTGATCTTGCTGAATTGCGGCCTTAGTGACTCAGGGATTTAGCCGTCTGCTCAGCCAAGGAGGTCCCCAAACACATCAGAGATGATACCTTTCTGCTGCCCTGTAGGTGAACTGGAGAAGCTACTCAGGGGTGGTTTCTGCAGGTGTGCTATGCAACTGCGCTTCATGGGTTTGCTACTGTCCTAAATTTTTCAGAACTGTCCTAATTTTGGTATGATGTCCCTTGGCCTGAATAAATCTTGCCGGGGTTTCAAAATGCCCCTAACTTCTGGAAATCACTCCTCCACCCCTTAAATGATAACAAAATTAATTAAGTAGCATTATGTCTTGTGCCAGTGCTGGTTGCATAGTATCCCACATTTTCAGATTTGATTTTGCCTAATTTTCCTTCATGATCTTTGACAATTTCTTTAGATTTTGAGTCTCCCCTCCATATTAGTCTATGGAATAGCCACTAAATATCTGGACTAGATCTCTGAGACATAGGAGCTTGAGTTCAATTCCTAATCAGTGTTTCTCAAAGTGGCCCGCGGACCCACTCTGAGAAAGCTGCTAGCTGGCTGCTCCCGTTTGTTTATTTACCAGTTCTGCAGCTACAGAGCCTCTCAATTCCCATTGGCTCCAGTTTGCTGTTTGAAGCCAAGGGGAGCCACAGGAAGCAGCAGCTCCCCTGGGCCATGCCACTTCCCGCGGCTCCCCTTGGCTGCAAATGGCGAACCGCAGCCATTGGGAGCCACAAGACTCCATGGCTGTGGAGCTGGTAAATAAAAAAACGGGAGTGTCCGGTTAGTGGCGTTCTCAGACCACTGAGAGTGGGACAGAGTGCAGACCACTTTGAGAAATACTGATAGACTGAAACACCATAAATAGAATGGCAAACCTTAATAGTATCCACTTAATTCTCTCAGGGACAAACTGACGACAGCATTTGTAGTAAATTATCAAATCATCTGACATGTGAAATTGTCAGTCTGTAGCCTGATTCTTTAATGATTGATAAGTTCATTGCCAACCAAGGACATACTGATTTAAAGAGCTGGTAGTAATAGGGTTCTAGTCCCCAGATCAGACACAACAGAATTAAAACTAACTAGTTCAATATCTTATGGGGAACCGTAGCATGTACAGCAAGGATACTCCTACTGAGAGGCTTTGGTTTGCTTAGACACTTGTATTGGCACAATCAGTAAGGACAAGAAACCAAAACACATAAACAAATAGCAGTGGTATAATATTAGGGCTATATTTGCCACAGTTCTTTAGGTACGCTCATCTGCTTGCATGCCCCCACTCTACCTTAGGCATCTGGTGGTAAGAGACAAAGGTCCCTTGCATGCCCAACTAGTCTGATGATTCAGATCCAAGTTGATTTATTCAATGACTGAAAGTGACACACAGGGACCATGTTATATGAAATGGAATCAATTCAAGAAGATTGAAAAGTGATAAACCACCTAAATGAAAGAAAAGTGAAAGGAAATTCTGAAGCTTATTTTAGATGGCATTTGGTTTTCTTGGAGCATGAGAAATAGATCTCTGTTTAATTAAATGGCATGCTGGGTGATCTATCCAATAGAAATGTCTTGGGTATTGAGTTGTTAGCCAAGTAGCATGAGATTTTGAGTGGCCCCTGAAGTTGCTGACTGTGTGCACAAGGCACATCAGAGAATTCAAGCACCTACTAATCCCATGAAAACCAAAATGAATTTATTTCAGAATGCAGAGGGCAAGTCATGAGAATCATTGTCTGAGGTGTTAGAGATCAAATACTCTTCAATAATTTCTAATGCAACACCAGGCAGCTCACACAAGGAGTAAACACCACTGTTGATTAGATATGTTCATCAAATACTTGCTGGTAACTCCGTGACTCAGGAACTTTTTGTTATGCTTCAGAGGCTTTACCAAAAAGATGGGTGAATGAAATTGCTGAAAGATTTGCTGAGCCATAGCTGAACATAGATTAGATTGCCAACTCTGTCATGGACAGGCTTATGGTAATGGTGCCAATATAACAGGAAAGCTCTCTGGGGTATATTTTCAATGCAAGTTCATAGTGATGAAATTTTGAAGAAAAATGTTTCCTGATTCATTCCAACCAAGGTTTGGGACATTATGAGTTGCATGTGTTAATGTGTGTGTGTGTTCTTTTGCTAAGATTCTGAAAGGCTTACAGGTGGCATTCAATGAATTGTCTGAATTGAGCCTGATTGCTAAAACCAGAAGAGTTTGACTAGTAATATACATAACATAACTTAAAGGTGTCCTCTCATCTCAAATTCTCATCTCCATTATAGAATAGAATCTTGTCCTCTTACACCAAGATGATACACTTGATATTGAAGGAGGCAAAATTAAGGGCCTTCTCACTGAACTAGCACAGCTGCAAGAGAAATGCAGTGAAATGTATGATGAGGGTGTGCACAATGTAGTAAACCATGGTGTTGATTCTCCAGGGGCTACACATCCATGAAAAAACAAAAGGGGATGATGCAGGTGGGTCAGAACAAGCTGTTAAAGGACCACCTATGGACTCTGTCAGGGGAGGCTGCAAATATGAGTGCACCAAACCACTTTTATCTGTCAAATATTTTGAATTTCTCTGGACCTTACATAGGGTAAAAAGTTGCTCTTAGTGACTTTCTGAATCCTTAGGCCACTGATATCTCTGGTGATGTCAAAGGGGAGTTTGTGTTTCTCAAACATATTTGTAAAGGAAACATGGGCTTGAAAATATTGTTGCTGTTTCATTTACCAGATGAGCTGCATGAAAGCTCTCTGCAGAAACTCTTCCCCAACCTGACCAGTGAACTTGGCTTATTTTGTTGCATACCACCATTTGTGGCCAGCATGCTCAAACAGGTACATAACTTACTACTGATCAGCAATGGATAGAGCCCTGCAAATCCATGGATGTCTGCATTATATCTGCTGGTATCCACATCCATGTATATGGATATGGATAGCTGCAGCTCATTTTTGCAGATATGAATGTGGATGCAGATACAAATTTTGTATCTAGAACCCTGCAAATTTGTGGCTATCTGCTGGTATCTGTGGGCATCTGCATCTACAGATGTCAATGAAGATAGCCACGGCTCATTTTTGCAGATACAGATGCAGATACAATTTTTGTGTCCACAAATGGCTCTAGCGATGGGTCAGTTAAGAGTTAATGGCCTCTTGCCTCTTGCAGTTGAAAGTGGTCTGGCAAAGTCCGTCAGTTTCAATGATATTATTAATTCATTTGTTGCAAAACAGATAAGAAATAAAAATAAATGGTATGGAAACTTTTATTCTTCTAGGTTCTTTGCTGCATCCTTCATTGTCACCAAATCACCAAACTTGGAGCCCCATGATAATTGTTCTCTCCCCTTTCCTCTGCTCTTATCGGCTCTGCTTCTGAGAAGTATTCATGGAGATGCCTTTTCAGAAAGTCAAGTGTTCTTGAATGGATATTTTCATTCAGAACAGAATATATTTATTAGCATTTGTGAGGAAATCATCCACAGCAGGAAACATGTCAAGATGATCTTCGTTTACTCTCCATTGCAGGAGATTTTCTTTTAAAGCCCAGGATTCAAATTTGTCCTGTGTTCTAAACATAGCCACAGGCTGCCCTTACAAACCGGGGTGCAGCCCACTCAGCTGAATGGAAATATCCATAGAGGAGGCTAGCTGTGTCAACTGAGAGATTGTCGAAATAGGCAGACAATGCAAACAAGTGACTGGAAAAAAAGTAGGCTATTGTGACTAGAATTCTTATGGGCATGTTAGTATTTTCCCTTGTGAAAGCCAACAGACGTCTGGGTCAAAGAGAAACAGGAAATGCACTGTGCCATTACATGCAGCACACCAAAATTCTAAGAGTTCCTGGGATAAGATTTGGTTAAGTGAACTTGAATAGATATTTTCCTTCAGAATGTGAAAGAGAGGCCCCCAGAGTTGTTCTCCTTTGTGCTAGCATTTGTGTCTATGGCCTTTCAGTGTAGACTCACTCAAATAGCCACGGGACCAATGGAGGTATGTATGTAACCAGAACGCTCTGTCACACAGTCTTTCCTTGTGTTCTGACAGTGCAGATACCAACACAACACTGTGAAGACTCTTTTTTTTCCCCCTGCATGAATTAGTCGACTGTCTTGAAATGACAAACGTGTAGAATAGACATGGTAGGTCTGTATCTGAAAGGGGTGGGCTAGCTTCCTGGCAAAACAACCGCAGAAAAAGGCATTTCTTGCTGCTGGTTACCAAGGGTTATCAAGTAATGAGACCTCATAGATATTACATTATTTTAAAAATCAAGATGATAGATGCATCCAAAGGAGGGTGAATTTGGAGTCTCAACTAATTTCTCCAGCATCACTCCTATTTTGCCTGGATTAAATTTCAGTCGCGTGTTATGATTTAGGTGCTTGCCATTGGCAGACATTGTGACAACTGTGAGACTGTATTGATCCCATCAGCTGAGTAGAAGATATAAAGCTGGGTATCAATGGGTGGGACTGGAGCCACCCATTAAATCTTATTTTAAAGGGGTTAAAAAGTACTATTTTGACTACCTATTACGTCTTGCTTCTACTCCCCTTTCTCTGTTGGTTAAGGACATTTTTGCATCCTCCCATTCTCTTCCTATATCCTCAGCTCAAAGATCCTGTGTCAGACCAAACTATTTTTCCAAGCCAACTTACGCCAAGTGTGGGTTCTTCTGGAGCTCACTGATGCCACTTGTAGGTTGACCCAGAAAAGACTCCCACAAGTTTGGTGTGAACCACTGCTTCCTCCGGGGATGTTGGCATATTGGGACAACAGTGTTCCTATCAGTTGCCAGCCCATGGACTTTAACTCCTATCCTGTGTATAATGGTATATTTTGCCAGTGCCACTAGAAAGTTGGACCAGTCCGGAAATTGTGTTTGAATCCATACTGTGAGTTAGTTATTAGATATTCTTTATGTAAACAAGGATAACTAGTCTCAAAATGTTGTTTAACAGTTTAAATTGCTGGGGACTCATGTAAAAGGGAGTAAATGTTTGTTTGTTTGTTTGTTTGTTTGCTTGTTTTAATCAAACAAAAAAACCAGAAAGCTGACCAACTGGTAAATTCATAGGGTTAAATTCTCTATTCAGTTACATTAAGAACATGTGTTTCCATAACTTCAAAGATGTGCTCTAATTCAGACAGAAGTTAGTTCAGTGGTCCCTCTATGAAATCCAAGTTTTAAACCAACAAGAACAAACCCATAATTAATTTAAACAAATAATACCCTCTGACCTGTTTGGTCATAAAGAACCCCACTATCTAACACAAAAGGATTTTTAATGTTTCAGTACTAATTTATATTTTACGGTGGTGCAGAGTAAAGCATTGATCACAGTATTCCCTGGGACTTGTATGCTCCTTGATCATTTAAGGCTAAATCTATTTCCTCAAGGCCATAACTGGGTTCTCTGATAAAATGTAACAGGAGTGAAACATATACATTGACTTAGAAGTAGGTATGTCTCCTGCTACCCTGAAAGAGACAACTCTGAGTCAAATTAGCATCCCTTGAAGGCAGACAGCAGAGGTATTCTCTAAGACTCCAAAAGTGCAAAAATGACCCATTAGACTATGTACTGTTTGGATAAGCAATCTAACATTATTTGTACTTCAATTAGATTCACAGCTGAACTTGGCAATCACATCTCTGGAGGGCGTTTTGGGAAAACTAACTAATTGGCAGTTGTCTGAAGTAAATTGCTTGATTTTGGTCAATGGTAAATTATGATCATGTTAATTTAATTGCAATTTTGTCAATGGTATAATTAGCATTGCTACCAAAGTGATGAATCCATTTACTGGAGAAAGGCAACATGGACAAACATTTTAACATTAAATTCCCAGTTGCCAGGACACAATGCAATTCTGCATAATAACAATGTCAGCTCAGCCCACAGGAAACAGAAACCATTGTTGTCAATAGAAATAAAGTCAACTGGAAGTGACAACTTGCTATGGCCTGCTGCAGTTTGATAGCATTACATGTCAATAATTCAGAAAGCAAGTCATGTCACCACAGGAATATTTCCAAGCCAGGGACCCCTTTCTACAGTGCCCACTACCTAGCATGACCCTTCCTCCTGTGAGTTTTCCCATTGAACTCAGTGGAACTTGTCCCAGGAATGTATGCAGTAGCCTTTGAACGATCAGGTCCTGCACTAGAGCTCTATAGATACTGAGCTATTAAAGTTTATTTCAGTATCTGAATTTGTATTTCTGTTTTTGCTTCAGGGAGCGATTTATAGGGATGAAATAATGTGAAATCTGGCACTATCCACGGTCTCCTCTTCAAATCCCTTCCTGAGGCACTAAAAACCCCACATGAAATACAAACACACATGCTAGAATCCAGGCACAGCCCTCAGCCAAACCCTGACTCCCTTGAGATTCTAGTTTGCCCTTGACCTGATTTAATGTGCGTAAAGCTCTGTGTTTGCAAGTTCTCCTGGCAGTTTGATTAAAAGTGGTAGAGCACTATTACCACAAGATCACATTAAGAGGCAGCTCTTTGCCCCTCCCCCTGAATTTGTTTCCCTCCCCCGCCAGAGCAGCACAAAGCAGATAAAAATATTGCATGTATATAGGCTGGCCAAGAGTTCCCCTGCACAGGGCTATCCTCCACTGCATCAGACTGTGCAGTGAGACCACTGCAGCTCTCCGGGTACGTCTAAACTACATGCCTCTGTCGTCAGAGGCATGTAGATTTGTTGTTTTGGCAAAGGCAAATGAAGCCGCGATTTAAATGATCGCGGCTTCATTTAAATTTACATGGCTGCCGCGCTGAGCCGACAAACAGCTGATCAGCTGTTTGTCCGCTCAGCGCGCTAGTCTGGACGCTCCCCTGTCGACATCAAAGCCCTTTGTCGGCAGCCCCGGTAAACCTCATCCCACGAGGAATAACGGGGCTGCTGACAAAGGGCTTTGATGTTGACAGGGGAGTGTCCAGACTAGCGCGCCGAGCGGACAAACAGCTGATCAGCTGTTTGTCGGCTCAGCGCGGCAGCCATGTAAATTTAAATGAAGCCACGATCATTTAAATCGCGGCTTCCTTTGCCTTTGCCAAAACAACAAATCTACATGCCTCTGACGACAGAGGCATGTAGTCTCGACACAGCCTCAGTTTGGAGAGTAGAGATCAGAAGTGTTTCTGGGGCATGCTTGTATTCCAGGAGTCTCTGGCAGCCAGAATTTCACCTTTGTTGTGACTGTCATAATTTAGAGCAACCTCTAGGCTGCTGTAAATTGCTCTCGAGGACTGGAGTGGCACCTGGGATCCCAAGAATTGGGGAGTCACAAAAGTTGCCTCTCCTCATTTCAACTGTGTTGCACCAGGCACCAAACAGCTAGCGCTAGGAATTTAGGCCAAAGAATCTAAGTTGAAATGAAGCTATTAGATTTGGTGGCTCACCATTTAGTTTAGTTCCATGCCATTAAGCTATTGTAACATTTCCTCATAATTCCACCAACCTTGTAATCACTTTGTGGCTCTTTCTCCAACTTCCCAGTATTCTTCTGGTAATCAATTGCCAGAACTGTGTTGCAGGCTCAGTGACACTAAGGGGTGTAAGAAGCAGGAATATTCTCTTCCTGTTTGCTGACATGCTACCTTATATCTAGTGCTGGCAAACACAGAAAGGACTTCCAGTCTCATTCTTCTCAGTGTTCAGGAAGAGGTAGAACTTTTCAAGCTTTTAGTAAGCTATTTTCCCTTACTCTAATGTTTTACCTTAATCACCTGACAAAAAAGCACACAAAACAAGATGCGTCCAAAAATATTTGTCTATAAAAATTAACCAGATAATTGCTTTTGTCCAAGGACTGGTATGCTGCAAAGGGTTGGCAATCCAAAAGAAACTCTGGCATCAATTAGGTAGTCAGCTATTTCATAGCACCATACAATGGCCACTTTCACTGCAGGTTATTCTAAAATCTAATACTTATCAACTTCAAAGGAGAGTGCCAACATAAGAGGTGTAGGATTTCACACATTAAGTGTTCTAACTAAATACTCTTTGAATAAAGTAAGGAGTTACAGTTGAATTATGTGTCTTAGAAGGGGAGGAGGGAACTATATTTGGTCTTGTACAATTGAGAGCAAAAGTGTGCAGCTGTGACTCATTTCAGTTTTATTTCACAGAAAAATGACACTCAAGATTGTGAAAAGAAACATAGCATCTACCAAAAGCTAACCCCTGATTTTTCACTGATCAGAAGAGCTAGCATGATTTAATACATCAGCAGGGAGACAACAGGGATAAAACATTCGGATACTTTAAATGTAAAGTTATACAAATAAGATATCCAATATTGTCCTTCTAGTACACACCATGCTGCGAATTAACTTGCAGAAGAGAGGGAACTGCAGGGAGATGTGTGCTTTTTCCTTAACTAAAAACCTAGTTTTACTATTTCTGATTTGAAACAGCAAGTGGAAAAATGAGCAGATGGTGACACTGTTGATTTGCAATAGAATGTGAGGTTAGAAGATATTGCTATCACTCGGCTGAAACAATAGCCTAACATGGGAGCTCCATAGATTTAAAGAATGCTTATATTTTAAAATGGAAATGGGACTTTTTATTTTTGATTCCATGGAGGTCTTATTAATTATAGCTAGCTGCTAAAATAAAATTGAGGAAGAATGTGAAGCTTCCTTTGTTCTTATACTTCCAAAGAAAAGATTACTGAGAAGGCAGCTACGCTTGCTAAACAAATTCTTAATTCATCCATAATTTTTTATGGGAAAAAAGCGAACTGCTTTTGTATTTCTTGAGAAGCATGTGTTAACACTCAAGAACATTAACAGTAAATTGTAAATCAATACATCAACATAGACTCCTGGGTAAAACCTATGTAATTGACAGAGATGTCTCTTTTCCAGAGAAAATATTTTTTGTTAATTCACAGTCATCTCCCTTTATCTCAGTTTTTCTCTTCCAAATAATTACATGCTAATTTAGTTTTTCCTTACATTGTTTTTAATTGCATGTTGTTTGTGATCTACAGCAGGTACAGTGCATTCAAGTCAGGTTTCCACACATCCACCATTGTTTTTTTTCTATTTCTGTCCCTTGATTTTTGTAACAATGGTACAAAAGCTGTCCTTAGTGGTGTCAATCATGTTGGTCTTTGTGTAACTGTTTATCGTTAGATATTAATACTGTTCAGCAATGCTTTGAATTTTTTTCAGATATCTGTTTTACTAAATCCTTTCCCTACACTGGAACTCAGGTTAGCCAAAGGACTTTTTGAAAACGTCAGAAAATTGAGATTTGGATGATCGTAGGAGCCATCTCCTGATGCCACACATAGCCAGCTGGTTGGCTCCCCTGATTATAGGCAACTAGTATGCTTCCACAAGACAGCTTTACTCTACATGAAAAATTAGAGGAAGGGGAGGGAAATTAAGTAGATGTAAGAACATAGGAATTTCCATACAACATCTAGACTCAGTGGTCCATATAGACAAATATCCTGTTTCTGACAGTGATCAGTAGGAAAGTACAAAACACTTTTTAGTGGACAATTATGGAATAAGCTGCCCAAATGGGAAAACTTTTACCTTGGGCAGTTAGAGGTTGGCTTATACATTAAAACATAAGATTTTACATGTTGATGCATGAGAGTCATATCCTATATTTATTTCACCCTCCATTAGGGAAACTGGATGTTTCATTAGCAGTATAGTTATGTTTGCATTTCCGCTTAGCTCTTGGATTTCGATATATTTTTTGACAGAGTTCCATGCATACATTCCATTGTCCATTTCTTTGTTCTTGTATTGTGAAGAAAGGCCTGAGGGATTGATTTTTTTAATACAGTGTACCCTCTTCTGTTCTGCTCCAAATGAAACTGTCTGTCAGTATCTCTTCGCACAGTTGTCTCTTGCACATGCCTAATAAATTCATTATCTTTTTCTGCACCACTTCTATTTCCACTATAATATTGAGATAAGAGGGTGAGAACATTCTGCTAAGGGTGTACTAATGTTTTACATTAAAATACAGTTGAAATAGTTAGGATTGTTACACACACAACTTTCCTGATGCACAAAAGCAAGGACACAAAACTTTAAATTGCCTAACAATATGTATCCTCTACTTTTCACCTGCAGCTACACACTTTACCATCCGCACACTGTAGATCATACGTCACAAGCAGCTACAAGCTTCAAAGTCTATGCAAAGAAGCTGGAAAAAATTCAAGACAGCATTAAACACAAGAAAGCCAAAACACTTCCCTTCATAGCAGAAACATCTGGAAAACTGCAAGTGCACTAATTATATTCAGATATAATGGGGAAGTTGTTAAATCTTTTCAGGAGAATTTCTTAAGTTTTCACAGATACTAAAATGTTTACAATTCAAATAGATGCACAAAGTCAGTAACTGTGAGTACGTCTACACTGTATGACTAGTTCAGGATACCGGCAGTATCCTGAAATAGCTATCTCAAGTCTACACAAGCCACCCGTTATTTCAAAATATTTTTCGAAATAATAGGTGTGCTATTTCAGCATCCCGCTAACCCTCGTTCCATGAGGGTTAGGGATGTCTCAAAATAGTACACTATTTTGAAATTTGGTGCTGTGTAGACATACCGCATTTCAAAATAAGCTATTTTGAAATAGATTCAAAATAAGATACGTAATTTGTGCTACACGAAGTGCGTATCTTACTTCGAGTTTAGGATTCTGTGTAGACACACCCTGTGTGAAGATCTTTATATTGCACATCTCAGGTATCTAGATACTGGCTCCTTTGAGATGGAGATGGTTATGTTACAGTGTATTCAAGTTCGGTGACCTCAGTTCCCAGCTGGAAAATATTTAGAATGCAAAAGTAATGAAAATAATCAATCCATACACTAAAAAACAAAAGTGCTACAAGTTTTGGACACACCGCCGGAGTCTTTTTTGTGTCCATATAAAAACAGCCCATGGATTTGTTGACAATCTCTTTGGCTTAACATGCTCTCATCAACTGCTGTTTCCAACAGTGAACATCATCAAGTCTGACATGAGAAATTGAGTGATGAGTGAGGTATGTGTGGGACTAGAAACTACAAAATATCAGTCTGGAATTAATAAAATGTCTTCTGAAATTCAGCTGCAGCAGTCTCCCTGACTGGACAGCTTTTTGGCACCTCATGCTTACCTTATGTTGGCAACTACTTCACAATACCTCCCCCCCCCCAACAAAAAACAAAAAGAAACACACACAAAACTCCCCAAAACAAACACTCCCCCCCCCCCCCAACAAAACAAAACTCAGTTGCAATCAGTAGATAGTATGTTTCATACTACCAAGAAATTCGTTGTTCTACTGATGCTCAGTATTAATTAGTAGAATCAATGAGTCTTCAGGCTGGATTCTTCACCATCCTGAATTTTTGTAGTTGTTTGCACCAGTGCAAGGAAGTGTTCCACTCTGACTTGGTAACATTTACACTGTGGCAAGGGTCCCTCTTTCCCTGGCCAGCATTTGGGCCAGCAGCCTTTCTTCTTTGTCAGGGGTTGGGGCTTGCATCTGGTTTCTGGGATAGGGAGCCCAGCCACTCCTTCTGGGACTCCTTCCCCTGCTGTTTCTAGCTCAATAACTGCTAGTACTTAGCTGAGAGAAAGAGAACAAGGGTTTGAGACTATGTCTACACTACAGAGTTTTTCTGTGATAGCAGAAGTATCCTGGAAAAACTCTGCTGCATCCAAGGAACACGTCTGCTCTTCCAAACAAATTTTCAGAAGAGCAGACAGGCTTTTTCGGCATCCCTGTAAACCGTGTTTTATGACTAAGAAGGGATGTTCCAAAAAAGGCTTTTTTTCCTGACATTTCGCCCAGTGTAGATGGGCCAAATGTTGGAGGAGCCTCTTCCGAAAAAAGAATTGGAAAAAGCTACTCAATTTGTAGTTTGTAATTTGCGTATCTTTTTCCGGAAGAACAGCGTAGCATAGACATAGTCTCTGTCTCCTTCTCTCTTCTACCTCTCCTTTTGTCCTCTCACTCTTTCCCTTACCTTCTAACTGGGGAGGCTTTGAAAGGCCTTCAGCAGTCTTCCTTGGCCAGCTCCCTACCAGCTGTTTTTAATTGCCCTATAGCCCTCCACCTCTAATTAGCAGGCCTTTTCCCCTTTTTGGGGGCTGTCTTTTCCCCATTCGGAAGAAGCCCTCTGGCCTGACCTTGTCACAACACCCATTACAGTGGTGTAAATGACTGTTCAAAATTCATGGAGACTGAAACCCTCAGTATTCACCTACCACAGTTATACAGCTTATACCTCATTTTACTTTAAACAACATTTCCTTTCTTGAAATCAGCAGACTATATTGCTTCTCCTTAGCCTGAATCCTGAGCATTTATGTGGCTGATGTCTGTGCATTCATTTGCCAGTTGAGCTTTTTGTCAGAGGTAGTTGTACATACATCAGGAAAGTGACAGAAAGTAGTATGCACTATTTAGAAGATACTTGGTTAGACATTTTAACAGGGTTCTCTAGCTATATCTGATCTTTTTAACAGTCAGGAAAAGGAGCTTGATTTCTTCAAAGCCACAAAAACATACACAAAGCAAGTGGGAATTGTAGTTAGTGATGAGACAAAATGCATTTTGTTGTCATAGCAACTCAAATGTTAAAAGGGATGCCAAGAAGTAATTATTAAATAAGATGCTGCATGAAGTTGTTATGGCAACTATACGTTTGTACAAAAAAGATGCCCCTTTTCAGTATTATGGTGTGTGAAAATCTATCCTCATTACGTTATTTTTAAAACGACATATTTATTGTAAGGAAAAAATTGGCACAATAAGAGAGCAGGACTTAGCTGCCAAGCTCAGTGTGTCTACCCCAGGTACTGCCATGTTCCACAGAGAGCACCTCTGACCAATCACATCACAGACAAAGCAGAACATGTCCCCCCCACACACAAACAACTCTAAATGATAGCCCTTCAATTAAATCGTACTGTTACATACAGCTCATACAGCAGTTAGTTCCAGTGCAGCAGTGAATTTCCTCTGTTCCCATTGACTTCTGTGGGAGAGGAGGGTACTTTTGGCAGCTGATGGAGTTAGGACATTGGTTGGCAAATCAAAATGTACTTTATGCAAGAAGGAGAGGGGAAATGCTGACTCTGATCAAACACTGAAAAATAGGACTTGTTGGCTCAAACACTGCCAAAGGGTAACAGAAGGTTTTCGTGGTGGGCTTAGCTTTATTTGTGTTTGCTAATAAATGGGTGTGTGTTTCTTAAAAAGAAACAAATGGATCACATAAATCAGGGAGCCTGGTGCCAGCAGCTGAGGCAGGCCTGCAGGAAGGTTGCATCCATTGCTTACTGTCCCCTGTCACTTCCAGAGCCTCTTCTGCTCCCTGCGTCTGCTTCCTTATGTCATCCTCCTTTTCCATTCCCAGTGAGAAGCTCTTGCTCTACTTTTTGCCAAACAAAATGACTGAATTCAATGGTCTTGCCATCCCCAAAGAAATTAATTTGGATTATAGCATTCTGATCACATCAACTGATTTCAGTTTCGGTCCAAGTTCCACATAGAAAGATCCTGAAAACATGTTCAAGATATCACTTGTGAAACAGACCCTTGCCCCTCGATTTTGGCAACATTTAACGAGAAGCACATACACATGCTACAAAACAAATTATTAATGCCTCCTTCAAGGAGGTATTATTACCAACCTCCCTGAAGCGAGAATGAGCCAAGCTATGGCATAAGAAATCTCTGCATGATGCCAACATTTGCCTTGTCTTTATCATGTGTAAAACTCCCAAGAAAGTGGTAGTAATGAAATTTCTAGACCACATTTAATCTGGATTTAGATGTTATCAGCCAGTGATGACAACACCACATCTCTCCTGCTATCCTGGGGAGTTGCATGACTTTGGTGTTTCACTACCTCCATGAACAGTGTCAGCAGACAATATAGAACTTACACTTGGTGCTAAGGAGTCAGTGAACTAACAAGAATGCAAACAGTAAGAGCCTTCTACTGCAAAACAGTAGAAGGAAGAAGTTTTATTAGGGAAAGATATGTTAGGTGATCTGCAGCAGGTTGTAAACTTCAGATCCCAACTGTGAGGGATCACAGGTTTTCAGGCATTATTCATAGAATCATAGATCTGGAAGGGACCTCAAGAGGTCATTGAGTCCAGTCCCCTGTCCTCATGGCAGGACCAAGCACTGTAGTCTGTGCTCAGATTACAGCCACTACCCAGCAACTTTCCTGAACAACCAGAGAAGGGGTCCAGCAAAGCTCTAGCTTGCAAATTGATCCACCCATAGCAATATGCTAATAAAGGATTACGATTTAGAGATGCTCCTTCATAAGGGGCTCTGTAAGTGTGGGGATTTAGAGAGATCCCTGAAAGGCAGGGATGAAGAATTCCACATGGCTGTGTGCAGCAGCTCACTGCAGAAGCTCTCCAGTTTGTTTTTTATAAAGTTTTATTCCTTTCCCATTCACTGGTTTGTTCTTTAATGAACCCCAAGATTGTTACACCACCCACAAAGCTATTGATTGGGTGAGATGCCTATTCCCATTCATTGTCTGGGAAATTCTACTTAAAACAAGAAAAGAAACAACAAGATGCCCAGGAAACTACAGATCCCACCTACTTGCCTGTCTCCTGAGCCCTGCCTGTTCTTGATTCTATCATCCTTATCCCAGATTGCGGTGTGCACCCAGTTTCTGCTTTTCTGCTTTGCTCCAGCTATATTCTACCCCTGGTTCTGGCCTTTGGCTTGGCTCCTGACTTGGACCTCTGCTTTGGTTTCAGGCACCTGATGCTAACCATTAGGTCTGACTGCCTTTGCCCCAATCTGTACAACAGGATTAAGAACTGTACTCAATGCTTGTTCAAGAAAGCCTTTCCTTTGAGCAATCCAGACAAAACTTTTATGGACTGGACCAGTGGACCAGATTAAGAAATACCAGACAATTTTTTGACAATTAATTGCCCTTAAGAATTTTGTCCTCTTTTTCTCCTTTTTGAGGTGAGAGCGTATTGGCTGGAGGGCGAGTGGGATCAAGAGACAGACAGCAAAACAGCACGTCTGAGCTTTGTTTTCTTCTGTCCTTGTCAAAGTCTGTTCTGCTGTGTGTTCCCTTTCATTTGTGGTATCTCACTCCCTTCAGCCCTGCTCAAGCAACATCGTTTAATGGGTAGGAGCAACAAGCTTCAAGAGCAACTTTTCTTCATTCAGCTAAATGCTTTTTTTGGCGCACAGAAGTTGACTCCTTCATTAGGGGGACACTGAGCACAACCAGTGCCTGATTAAGTGGAGGACAAGGTGGGTTTTGTTTTTGTTATTTGTTTGGTTCTAAATGAAAGTTTAAAGTCCACTGAATTGGAGGGTGTGTCTGGACAAGTAGGAGTATGCTTTCCAGAGTGAACAGACAGATACATGATACACTGCTGGTTATAGTTCACTAGTTCAAGCAGAGCTAACTGGGAGTAGCATGGACTGTGGCTAAGGCTAGTCACCTGAGTACATACCCTGAGGATTAGGAGTGTTTGTAGTTGGATGACTAGACCAAGCTGCTGCTTAAGGCGCTATGATTACAGTGCTATTTTTAGCACACTGCTTCAAGCACTGCTCCCAGCTTCTGTGTAGACATACCCTAAAAGGAGCACTAGTAATACACAAAAAACAAAACAATGCCCACTCTCAAAATTCTTGATGGGTCACGAGTGTGTCTACACTGCAGGGCTTAACTTGAAATAAGCTATGCAAATTGAGCTACATCAATTGTGTATCTTATTTCGAAATAGCTTATTTTGAAATAGGGAGCATCTACACAGCACTTATTTCGAAACAGAGCACTCTGCCTCCAACTTCCCTTGTTCCTCGTACAATGAGGGTTACAGGAGTTGAAATAAGACATCCTCCAGCTTGACAGTATTTCAACACTATTTTGAAATAACGCCTGCTTTGTAGATGTAGACTAAGTTATTTCAGAATAGTGCTAGTTATTCTGAAATAGTGTTGCCGTGTAGACGTAACCCGAGTGGGCATTTCAAGCAGTTCCTTTACATCATTCATAGAAACAAGTGCTAAATGGAATACAGAATAGCTATCCAAGTCTCCAGTAATTCCAGTGCAGAAAATATACCAAGAATGTAACAGATGGTGTTTCTGTTCTGTTTGAGACGGTGGAAGGGCTCAAACAGCAACTGAAGACATTGAGGAAAAACCCCCACGGAAGCTGACTCGGAGACAACAGTTGCCATAAAATATGCAACATTTGCCCCAGCAGTGATTGTAACACCACCACATCTCCTCACTAATATTTGGAAAGTCTCATAATTGGAGCGAACACGCGTCTGTGCTGAGTCCTTATGGAGCGTGTTGTGAAGACCTGGAAGATGAAGAAGATAAGTGGATGGATGGAGATGAAAGATGATGGACAGGAAAAAAGAAACAAGGTGCGTAAGATAATATATTTTACTGTACCAACTTTTTTGGTGAGACACACACGTTTTTGAGTCATAAAGCTATTCTTCAGTCTGTGCAGCTCACAAGCTTGTCAGCAATAAAATCCATTACCTCCCTCACCTTGTTCGTCTAAAATCCTGCAACTGACATGGCTACAAATACTCTGCATACAACAAGAAAAGTGATTCTTATATTTAATTACTTAAAAGCTCTCTTGCCATTTATCTTGCAATGCTGCACAATGTTGCACCTTAATGAATGGTTCATCACAGAAGTTATGGATGTATTCCTGTGAAAATTTGAAGGTGTTGCTGGAAAAGTTCGATCTAGTGATCTACAAAATAGATGGGACACCAAAAATAAACATTCAGTCCAACTAGAATTTTGAAAACTCCATGGCAGAGTAATTCAGTATGTTCAGATCATTCTAAAATGAGCATTGCCAATATGTGGATTTATTTGGTCATGACTTGCGTAGTTAAATGAGTCAAGGGCCAGCACTGGGGAAGTGTCAGCTGCTTTCAGTTTTCTGAATAGCTTGCATTCAGATTATTGAAAAGATGTTTGATTGCAGCTGGATATTTTTATGTTGAATTGTTTAATGACACTGTTTTTGCTTTAAATGGGATAATCAACAAAAGTCTCTTAAAAGAATTTTCCATTTTCTCTGAGTGCTCTCTCTCACATAGGATGTGATAAAGCTACAAATAATGGACTAGAGATTTTTTTGAAATGTTGTATGCATTTGCTGAATGGTCACATCATTGCATTGTTCTGGGGCCTTAAATTATGTTTTGGATAAGCTACACTTTTTTTCTTGCTGCAGAGAAAGAAAACCTCCCCCCCCCCCCATAAAAACAGCCATCCTGTTCCCATTCAAGAATAATCAGAGAATACGGTCATTAAAATAACCCTTTTAGAATACAAAGAGGGGAGATTTTGTGAAGAATTCATACAATGAACACTGAAATATATTTCCACAAAGTTTGCCTAAAGTACAATTCCATTTTTTTTACTGTATTCATCTATATCTCTAAAGAAATCTGTGTCTTCTACACGGCCTCCCTATTGCTGACTTTACAACATCCATATTTTAGGCCTCCTGATATGGCTGCAATGCTTTTAACTGAATAGGCCTAGGAGATATAAAACTCTAAGGCTACATCTACACTGCATGATTACTTCAGAATAAGCTATTCTGAAAGAAATACTCTGAAATAGCTTATTTCAAAATAGTGTGTTTATACTACAGGGAAGCCTGGAAATTAGTCTGAGGCAGGCTCCCCTAATATGAATGTGCTACCTCAATTTAGAAGCATTGGGGAATAATTACTTTGAATGGCCTGGGGAAGGAGCTATTTGGAACATCCACAGTACTGCTATTCCAAAATAGCTATTTCGAAAGAGGCATTATTCCTCGTGGAATGAGGTTTGCAAATGCTGAAATAAAGCCACCTATTGTTTTGAAATTATTTCAAAATAATGGGCTAGCTGTGTGGACGCTAGCAAAGTTACTTTGGAATAACTGACATTATTCATCTACACTACAGGACAAAATTGAATTAAGATGCGTAACTTCAGCTACGTTAATTGCGTAGCTGAAGTTGAAGTAGCTTTCCTCTGCTTTTGGCGCTGTCTACACTGCAGGAAGTTGAAAAAAGAACACTCTTCCTACAACTTGCCTTACTCCTCATGAAAGCAGGGTTACCAGTATCAACCAGAGTGCCCCCTTTACTTTGAATAATTCGAACCCTGCAAGATCGACAGCGGCAGCTTCGATCTTCCTCTGTAGTGTAGATGTACCCAAACTCAGCTCCTAGTGTACAGAAGCAGAGGAAGAGTAAGGAACTGAACATCTATGGGCTGGATTAGGGGCTGATTATAACTAGTGAAAATCTGGATCTGGATGTGAATTTCCCCCAAAATCTAGGGGATGCAGGATTGTTTGAATTCTAGTAGTGCCACATTTGAAACTTAATGTTGTGACAGGAATAAAATAATCAGAGAGAGAAAGTTGGAAAAATAGATGAAGTTGTGGGATGCGATCCTCTTTTTTTCATAGGTACCAATGTAAATAAGAAGTAACTCCACTAAAGTGAATTGTGTTCCTCATATAAGACTGGGAAAGAAGATAATTGTGCCCATGGAGTGGATATGGATTTCTCACCAAGGATTTTTGTACCTCACAATCAGTAGAAAAGGTATGTATTTTGTTACAGACCGGAGTTATTGTGGATAGTCCTCTGAAAATATCCCCTCAATGTGCAGCAGCAGTTAAAAAAGCTAACGGGATGTTAAAAACTGTTAGGAGAGGAATAGATAAGATATAAAATATGCTATATAAATCCACGGTATGCTCACATCTTGAATACTGTTTGCAGTCAGGTCACCGTACCCCCACCAAAATATATTGTAATTGGAAAAGAAAAGAGCTATTAAAATGATTAGGGCTGTGAAACAGGAGGAGGCATTAAAACGACATGGATTTTTCAGTTTGGAAAAAGAGATAACTAAGTGGAGATATAATAGTCATCTATAAAATCTTGACTGGGATGAGGAAAATTTATAAGGAAATGTTATTTAATCCTTCACATAGCACAAGAACTAGGGATGGCCTAATGAAAGTGATAAGCAGCAGGTTTCAAAATCAAAAGGAAGCATTTCTTCACACAACATGACATCAACTTGTGGAACTCTTTGCCAGAGGATGCTGCAAAACTATAACAGATTTTTTAAAAAGAACTAGATAAGTTCATGGAGGACAGATCCATCAATGACTGTTAGCCTGGATGGGCAGGGATGCAACACCGTGCTCTGAGCATTCCTAACCTCTGTCAATAGTTGGGACTGGATGACGAGGGAAGGATCACTTGAACATTACCTGCTCTGTTCATTCCCTTTCCCTGGGAAACGCCTGGCATTGGCCACTGTTGGAAGACAAGATACAGGGTAGATGAACCCTTGGTCTGACCCAGTATGGACATTCATTCATTCTGGGAAGTATCTGACAGCTGAGTAAGCTACTCCGTTTGAGGAACAAACAAAAAACAAATAATTGAACTACTCCTATTCTTCCCTGCACTAGGAACACAGCTGCAGGCAGATTGCTGTAGCAGACGGAGGGCTGGAGAGACTGCTGTGCTGCTTTGTCATTTCTCGCCATAAAGAGCTCACAGAGTTATGAGGGAATCCTAAGAAGGGATCAGTTTTGCTTTCCCACAACGCTGCACTGTGGGATGCTTACCTACATTGCTTTGCTCTATCTGTCAACAGGGTGCTAGCAATGTGGCCATGAAATAAAACCAATGGGAGGCAGAAAAATCAGTTTGACCGGTTTTCACTTTTGGTGACTTTTGCATGTTGATAGCACTTTCAGTGCCAAACCTTCCCAGTGTAGACACAGCCTCACTTGAAGAAGATTCCCTCAATTAGGATGGGCTAAGTACAATTCTGTTGCCCTTTACTCCTACAAAATGGATAACATTTCATCATCCTGGCATTCAAGTGATTTGTAACCCAACACCAGCAAAATTGATCACTTGGGCAACACAGCAATTTATCGAGTTAACACTGGAGAGAAGTATTAGGAAAATTGAAGAGGGGTGTATACCCCTCCCAGGGGAGGTTTGGGGAATTTCCTGGTACTCTGATCATTGCTGTTTTTGCAGTTGATCTGATACTGCCTTTGTTGGGCCAACAAGCCTTTCTGCACTCCTTTGTTCCCACAACCAAAGGCTGTGGGGTCTTCTCACAATTGTGATGCCAGCACTCACCAAAACAACTTTGCTCTGACAGCGGAACACAGCTAGAAGACACTTACAGAATCCTCTCCTGCCTTCTCATGCCTGTGGGCACTACTCAGTGATACATGGGTGCACAAACATAAATAAAATAGCCTGAGCATGGACATGTAGGAGATAAAGAGCACAGTTCCTCTTTGTGCGTTTCAGTACAAGCTCGGGGGAGGGGAAGGAGGAGGGGACACGTGTGCATAATAATTCACTTTACTCTAAGTAATCATTTTTTATTCCTGTGGTTTCCATTTAGGTGGTATTTGTATAAGTGCATATTCTATGCCTGATAAACAAGAAGAGCATCTATGGAACTATCAGCATAAATTGCTTTCCTCTTTGGAGACCTTGTACAATTTCTGTTGTTTGTTGGCAGGATAATTGGTTTGTGCAAGGAAGCTGAGTTTCTGCAGGAGATACATAAATATGAGGCTAGCTAGACTCCCTTTCTCAGCTTCTATCTGGGAAAGAACACTGCAGACTACTGTACCATTGCTAATTAAGCATATTGTTCTTTTCTCCTCAGCAAATCTGCTTCAATTTAATTTCATGTTATTTAACCTTTCCTAAATTGCATATAAAATATAAATGTTGAAGAATAATAATAAACAGTGGCATTGGTGTACATGGAAATTTCCAAGGGGGCGGTAACATAGCCTGATGAATAGGATACTGAAAATCAGGAGAGTTCTGTTCTTAGCTCTGACTTACTTGGTGATCACATGTGGTTCACTGAACATCTTTGTGCCTGAATTTCCTTCCTATGAAATGGGAATAGTAATGCTTATCACCTTTGTAAAGCATAATGGGAACTGCACGCTACATAAGTGGCATCTTTCCCATGCTGAGAAACATAGAACTGATGCACTTAACGTCAAATGTTTTTTTAAACATGGTCACTAACACATTTCTTGGTCAACTGTCTCACCAGCTGTTTATTTACATAGAAAGGACATATCCTGAATGTCTACCAGCTAGAATGACTTCCGAGATGTGGAGCCACAAAACCCCCTGCTAAACATTGATCCAGGCTTGACCCAGAATGTCAACTTGCCATTATTGAATTTAAAACACAATGAATGTTCTGGCTTGGAAAAATGATCTGTTCCGAGAATGGTAGACCTGCCTCAAAGAAAAAAAAAAGAGAGAGAGAGAGACTCTATATAAATTATTATTTAATAATTAAATAATTAAGTAATTAAATACTTAAAACCTGCTGTTTCTGAATATGAATAAATCTAAGAGTCAGACTTCTGATTTTAAATGTTAGGACTTGTGCACACTTTGAGGGGTGGTGCCTTTTAAAGTTCTATTTAATATGACTATGTGCACCTTAACTGAGAAATGTCGCATGAAGGTACAGCAAGAGAGATCATTGTTCATTTTATATCATATGCCATTGATCAGGTACTTATTTTTAAATTTTTAACCTTGAAAGACTGTATCAGTATTAAACAGAGGTGAGCTGCCACATAAATGCATAGATATGTAGGCAGGGCAATGGAATGTATCCAGTTGCATTAGAATGTACAGCATTAATCAATTTAGCGCAGCAGGCAGCATTGTTCAGCACTTCGATTGCGTGAAGACCTAAATCAGAAATATTACCTAATCTCTCTCATCTCAGAACATGGAGTATAAATTCCTCATATCACTGATTTGCCTTAATTTTATGTATAAACTTGCACAAGCTGGTTATCTAAAGCGTAATGAATCCTCTCTCTCCAAGGCTGCAATTCCATTGAGGTATTTATTGACAGAGGCACTTCAACATTAAAGACATTCACTCTGGGGTAACTTGTGTGCTGAGGTGAGCTGCACTAGCATAAGCCCTGGTTTGTGCAGCGGCGGCACTGTTGGCCAAATCAGACAGTCTCTATGCCAAAGGCTAAATGGGCGCAAATCAGACATCAGGAATGGCAACATACACAAAGCTCTAGGGGAACATTTTAACCTCCTGGACGCTCAATATTGGATTTTAAAATAGCCACTCTTCTGAAAAATAATTTTATCACCCGATTACAGAGGAAGACAGGTGAACTGAAATTCATTTACAAGTTCAGCACTGTCAACTTAGGCTTGAATAAAGATATTAACTAGTTAATGCACTAAAAGGCAACTTCCCCACCTTTTGATATTCACATTACCAAATCACATCTATGAATGAGACACATCCAGCCTGACCTAATTAGCTACATTAACACTGGCCCAACAATTGACAGATAATTTCTTTTGCTGTTCTATAGACCTTGGATTCTGTCATTTCCATTCCAACTCATCTGATGAAGTGGGTTTTACCCACGAAATCTCATGACCTATTACATAAGGTGCCACAGCACTGCTCATTGTTTTTCACAGTAATGTGGTTACTCTGGTGTAGTTATGTAATGTGGGCAGGGCATGATTTACATATTTGCAGATGGAATTCTAATCCTAATTTATATACATTTGGATGTGAATTGATTAAAACGATATCTCCCTAGTGCGGGCAAGATTGTGATTGGCCTGTGCTTGGGTGTGCAAGAGCGGGGAGGGCACAGGAAGCTTTCCCTCTTGTCTTCATTATGTAGGAACAGCTTCCGTTCCTGTACTCTATAGAAGAGGCAGGGCCATGCATGCAATGAGGAGATCTTCAAACCCCTAAAGGCTCATGCAGCAGCAACGTCGATTAGGAGACCAGGGATAAACTATCTCCCCTAGGGCATAATCTTTCCCTGAGTTTGCCTTGTAGTAGTGCCATTCTGTCTTGGTTTTGTCCCTCCTCTCTCTTCTGACTTTCTTCCCTCTGGTGCTAGCTTGTCAGTTGTAATGTATATTTTTAATTTTCAAGGCTGTATTTGCTGATTTAGTGAATTCTACAGGAGGGGTAAGGCTACCTTCATCCTGATGGCCCTGGAGGTACCCTGGGGAAGATGAGCCACTAGGTTGTAATGGAAAACAGGAAAACGATGGTGCTGATCCAGACCACTTGTCATACTTGCTAAGCCAACAGAGCCAGGCAGATAAGTTGTAAATATATTGGTGAAATAATTATACTTCACACATTTCACAATAGTCTTCCATTATTTGAGGACTATTTCTGTAACTAGTCACCCTCCTCTAGGACTTAGTCTGCTTTTGCAAACCACTGATAAGTCTGTGTTACAGATCCTCATCTTTTCCAATCTGCAGTGAATATAAATTGATATGGCTGCTACCTTGAGAGCCTTAGCTTTTTAGTTCAAGCTGTAGTAGATCATGATTTTAGTTCGGGAAGCCCCTGGCAAATGTGTTAAGCATCTGACTACTGCTCTATCCTTAAAAGTGCTCCTTTTCTTTCCCCCCATCCCACGTTTATCATTGGGAGTTTGTACCCTTAACAAAAAGGCAGACGAATGGGGCAAACAGAATAAAGTTTATTAACAAGAATGAAAACAGGTAAATAAGTAAAAAAGAGTACAAATAACAGGTGAATAGGTAACAGTTTGGCTGCTCATTAGGGTTTGAAGCCCGGAGTCCAAGATGGTAAGGTAAGATAAAGATGTTAAGATCACAATTGTACCATTCTTGTTGGCAGGTACCAAACACCTCTCAGGCATAGCCAGTTGTAGACATGCTCTGATGGACTGGATATGGCAGAGGAAGGGGTGGATCCTTTCAGGTAGAACTGGCCTCCTCTTCTCTGCATCATCCTGACAATAGGTATGAGTGATGGTCGATAGCCAGTGGGCCACTGTTCAGTGCAGGTGAGTAAGAAACCCCTCTCTAATGCAATACAGATGCTGAATGGATGATACAAGAGGCTGGAGATTACCTCATCAAAGGACCAGCTACTCCTGGATGGGCAATGGTTATCGCTATAAATTAATAGTGTTCACTGGTGTCTTTGGGTGCACACAATTCCTATTGTTGCCTCCAGGATGGACAGTACTGAGCAACAGGAGATATAGCTTTCCTGTTGCTGGGCAGTTTAGCTGCTGACATGGCTAACCTGTTCACACCAAACTGGGATAAAGAAGGGGATGCCAGTATGGATCCCAATAACAACAGGAGGTAATCCAAGATGGAGATTTATTTCCCTGACAGGCTACAAAACAGGAAACTGAAAGCTTCCCTACATACGGTTCCTTTCACTTTATTCAACTTTTAGCTGTAAATAAAGCCCTTCTGGTTTTTGGCTTCCCTTTTAGCTAGAGTATCACCTCTCTTTTCACTCCCTTGCTCCGTCTCTTTCTTCTCTATTCCATCTACTTCTCTTCATGTTGGGATTCTGATTCCTTCCTGGTCTCTTGGTGGTCATTTAATTGTGCTTAACATGTTCAAAAGTGATTATTGGTTTTTGGGTGCCCAATGTGAGACATCATAAAAGGCCTGATTTTCAGCAAGCACTGAGCACCAGATATCTGAAAATCAGGCCCCTCTAACAGGGTCAAATTGGGCATAGTGGAGGCACATTTGTAAATGTAAGCATTTCTTCCTTCTCTCATGCCTATGGCCTGGAGAATTTACAACACTCCCATATTGCCAAGATTATAAGACCACTACTTTGATTCTATATAGACTTAATTTCACTCAGAGTTCCAGGAGTGTTAACTAAAGAACTTTGCAAGCTTTTTAAACTGCCTTGCATTATTTCTGGAGAAAGAATGAATGTCAGCAGCCCTGAGGAGTTAACTAGACACACTAGATGGGCCCTGGCTCTTGTGAGAGTGCCACCTAGATGGATGCGTAGGGAAGAGAAGAGCTCTTCAGAATGAAGAAGACATATGGCAGATGGAGGTGCCATTCACCTAGTTTTCTTTTTTTTTTCTTCTGTTTTTTCTCCTTTGTGTCCTTGCTGGCACTCTTTTTCTGTATTGTTTGTACACTTCTGTTCCTGAAGGTGGTAGAAGGTGCATTTGTTCTGTTTAAATAGTGAAATGGAAAATGGCTGGGTTTCTAAACTCCCTGTCCATGTAAAAAAAAAATTGACACTAAACCATGGGCATGCTGAGTCCTGACAATGCTAAAAAACACTATACCTTCCACTGGGTAAGCTAGTCAAATGCTGTCAGTCTATGTAACAGGTCTATGGTTAATAAGAACATAACATAAGAATGGCCATATTGGGCCAGACCAACAGTCCATCTAGCCCAGTATTCTGTCTGCTGACCGTGGCCAATATCAGATGCCCCAGAGAGAGGGAACACAACAGGTTATCCTCACGTGATCCCTCCCCTATCACCCATTTCCAGACAAAGATAGACTATCCTGGCTAACAGCCATTGATGGATCTAATCTCCATGAATCTATCTAGTTTTTTTTTGAACCCTGTTAAAGTCCTAGTCTTCAGCACATCCTCTGGCACGGAGTTCCACAGGTTGACTCTGCTCTGAGTGAAGAAAAACTTCCTTTAGTTTATTGTAAATCTGCTGCCTATTGATTTCATTTGGTGACCCCTAGTTCTTATATTGGGGGAATAAATAAATAATTTTTCCTTATTCACTTTTTCCACATCAGTCATGATTTTATAGACCTTTATGATATCCCTCCTTAGTCTCCTCTTTTTTAAGCTGAAAAGTCCAAGTCTTTTTAATCTCTCTTCTTACGGGACCCATTCCAAACCCCTAATTATTTCTGTTGCCCTTTTCTGAACCTTTTCTAATGCTAATATATCTTTTTTGAGATGAGGTGACTAAATCTGTATGCAGTATTCAAGATGTGGGCATACTATGTTTTTATACAGAGGCAATAAGATATTTTCTGTCTTATTCTCTATCCTTTTTTTTTAATGATTCCTAACATTCTATTTGCGTTTTTGACTGCTTCTGCACACTGAGTGGATGTTTTCAGAGAACTATCCACAATGACTCCAAGATCTCTCTCTTGAGTAGTTGTATCAAAATTGGTCCCCATCATATTGTATGTATAGTTGGGATTATTTTTTCAAATGTGCATTTCTTTACATTTATCTGCATTAAATTTCATTTGCCATTTTGTTGACCAATCACTTAGTTTGGTGAGATCTTTTTCAAGCTCTTCACAGTCTGCTTTTGTCTTAACTATCTTGACCAGTTTGACATCATCTGCAAATTTTGCCACCTTACTGTTTACTCCTTTCTCTAGATCATTTATAAATAAGTTGAATAGGATGGGTCCCAGGACAGACGGTTGGGGGACCCCACTAGGTGAGGGACCTTGTCAAAGGGTTTCTGGAAATCTAAGTACACTCTATTCTCTCAATTCTCCCTTGTCCACATGTTTGTTGACCCCCTAGAAGAACTCTAGCAGATTAGTAAGACATGATTTCCCTTTGCAGAAACCATGATGACTTTACCCCCAACAAATTATGTTCATCAATGTGTCTGACAATTTTATTCTTTACTATAGTTTCAATTAATTTGCCCGGAACTGATGTTAGATTTACTGGTCTGTAATTGCCAGGATCACCTCTAGAGCCCTTTTTAAATATTGGCGTCATGTTAGCTATCTTCCAGTCAGTAGGTGTGGAAACTGATTTAAAGGATAAGTTACAAACCACAGTTAATAGTTCCTCAATGTCCCATTTGAGTTCTAGAACTCTTGGGTGAAAACCATCTGGTCCTGGTGACTTGTTACTGTTAAGTTTATCAATTTGTTCCAAAACCTCCTCTGACACCTCAATCTGGGACAATTCTTCATATTTGTCACCTAAAAAGAATGGCTCATGTTTGGAAATCTCCCCAATATCTTCAGCCGTGAAGACTGAAGCAACGAATTCATTTATCTCCTCTGCAGTGCCTTTGTCATCTTTGAGAGCATTCCACGAGGAGTACAGCTGGTTCGAACTAGCCGGCATTTAAAAATGGCGCCGGCTGGCTTCATGCAAATGAAGCCCGGGAAATTCAAATCCCGGGTTTCATTTGCAATTGCGGATGACTACATTACCCCCGCTAGTTCGAACTAGCGGGGTAGTGTAGACATACCCTAAGGTATTTTAGTGACAGATGAATGGTAAGATATTTTAACTTTGGGACATAGTTAGGATCCTGCTATTTTCTTATCAGTCACCCTCAAAACTTGTTCTTCTTTTCCCTGGTGTTGTCCCTTTTTTATTTTCTTATCCTGTAGCAGCCATGTTCCCTTTAATATGGAAAACTTTCCACAATTCAATGAAAGATCAAAAACCTCAAGCTGGGTTTTCAAAGGCTTTTAAAATAAATCACATGTGCCCGCACTAAATGCTGCTACCAGAAAATAAACACTAGACAACCCAGAACTAATATTTCACTACCAGAGAGGGAGGTAGGGTCCAAGTGAAGTAGCGGATTTTTTTTGAATAATTCATCATCTGTTGCAGTTATTTATTACCTCTTGATCACTCATGACCACAGACAATGCTGTGTTAGACCCGTTCCTGCCTAGTTATCTTTTATGAGCTTGGTAACAATCATAAAGCTGTAAAATATATTAGAAATACTGCTGGAAATTGTAGAAATCAGGAGGAGTTCCTGGAAAAGTGGAAGAAAACTGTAACTCTTCTCTGAGAAAGATGGTTCCCTGTGTGTGTTCAGGGTATCAATAACCTCATTGAAAAGAAAGAGAATTATAGCACTGAAATATAATAAAGGTAAAATGTGATCAAAGCAGACTGAAATGAGCTCAATTTTCTCATTTACAAAATCCAAGCATTTCCTATACCAGCATTTTACAGTACATTAATGGGAAATATAATTAATGTTGGATTACAAAAGTAGTTCCATAAAAGTACAAGGCACATATGACATCCACAGAAACATCAAATAAATTGTTTGCAAGGTAGTCTGGCAATTAGAATGGATGCCAAATGGATTTATAATGAAGGGGGACTTGAAATACAGTCATACCCCTTATATTATCATAGTAATTACCTACAATTGTATTCACTTTAATGATGGTTCTTTTAGAAGAATACTAACACCTTATTCTGAATTTTTGGATAAAAAACTCATATTTGGAGTGTTGAAATAAAATTGGTTTATGATTATTATGGATATTAATAGTTTCAGGATCTATATTGTAGAGAGGAAGAGAGACAAGGCAACATAATAATGGAGGGTACATTATATTAATAAAGTGTTTGAGTGCATTGTTGAAATACTCAGATAAAATGGCATTTAGTTGTGGTCATATATTTATGGTAATGAACAAAATTGCCATTAATTGCTACAGTACTTTTATAACGTTAACAAATCTGGTAATTTCAGCTAATGGCATCTTAAATATATTATGCATTAAGAAGAAAAAATGTAACCTCTATTCATCTTGGCACTTCTAAAGTTGCTGTTAATTTTTTTTCCAAAGGAAGACTTTGTTTCCTTTAAATGAAGTGCAAAAATCCCTTGTGCAAAGATGCCGTGTACAATTTGTACCATGTAGAAATCCTCATATGCTGGGCTGCTATGTTTTATCTTGCAAATTTTAAATTTGCAGCTGCACAGAGACTTTTGAAATACAGTTTAAGTTGTAAAAACCAAATTATTTTGTTTCAGCAAGATTGGCCAGAAATTTTCTGGAAATCTAATAATGCTGAAAGATGAAATCTTTGCTCATAGATAGATGTTGCAGAAAATATAGTGCAATAGGGAAGGACAGGGTGCTTTCAGATTTGTGTATTGGGAGCTTTGTATTCTTGTGAACAATACGAGTTAATTGATATCGTTTCACTGAGTTTCTGGTAGGTATCTTTTTATAAGTTAGTAAAGCTTTCTTCATGGTCTATAATATTTATTAGCATTATATAACCCTGTTCCTAAATAGAAAATGTAATTACTTTACTTTGAGGCACTTTATCATTAGCCAAAGCAACAAGTAAATAACTTATAATGATGTATGATATTAGTGAACATTTCTGATATGAATAGAAACAAACTGATTCCATTTAAAGGGAAGATAACATACATAATGTCTCAAGTGATCTGTCATATTAACTGAAAGAGTAAAAAAGAGAAATAACTAAATACTATTGCTTGTTTTCTTTGTTTCTTCTTTTCTCCAAAGCAAGAAGATTTATTTGAATCATTTCTCCAGAATACCAGACTGTGTTCATT
Organism: Pelodiscus sinensis; assembly: GCF_049634645.1. NCBI lineage: Eukaryota > Metazoa > Chordata > Testudines > Trionychidae > Pelodiscus > Pelodiscus sinensis. The sequence continues at coordinate 134,929,336 of NC_134713.1, forward strand.
CCTCTTTCTTCTGTCAGGTATCTGTGATTTTTATAGTTTCAATTTTAATCTTTCCAAACATTCCACTCTGTGCTTTATGAAACCTAGTGTGGTAGAAGTTTTCTGTAGATTATTACTCATCCATAGTACTGTCTTATTTCCTTCTATTGGTTCCAGCAAATAACAATTGCCATTTCCCCCTGTTGCTTATGTCCATAATGTTAGCTATTGTGATTATTAAGTATCCTAACATTCAGATTTTTGCGTAATTGATTTTGGATTGAAAAGTAAGATTTGGGAGTTAGCTGATATAACTTACTTTTCCTCAATAGCATCATATATATTGAACTATAAAGCTGAAGTATTCACTTTTAACAAAATACATAATTTGGACTTTTATGTTATTTGAGCAACATATAGAAAAAGGAAATAAGTGTGCTCAGTAAACTTTGACACTGTAGATGTTTTTGAGTTTTAATATTTCTGAAATGATCCAATATATTTTCAGGATTGTTTTCTAGCATATTGTGCCTTAAATTTGGCAGAGGTGAGGCATGAATTACAGTTTATTCCGCTTAACCCCGACCAATCAATAAGCCCATCAGAAGGCAGTGGTAGATAGTTTTGGGGTGTGTGTGGGGTGGGCATTGGATGGGTAGAAGATTGGAAGGAATGGTTTACAGAGTCAGTATAGAGAGGGAGTGTGAAAGGGATGTCCTCCAAATCAGAGAGAGAGTACCCTGGAAACTGAGTGAGCTACCAAGGTAAGGAGAGAGAGATGCAATGAGGAAGATGCTGAGGGTCTATAATCTAACGTGTGGAAAGGCAGTAGAAAAGCCTGCTAGAAAAGAAACACGAGGAAGGAGGTGTTAGAATGGGGAAACCTATAAACCTAACAAGCATATTCCAAACTGAGGCCAATAATACTGCACCACTCCTCCCAAATAACTCTGCAAGAGTAAAAATAATACAGACAGAAGTTCAGTGGCAGAGTGGGCTATTCAGGTTATAGCACTGAATGTGGCATGTATGATTACCTGCCTTGTGAGCAGGTGGTGCGTGCATATGTGTATGTGGTGGAAGGAACTTGTGGCCATCAGAGAGACAGCGGTCATCAGGGAGATAGAATGCCTGATCTGGAGGTGCTAGTGGAGAGAGGTTCATAGGTGAGACTTTCAGGGACACAGTAGCATTGTCTCACTCTTAGTTTGATTGCCTCTGTGGTGTCAAAGAAGATGAAGGTCTCTGGGAAGGAGAACATGAAACTAGAGTTGAAACCATTCTTCTAGATGGTCCCAGAGAAAATCCAGGACTTCCATGATAGTGTTCCCTGAAATGCTTCCAATTCCACATGCAGCTCCTGAAAGACAGGCAGAACTGCAGGGTTTCAATGCATAGATGAGATGATGGTGAAGGAAGGGGAGTAGGTGTATTAGGAGTTGGGAAACCATTTGGGGGAGTGGGAGCCTGTGCAGGAAGGGTGGCTCCACCTAAATCAAAATGGAGACAAGACTATTGGCTTGTACAGTTAAAAAAGTTGCAGAGGATTATTTTAAACTAAGGGCTGGGGGGAAAGGTGACAAGAGAGAAGGAAATCATGATTCGGATGGAGACGTTTCTTAAAGATGAATTTATTAAAGGGAGAAATCTATAGCTAAAGTACATAGTACTAGACTAAAGCTATAGTCAGGAACACTCAAATATGAGTCCCATTTAAATGTAACACATGAAGGCAAGCAATGGAGTATTGACTAAATGCACAAGTGCTTATGTACAAATGCAAGAAGTCTAAATACTGAGAAGGGTGTTGGGCATTAAAGGTAGATATTGAAATAGGCATTGCAGAAACTTGATGGAATGAAGATAATCAGTGGGATATGGTACAAAATATATAGGAATGAGAGAGTAGGTTGTGCTGGTGGGTAAGTGGTGAAAGAAAGCAGAGAGTCAAATACAGTAAAAATCTTAAGAGAATCGAATTGTGCAATATAATCTCTCTGATTGGAAATTGCATGCTTGACAAATAAGAATATAGCAATAGGAATACACTACTGACTGCATGTCCAGGATGGTGATGGTGAAATACACAGGAAGATACTGTAGTTAAAATCCTGCATTACTACTGTACCATCCTTATATTGACTGGCCATGTATCACCCAAAGATGGGATGCAGAGGTAAAATTTGTAGACCCCGTAAATGACTGTTTAGTGGAGCAGCTTGTCTACACGGGGGAAAGCCAATTCTTGATTTAGTTGGAAATAAAGCACAGAATCTGGTCCAGGAGGAGAAAATAGTTGAACCCACACGGAAAAAGGCAATTCTTGGTTTAGTTGTAAATGGAGCACAGAATCTGGTCCAGGACGAGAAAATAGATGAACTGCTCTGAAATAAACATTGTAATGTAAGACTATTTAATATCCTTGTAGGAGTAAAAAGGAGACCCATCACAGTAGCATTAATTTTAAAAAAGGGTTACTACATACAAATAAATTAAAAAGAACTGTCACAAGGCTGAGATGCCTTCAGATTGCATTGAGACTATTTAAAATCACCGGAATAGAGGCTCAAACTAAATGTAGATGCCAAATAAAAAATAAAAAGTGGTAAGAGGACCCAAAAAAAGTCATGATGACTAAACAGTAGAGTGAAAGAGGAGGTTAGAGGCAAAAAGGCATCTTTTAAAAATTGGAAGTCAGATTCTAGTGAGGACAATAAAAAGCATAAGCTCTGACAAGTCAAATAAAAACAAAACAGGCCAAGAAAGGATTGAACAGTAACGAGTTAACCTACAGAAATAAACATCAGAAAAAAAAAGTCCTGTGAAGTACTTCATGCATCTGATGATGTGGGTTCCAGCCCATGAAAGCTTATGCGCAAATAAATGTTTTAATCTTTCAGGACATATGTACACTAGGAAATTATTTTGAAATAATTTCCCAGGAAGCCTTGAAAATAGTCCGAGGCAGGCTCTGTTAATGTGAATGTGCTATTCAATTTAGAGCCCCAGGAAGCAATGGGGAGTAGTTAATTTGAATGACTTTGGAGAGGAGTTATTTCGAAACAGAAGCAGTGGAGTGTCCACAGTACCACTACTTCAGAATAACTATTTCTAAATAAGCATTATTCCTCATGGAAAGCAGGAATTATTATTTCAAAATAATCAGCCTCTTATTTTGAAATAACTGACTTGGTAGAGTGGATGCTCCGCTTACTATTTTGAAATAAGGGGAATTATTTTTAAATAGCTCCGTAGCGTAGACCAGGGCTAAGGTGCCACAGGACTCTTCGTTGTTTTTGCTGAAACAGACTAACATGGTTACCCTCTGAAACTTGTCAGCTTTTGTTTAAGTACATCAGCTGAGAGACGCTGTGCTGGCAGCCAGTACGTCTCTCAGCCCATACTACTTCCCGAGTTGTGGGAAGCAACATGGGTTGGAGGATGCGTTTACTGCAAGAGGCTCTGTACATTGATTTTGATTTCTATTTTAAACTTTCTGTGGACCCCTACAGTACCATCACAGACCACCAGGGGTCTGCGGACCATAGGTTGGGAACCATTTATTTAGGCTAAAGGAGCACTGAAGAAAAACAAAATACTTTTGGATAAGATAAATGAATTCTTTGCATCGATCTTTTCTGCAGTGTATGTGTGTGGTGGGAGGGGAGAGGGGGAAGAGCGCATTGTATCTGAGCCATTCCTTTTAGATGACTGACCTGAGGCACTGACACAGCCTGAGGTGTCCTTAGAGCAAGTTTTTGCAACAAACCGATAAATTAAACAATAATAAGTCACCAAAATCAGATAGCATTCACCTAAGAGCTCTGAAATAACATACTACAGTTAGCAGTTCTACAATTTCCTATCTGAGTTAACTACTGAACCAATATCTGAATTCGATGACTGAAGGGTACCTAATAGAATGGCTATTTCTTAAAAAAAGTGGATTTAGAGGTGTTGCTGGTAATTATAGATCAGTAACTTCATACCAAGCAAATTGGTTGAAAGGATAGTAAAGAACAGAACTACGAGACACATCAATGAACATTACATGTTGGGGAAGAGCATGGCTTTTGCAAAGGGTGCTCTGAATGCCTGCACAACGTTAACTAGGCAGGTGCAGGGCCTCATGATCATGCAACTTACAGGGAACTTACATGGTGAGAGCAGTTCTGTTATTTTGTGTTCTGTTGTCCTGTGTGATGTGAACTGAGCTAGAGCTCATGAGTTCTAACTGTGAGTCTCTTCGGATATGTCTAGACTATATGGCTCCGTCGACGGAGCCATGTACATGAGTTTACTAGATATAGGAAAATGAAACGGCGATTTAAATAATCGCCACTTCATTTACATCAAAATGGCTGCCACGCTGTACTGATCAGCTGTTTGGCAGCACAGTGCGGTAGTCTGGACGCTCTGCGGTCGACAATGGAAGCCTTTGTCGACTGCTCCAGTAATCCTCATTCCACGAGGCATAATGGACTAGTTGACAAAGGCTTCTGTTGTTGACCGCGGAGCATCCATATTACCATGCTGTGCCGCCAAACAGCTGATCAGCACAGCGCAGCAGCCATTTTGATGTAAATGAAGTGGCAATTATTTAAATCACTGCTTCATTTTCCTATATCTAGTAAACTCATGTACATGGCTTCGTCGACGGAGCCATGTAGTCTAGACATACCCTTAGTGTTTGTACAGCTCCTAAAACAGTGGGGACCAGCTAGTTCTTTGTTGGGTCCTCTCATGAAAACTTCTGCAGCAGGTGTCAGTATCACTGTATTCACTATACATTGGTGAGTTGGTACCACTATAATTATCCTGTGTTCATTTGAGATAGGCCAAAATAACAACTCAAATTTTTATTTGAAACCCCATAATTTTCAGGGTGTCCAGCTTGTGATTTTTGAACTTGTGGAGATGGAAATAGAACTGGAGCTGGTAATAGAAAGAAACATGTAAGTTTGAAAAAAGAGGCGAGTGAAAGTAGAACAATGGAGAAAAAGTTTGTCACAACACCGGAAAGAAGACTTGACAGTGGAATGAGGGGCTTTGAAGAAAGAGGGATCCTTAAAGATAGGGTGAGACATTGCAAAGGTTTTCAAACTCAGGGGAGGTGCAGAATAATGTTTGGGGGAAAAGAGTGAGCAGTGATGTGAGTCAGCTCAGGCTTCAGCTCAATCCAGTGGGTCTCAGGGAGGGAGTACCACTTCCATCCCAGACTTGCCTCTTTTTGTCTAGGTTGGGTTGGGGTGCAACCAGAAATTGTGACTCCGAGGGCTCAACTCAAAAAGTTTGCAAACACTGACTTAGTAATAAAGGAAGAAAGAGACTGACAACATGTGACAATGCTGAGGGATTAGGTTTGTAGGGATAAAAAGGAGTCATTTTAAGGAGACAGATCTATTTAGCTGTCTGCCACAAGCGAGGAAAGAGTATTATAAAGGAAACTATTCTTGTGTGATCTGTCCAACTAAAGTGGATATATGTCTGCGTTGTATTTTTTCCATTTCTGTCTATGACAAAGTGTAATCCATATAGTAAAATAGTTCTCCATGCAATTCATGTTGTCTTCAATAGCCAAAGCAATAGGTTTTGTTTTAAACTGTAGAATAGCTAAGATTGTTGTCAAGGTTCTGAAATGATTTAAGAATATACAGTTTCATACTTCATCCAGCTTGTCAGATTCTGCTGTCACTGCAACTGAAGTAAATTCAGTATCATTCTGTGGACTCAGGGAGAGCAACATTTGGCCCTTTGCTCTTCTGTTCACAGTTCTAAGGCTTTGTCTACACTGGCAATTGAGCAACAAAGCTTTTGTCATTCACAGGTGCTTAAACCTCCCCTCCCCAAGACCAAAAGCTTTTCTGTGGCAAATACTACTGTAAATCATGCTTTTGTCCGCCGCAGTGCTCTCCAGCTTACAAAGCAAAGTAGGAATGTTAGCCACTAGTCGACTATCTGATAAGTAGCCACTCAACTAGTCACTCCCCCCCCCTCTTGCTGCCTTTATCAGAGAAAGGCAGCAAGGCGGGGGGAGGAGCAGAAGCTGGTGCTGTGGGGAACATCCTTTAAGCTGGTTCCTCCAAGCACTGTCTCTGTAGGGAGTTAGGGAGGGAGAGGCAGAGACACAGTGGGGAAGCAACACGAGCAGGGACTGCTTCAATCCCTGCTGGCGCCGGTTCCCACTGCTGTTGCTCTGCTTTTGAAATGTACAAGAGCCCTGCCTGAGGAAGCCCTGTCTATGGCCAGCCCTGGCTGCCGCCAGCAGAGGCTGATCCAGCACCATCCCCTGTTTCTGGTGGGTAGGACTAGCCGCTTGAACAAGGGCTGCTGGATCGCTGCACCTCTGCATTTTAAATGTAGTAAGAGCCTAGTGGCAAATTATATCAGCTATACCAGCTGTGGCCAACCTGTGGCTTGAGAGCCACATGCGGCTCTTCCCTCCCATCAGAGTGGCTTGCAAAGCTGCCCCCATGGCTCGCAAAGCCATCCCACGCCAATATGGCGCTTCCAACATGGTGTCGGCCAGCGGGATCCTGCTGAGGCCAAAAAGCATAGAAACGCACGTCTCGTGCTTCTTAAAGGGGCAGGTCTTTTTTTTCCTTACAACTTTGCCCCGGCTCTTTGCGCTGCATCCACTAATATTTTGGTTCTTTGTCCGGAACAGGTTGGCCACCCCTGAACTATACGATTACCCAGATAGTCACATTTTAACATCCTTAAAGCAAACACCATTCTGTAGGGGATGGAAGTTTTCTGTCAGCAAAAGTATTGGCTAACAAAGTTTATACTACCTGACTTTTAGCCACAGGACTATGTCGACATAATTAAGCTGCTAAAAGCTGTGTAATATAAACAAAGTCTAAGGGTGTGTCTACACTACCAAGTGTAGTCAAAACTTATGTTGACACTAGAAAGACTACAAAACAAAAATTGCCAGAGAGTGTTCACGTGTGCTCCCTGCGTCAACAGATCATGTCCACACTGGGGGCACCACTGACGGCGTGAGCAATGCACTGTGGGTATGTATTTCACAGTGCCGGGTAGTGGGAAGGCAGAACTGGTTCCTGAACATCTTGGGATTCCCCTTCTGTTCTCCCACACCCTCTTCAGGTGCTGGGAACAGCATCTCGAGTAGCTTTGTGAGCTCTCTGTGCTGAGGAATGTCAAAGCAGCACAGCAACTTGTCCCCCTCTCATTGTGACAGCAGTCTGCCTGCGCCTGTTCCTAGTGCAGGGCAGAACTGGAGAATTCCGATGATTTGCTCTTTGTTTTCCAAACACAGCAACTCACTCAGCTGTTAGATACTTCCTGGAGCTTTGAAAGGGGAGGGGCATATGACTGCAGGGCAGCAGAGATTAAAACATTGAGCAGAGCCATCAGGGCAGGCACTGTGGGATACGGGTAGAAGCCAGTTCTCTCAACAAAACCAACAGCAGAATCCACACTCTTTGTCCACAATAAAGGGAGGGAAAAAGACAAAAGTCTCTCACAAGGGTGGAAGTTTTTTGTTGCTGAAACTGGGCGTTTTTCCTAATAAATTAGCATTGAAGTGTAAATGCTCTCACTGTTTTGTTGCCAAAAGTCAATGTAGACAAGGCCTGGAATGTACTGGGTAAGCAGGGGGATCTGATGCCAGATCTCAGTGGAGAAAGATGGTGGGGCAGGTGTTCGCTTGAGAGCCTGCCAAAGAACTATTTGACCTGCTCCACAGAGAGTCATTTGTTTTCTCAAGTGACCACTGGTGCTGACCTTGCACTAAACATCTCACTGAGATACATGGGGTCCCATTTCACAGCTATTGCTTCAGGCTTTCTTCAGACTCAAGTAGACACACTACATCCATTATACTTGAGCCATGTTTTCAAGTTGTTCTTTCCAAGCACGATTACTAGAAACTTACTTCATAAATTTTAAATGAAAGCTGATTCTGGTGTGTCCATGTGACTCCAGGAGCTTTGGCAAAGCACCTCGCATGAAAGTTGAAGGCGCTGTTGCTATTTTAGCTGCAGATGGGGCCCATGCAGGGAACTTCCTTGCTGACTTAGTTTTGTGTGAGGAGGATTTCAGCTCCATCTCCCCTGAAGTCTATCCATAAAGAGCCTGATTATTCAGGTTTTATGCTGATGCAGTGGCTTTTAGGTCTACAGCAGGGATAAGCCATGGTTAAGCTTCTTTGTTCTACCCCAATAAAGTGCTTCACATGGATCTGAAGGGGCTGCCTGGAGAGGTAGCTAGCTCAGTCTTCATATGCCTTAAGGGTCTTCAGATAGAGACCTTTAATGGGGTGCATGATGGTTCTGATCGGCAGCCCACATCAGAAAGAGTGATGAAGGCAGAAAAGCTTAGCATAGAGGGACCAGTATCTGTGAAGGACATAGAGACAGAATGCATGAATTACATTCAATAAGAAGAAGGGTTTTAATTTTTCAGGTTATAATTTTTACAGCTACCTGCTACTTAAAACGGCCATCAAAAGGATTTCAATGGAAAACATTTGAAAAAAGCCATAGAGAACTTTTATACCTCACCTGCACATCAAGAAACATGATGTGTGCTGTGGTTTGTTGAATTTTTTTTTCTTGTCATATGAGGAATATATAGAAGTCAATCCAATGCCCACTGAAGTCAGTAGAAATGCTCATTTATTTTATAGACATTAATTGGATCAGGGCTAGTGTTCACAATATTGGACTAATCAATGTAATAAACAGTGTTTTTCAGTGATCAGATGTCATCTTCCCACTGGCATATAATTGTCTTAAAATACTTTCTGCCTCAAATATTCCTATGCAGTGGACATTGTCTCTTTAAAAAGAAAGAAAAACTATGTCACAGCAGCCACAGCAACTAGACAGAGGGATGCACTTTATACAGCCCCAACTGATGTGGAAAAAAGTACTGTGTAAAATGGCATATCAAATGTAAAGAAAGGATAAAGCATACATTTTCTATACACATTATTCAGGTGCAGTGCAGGCTAGGGCCTCTAGGGCTCCCTGTTGTTGCATTTTTCATGGGGACTTTTTTTTTTTTTGTAACTTACAGAATAGGACCTTACAGATGCTTTCCCCCACAAATGGATCATGCACTGTAAGCCCAAAGGTATTTAAAGAATTGGAGAAAGGCATTAATACATGAAGACTACTATGACATGCAGTAGGATAGGTATCAATATTAACTATTGTACATACAAAGCTATTCGTCAGTACGGCTAATCCTACAGGATAACAATAACAGAACTGACTAGAATATGCTTCAAAAGGAAAACTTTTCAAAGTTCAGAATTACATACCAGTCACTGAAGGTGGAAGGAAGAAAAGAAAGAATAGGACTCAGAGAACTGTGGTATCACTACATTCTGGAATATGAACAGGCGAGTCAAACACTATCATACCGGTGAAGAGTGTGTATCCAAAGAATTATTGTGGCATGTGATGAGGTGTCCTCTCTACGCTGGCCAATCAAGGCCCATATAAAAAGAGCCTCAGGGCAGAGCATGGTCAGTAGCTGTCTGGAACTCAAGGAGAGAAGATGGTCTGGAGGAGGGTGCAATCTCCTATGTAGCGCTTTGGGCAGAGCAGAACAGGCAGGAGCCAGGGGAGAAGAGAGAGCTTTGGACAGGCTTCTGAGACTGAGGATTAATTAATTATTTAAACTGCTTATACTCTAATTGTGTCTATTAGATAACACTGTACAGTCGCATGACAGTTGAATAGCGCACTGTTACTAGAAAGTTAGATACTGCATAGCAGCTCAGTTGCTGATGATTTCCAGCTCTAGGGGGGAGACTGGCTGCATGTCAATCAAGCAACAGCCAAGTGTCCCACAAATTCATAGAGTACATAACTAATGAATTCTTCTGGACTGATAACTGGTTAAATGATAGGAAACAAAGAGTAGGAGTAAATGGTGATTTTTTCAGAATGGAAAGCAGTAACTAGTGGTGTCCTGCAGGGGACCATTTTGGGTCCAGTCCCACTCAACATATACATAAATGATCTGGAGAAAGGGGTAAACGGTGAAGTGGCAAAATTTTCAAATAATATAAAACTGCTCAAAATGGTTAAGTCCAAAGCAGATTGTGAAGAGCTTCAAAAAGGACTTCATAAAACTAGGTGACTGGGCAACAAAATGGTAGATGAATTTTAATGTTGATAAATGCTATGTAATGCATATGGGAAAACATAATCCCAATCATACGTATAAAATGTGGGAATTAAATTAGCTCTTACCACTCAAGAGAGGGTATGTCTACACTGCCACCCTAGTTCGAACTAGGGTGGCTAATGTAGGCATTCGAAGTTGCAAATGAAGCCCGGGATTTAAATATCCCGGGCTTCATTTGCATCTTGCCGGGCGCCGCCATTTTTAAATCCCCCTTAGTGCGGACTCCGTGCCCACAGCTACATGCGGTACTGAGTAGGTAGTTCGAATTAGGCTCTCGTTCCACTTCTTATCGTTTGAGAGGCAGGCAGAGGTGAGATGTGTCCCTAACCTGTGTTTGCCAGAAGCTGGGAATGGGCAACAGGATGGATCACTTGATTACCTGTTCTGTTCATTCCCTCTGGGGCACCTGGCATTGGCCACTGTTGGAAGATAGCATACTGGGCTAAATGGACCTTTGTTCTAACCCAGTATGGACATTCTTATGTTCTTGCCAGTAGCACATAATTCTGTCATTGAAATGCAAACATTAAGAACAATTTCTCTCTAAAGGCCTTGGGCCAGCTACTTTGGGAAACCACCTGTGTTTCCAGGAGGTATTGCCACAAATAGGTCAGTGGGGCTCTCAGCTAGAGACCTGTGGTATAACAGAGCTGCTGACAGTTTTTGTCACAAGGGTTCCTCCCCTCAACTTTAAAATTTGCTTCCTCCTTGATTCTACATTGACCAAATCTTTTGACCTAAAAATATGCTGCAAGACCCGTCTATATTGTTCATCTCTTTCTGGGAAGATTAGAGGTTGAGAGTTGCAGGATGTGAAGCTGTGTTGCATGGTTTGCCAGATTCAATTGTGGTTAGATTTTACTAAGGGGCAACACTGTTAAGTTTTGTATTATCGTATGTGGATTACTGTACCTACAATAGCAGTGCACATGTTTGAGAAACTGAAATAAATATTGCAGGCAAAAATCTAGTTCATCTAGAAAGACGTGTCAGCTGCTCCCTTTGAAAAGACTATGTTTTATCAATTTTCTTATTACCCTACACCAGGGGTGGGGAATCTTTTTTGGGTTGGGGGCTGCTGACCCACAGAAAAATCAGTCAGGGGTTGGGAGTTGTGGGGAGGAAGTGGAGGGTTGAGGATGGAGTGCCAGCGTGCCAGCTGGGGGAAGCCCTAAGCTTTGGGGGGTCTAGATCCAGGCAACCCAGGGTCCACATCCAGCCCCCGGGGCCTTAGGTTCTCCACCCTAACTTAAACAGGGAGGGAAATAATGTAGAAAGAAGCTTCTCACCTCTGTCTCCCTCTCAAACTATGAGAATTTCAGTCTAAGAAGTTTAGCTATTTAAAAAGGCACCTTTTCACTGTTGGCAGTTTTTCTAAGTATATTCTGTATCACATTAGCAAAAGAAAAGAAAAAGTAACTGCACTGCATTCCAGTTTGGACAGCAGGAGCTAAACTACAAGTCAGAAGGAGCCCAGCTTGCCTCTCAGACCCAAAGACAAAATAATGTCAGTTGTAAGCTTAACATATTTGCCTGCGGAACCCCTTTCTAGAGCTGCCTTTTGTTTTATAATCCCCCTTTAAATCCACATCTCTGCATGAAAGTAATTGGAAGCATCGTACCTGCCATTTTTTTGTGAATCTCTATATGTGACCAAGAAAAAGGCATTCATTTGCCTCCTCCAGCGGCCTCAAAATAATAGGACAGTCAGCAAAGGGAGATAGCTGGGTATATCTATCCCCCATGCCTACAGTTGTGGAGGCTGGGTTTGGGAAACAAACTGGTGAACCTGGAGAAGCTAGTGGAGAGGAAGATGTTAGAGAGAATTGAAGGCAGGCTGATATCAAAGGAACCTGGGAACACTTCTGGGTTGGGGAGAAAGGGATGGGAGAGGCAATAAATTGCAATTTTTTGAGGGGTGTTAATCTGAGGTAAGAGAATTTGGGGTAGTGGAAGACAGGTAGGAGCTCTTGATTCCTACTAGGTCTTCTGCCCCCAACCCTAGCTTGCTCATTTATTCTCCCATTTTTTTTCAGTCCTGTCCTCCTTCAACTATGGTTCTCCCAATATCTTCCCTTTATTTCTTGACCCTGCTCTTTTAGATCGTCAGACTAGGAACCAGGAGGTTACAGCTGTATTGTGGGAATGTGTGACAGGGAGGGTTCCCACTGTTGTAATTTTTAACTGACCAGGCCAGTTTTTCTGTTGCTTCACCGGGTGCAGTAGTTGCTGGTGGCCAACCCTCTAGGACTGTCCTGGCATCTCCAAGAATTAAAGATTGTCATGTGATGAATATACCCAACCAAAATTGGCAACCCTATTGCAGTGTGCCAGTTTTTTGGTAACTAGTAAACAGATAAGCCACAGCACTGGCAGCTGCATAGCAATCTTCTAACTGCCCCACAAAGGTCTCATTCATGGGAGCATAGCTCACTTGGAACTCAGGGACCAGGTTGCATGTTGGTGCCTTGACACTCTGAAACCATTGTCAACTGATGCTTGCTTGAGCTTCTATAGGGCCTGGGACCAGACAGCAGGATGGACAGATTGCAGGCTTGCCAGCAGGGAGGGGTGAAGAGCAGTGATCAGGGTGCAGGAGGCAGCGCATCTGGGAAGGTAATGGTAGGGTGGGCTCTCCTTGGACAGTTGCCGGTGGTTGTTCTCTCTGCATCTTGGAGGTGGCAGCCCTCATTAAGCATCCCTGTAAAGTTTGAGCACTGTGCTCAGGTGGTGACCTTAAAATACCACCTGATCATGTGCATATTGGCTCAAAATGCCTTAAAATGACAGCCCCCCCATTTGATGTAGCCCTAACGTACTGTGGGAATCAGACGGCTACGTTGTAGACACAAATTGAAAGTGACATTTAATCTTCATCTGTTAAATTCTGTTTCTTTAAAATTGTGGTATAGCAGTGTGCTAAGTCTAATTTAAGTACATAAGTACACTACAGCACTAATTCGAACTAACTTAATTCAAATTAGTTAATTCGAACTAAGGTAATTCGAACTAGTGCATCTAGACCTAAAAACTAGTTCGAATTAGCATTTTGCTAATTCAAACTAGCATGTCCACATTGAGTGGACCCTGAACCGAGGTTAAGGCTGGCTGGAAGCAGTGCCGGCAGGGCATCGGATTAGGACTTAGAGTGTGGAGCTGCTGTCTCAGGCTAGCCGAGGGCTGTGCTTAAAGGGACCCGACCTCCACCCTGGACAGACAGTTCTCAGGGTTCCCCGCTTGCTTGTCTACCTCGATGAGGGACAGCAAAGCAGTCCTGGATTGGAGTGCCCTGATTGCCCACACTTGGCACATCACAGCACTCGGCCATCAGCCTGGCTAGACTTGCCACAGGCTGCCATCCAGGGGGGTTAATCGGGGGGCTGCAGGAGAGTTTCCACCCCGAGGAGCCCACAGAGCTATCCCAGTCCTCCTCATTCCTCCCTCACCTCCTTCCACTTACCCCTCCCTAGCCCCCCTTCCTCATGTACAAAATAAAGGACATGTGTGGTCAAAAATAGAAACTCTCTTTATTGAACAAAACTGGGGGAGACTGGGAAAAGGAGGTGGGAGAGGGGAGGGGAAAACCTGGGAGGAGGGAGCTGGAAGGGGGAAGCCAGGGGAAGAAGGAGGAGGGGAAGTATCAAATTATGGCACACCATATCTTCAGTACTGTGTACAGATGTGATCTCCTCACCCCAGAAAAGATATTTTGGCCTTGGAAAGGGTTCCGAAAAGGGAAACTAAAATGATCAGGGGCTTGGAACAGGTCCCATATGAAGAGAGACTAAAGAGATTGGGACTTTTCAGCTTAGAAAAGAGGAGATTGAGGGGGGAATATGATAGAGGTCTATAAAAGCATGAGTGGTGTGGAGAGGGTGCATAAAGAAAAGTTCTTCATTAGTTCCTATAATAGAAGGACTAGAGGACACCAAATTAAATGAATGGGTAGCAGGCTTCAAACTAATAACAGACAGTTCTTCTTCACAAAGCAAATAGTCAACCTGTGGAACTCCTTGCCACAGGAGGCTGTGAAGGCTAGAACTATAACAGAGTTTAAAGAGAAGTTAGATAAAGTCATGGAGATTAGGTCCATGGAGTGGTATTAGCCAGGGGATAGAAATGGTGTTCCTGGCCTCTGTTTGTGGAAGGCTGGAGATGGATGGCACGAGACAAATGGCTTGGTCATTCTTATGTTCTAAGCTCAGGGCTCAGGGTCGGGGGCTTACTGGACCACCTTGATTTTCATGCAAACCTGCTCCTGGGTGGCCAGGCTGGCAGCTATCCTGCCCTAGATGGCCACTTTCCTGTGCCTAGTGCGGAGGTCGTGGACGTTGGATGCCTCCCCCCAAACCTGGATGAGGTCCACGATCTCCACACTAGACCAGGTGGGCACCCACCTCTTGTGGCCCCGGGCAGGCTCCTGGGAGCTGCCAGTCTGGTCCTGGGAAGAGGCGGAGGGCTGGGTGGCAGCAGGTGGCTGGCTCATGCCGTGCCAGGTGCAGGGTCTGCTGGCTGGGTGCTGGCAGGCTTGCACCTGGCACAGGCATCGTATCCAAACCATGCCCCTTTAAGGGCTCCGGGGCCGGGAGGGGGGCAGACAAGTTTCCCTGCTTGTGCCCAGAGTGGCCATCAGGGCAAGCTGGGAAGGGCTAGCCTCCCACTAGTTCGAATTAAGTGGATACACAGCCCTTAATTTGAACTACTTAATTCGAACTAGGCATTAGTCCTCGTAGAATGAGGTTTACGTAGTTCGAATTAAGCGCTCCGCTAGTTCAAATTAAGTTTGAACTAGCGGTTTGCCTGTGTAGCGCTTATGAAAGTTAATTCGAACTAACGGCTGTTAGTTCGAATTAACTTTGTAGTGTAGACATACCCTTAGATGTATATTATTTATAATTATTATTTTTGAGATAGAACCCTGCCACAGATTACTATCAGAATGAGTTTATTCCTGGAGGTTTCCCAGGCATGTCATTGAGTGTGTACAAGGGCCAGCCAGGTAGCCAGGTGGAGGCACTGCCAAATTTTGAATTCCCTTAGAAGTAAAGGACTGCAGCAGAAGGGTGGATAAAGGATACCCACCTATCCAACATCATCACCAGTATCTCCTTTAATATAAACAACATCAGGCACATAGGTGAGTATTGCCTACTCCCGAATAACCCAGGAGGAATGGGGGTAGTTACCTATTATTTAGTCCCAAACACGTAGGTACCTTAAAAAAAAAAAGCCAAGAGGCCTTGGATCTCTATAAATGCCTTACACATCATTGAATAGCATCACATGACCCATTTGAGGGGTGATATGGTGACACATTGTAAGCTGAACGGCACTTATTACAAAGCAATGCATATTGACTACAAAGCTTTTATTGAAGCCAAAGTCATTGCACTTGAGGAATCTTCTCACAGGAATAACGTCACCTCCTCATAAAAGACCTGTGACATCAGGTCATTCATTCGGTGTTGTCTACTCCAATTCCAGTCAGCCAGTCTCTGCCGAGTGCACAGCATGCTGGAATGAACATTTCAGCCAGCTGCTAAATGCACACTGATATTAACGTCTCTGCTAAGTTGACCTCTTCGGCACAAAATGATACTGGTGTGAATTCATGGTTTCTGAAATCCATAGAGATATAAAGAAGCTTAAGAGAAATAAGGCAGCAGAAATCTGGAATTTCTGTGGAACTTTTTAAAAGAGCTGGACCTGTTATTTTGTGGCTGCAGATGCTGTTCGGTGTCATCTGGAGAACAAAGTCAGTCCTGTCCAACTGGCAAAAAGGATTATTTTACCATGTTAGAACTGTCAAGCTAGCAAATGAAACTGATGTAACTATCCCAGCATTACTGTATTTGTCCCAGGGAAAGCTTTTGCTTTATTTGTTGGCCCGAGGAACTCATATATTAAGGAGCAAGAAAAGACCACAGCAAGCTAGTTTCATTTCTAGCTGTTCCACAACAGAGCACATCTTCACACTGTGCCAACTTAGCAAAAAGACTCAAGAATTTAAGCACCCCCATTCACATTACATTTCTGGATATCCAGGCTGGTGTTTGACTCTGTTGGCAGGGAATCACTTTGTCTCATCTTGAAAGTTGTGGGCATTCCTGACAAGCTGTGCAGAATATCCTCTCTCTCATATGACACCTAAATCTGAGTTCATGTAAAAGGAGAAAAGAAGCACTTTCCTCTGAATTAGGATAGGCGTTTGACAAGGATGTGTTACTGACTCTGTAATGCTGTCAAAGACTATGCTTGACACGATACTAAGTAAATGCGTTTTAGTCATATGCCTTGGATTAAACCCTGCTGTACATTTTGCCAATGACACAGTGCTAGTTGTCAAATTTAAGCTGCTTGTGGCACTTAAAGAACTGGAACATTCAGAGGCAAAAGTTGGCCTGAAAATGAATGGGGGTAAACCCAAAATTCTTTTGGTGATTTTGAACACTCTACAGGCTCTGGCATTTTTGTGGCTGACTGTCCATTTGAAATTGTCCATGATTTCACCTGCCACAGCTATGTTGCTAATAACTTGGGTGGCATTAAGAGAGAACCTGAAGCCCATGATACAAAAGCATAGTCAATCTTGAGGTGGCTTTTTAAGAACATCTTCTGCAAACTGAACACCTGAATAAGTAGGGAGACAAAGCTGAGAGTATAATACTTTTGTGGTCAGTATTGTGATCTATGGGACTGAATCCTGGCCCTTCAGTGTCAGGATTGAAAAGATGTTTGGACACCAGTCAGATGAAGCATCTCTGAATGATCAAAAACATCAAATGGTACAAATTCAAAACAAATGAAAAGCCCTGTTTCCTAATTACATAGCTTCTGCTCTCTCAAACAGCCACCCAAAGGTCTCCAATGGTGGTATAGTCATTTGCCTCAATTGTCTACCAAGGTCCAGGTGAGAATCATCTTTGATTTTAACCCAGTGAAAGCAAGACCCCAGAAGAGTCATTGATGATTTAGATAATGTCCTAGAGACTTGTAGAATTTGTGGACAGTACTAAGATAAGAGGGGTTGCAAGTACTTTGGAAAGTAGGATTAAACTTCAAAATGATCTGGACAATCTGGAGAAATGGTCTGAAGTAAGTAGGATGAAATTCAATAATGACAAATGCAAAATACTCCATTTAGGAAGAAACAATCAGATAATACACCTATAAAAATGGGAAAAGACTTCATGGGAAGGAACTCTGCAGAAAGGGATTTGGAGGGCTTAGGGTATCATAAGATAAATATGAGTTAACAGTGTAACACTGTTGCAAAAAACAAAACAACCCCCCCATCATTCAGGAACGTATAAGCAAAACAGGAGAAGTAATTCATCCTCTCTACTCTGTGCTGATTAGGCTTCATTTGCAATGTTGTGCCAGCTCCAGGTGCCATATTTCAGGAAAAATGTGGACAAATTGGAAAAGTCCAGAGAAGGGCAAAGAACATGATTAATATGACTCATGAGGCAAAATTGAAAAAAAAATTGGTTTGTTTAGTCTAGAAAAATCGATTGAGAGGAGACATAATAGCTTTCAAGTACATAAAAGATTTTTACAAGAAGGAGTGAGAAAAATTGTTCTTAACCTCTAACAATTGGACAAGAAGCAACAGGCTTAAATTACAGAAATGGCAAGTTAGCTTGGACATTTCAGAAGAACTTCCTAGCTGTCAGAGTGGTTAAGCACTGGAATAAATTGCCTGGGGAGGTTCTGGAATCTTCATCATAGGGAATTTTTAAGAGCAGGTTAGACAAACACCTATCAGGAATGGCCTAGATAATGCTTAGTCTTGCCATGAGGCCAGGACACTGGACTACCTGACCTCTTGAGGTCCCTTCTAATTCTTTGATTCTAAGATCTAAAATATTGATCATCCTAACCAATAATCTAACATATTTGGCCCAACATAGAATCTCAAGGAGCTGCATAACACTTTTGGTGGGCTCAGTGCTGTCCAAGCAATGCTATGAGAACAAACCTAACCTAAAATGGATAGTCACTGGTAGATAGTGTGTTCAGCATTCTTCTGAAACAGGATTATATGCTTTTACCTAGGATGAGTACATTTCTACTTGCCTTACATAGCAATTCAGCTGGACTTGGAATCAACGAAAGATGATTCCTGTTTCTTCCATAATGAATATCTTGATCATTCTATATAGCACCTTTCTTTTAAGTGTGGCTATTATGGCACCATGATTTTTTTTCTAAAGTTACTAATTACATGCCCACCAGAAGAATGGAAAGAGTAATTATCCTTATTGTGCTTAGTGACATCAAAACCTCTATTATTCTGTGATTGGAGCTGCATAATTATAGATAATTGCTGCAACTGTATTGTCTGTTCAAATATAGCTCTACGGTAATTACCTTATTTTAATTAAACATGTTTGGGATTTAAAGAGATCTCTTTTGGTTTACTATACTAAACAAACTTCTGTTTAGGCATAAAAATGATATAAATTGCTAAACTATGCAGTAGTTCAACACAGTAACTATTGACTTCAGCTAGCATGTTCTCACTTGTTCAGAGTGAAAATCACTCAGGCCAGGTTAGAAAACAGTCACTCTCATTTCTATTACTGTCTCTGTGGGAGTGACTTTATTCTTTTTTTGGCTACTATCCTTCTCCCACTCCTATAGTGAGGCTGTCCTATCTATCTCTATATATCTATTACTCCTTTGGGCTCCTAATGGAGCATTGGGCCTCCACAGTCATACTCCATCTCTTGCGAGCCTTAGTGATTTGATCCCATGTTAAGCCAGCTGCTTTTACTTCATCCAAGAAGCTTCGTCGCTATGTTTGTTTGGGACGTTCTTTTTTCCTTTTCCCCTTTGGATTCCATTCTAACGCTTCTCTCATGATTCATTCCTAATACTCCTTACACAGGATGTGGCCTGCCCGTCGCCATTTTCTTGTCTTAATCTGGACCTCCATTGGTTTCTGATTTGTTTTGGTCCACAAGGTTTCATTTGGTATTCTGTCGTACAACTTTAGCTGGAGAATGTGTGTAAGGCATTTATTGACAAACGTCTGAATTCTCTTAGTGTTGCTCTGGACAATGTGCCACACTGCCGAGCCATACAGCAGTACTGATTTCACATTGGAAGCGAAAATGCATAGTTTGGTTCTTGTTGAAATAGCTCTTGTACCCCACACTGGTCATAGTATGGCAAAGGCTTGTTGCGCCTTTCGTATTCTCACACTGATGTCCTTTTCAGTTCCCCCATTCTTGCTGATAATACTCCCCAAGTATACAAACTGACCTACCTCTTGCACTGCTTTTCCTTTGATTGTAATTTCACCTTCCTGTCTGTTGTTAATGCGCATCAACTTGCTCTTCTCTTGACTAATCTTGAAGCCCACTCGCTCAGCTGTTTCCTGTAGGGGATCTGTCTTCTCTTGCATATGCTCTAGTTTATCTGCGAGCAGGGCTAAGTCATCTGCTAACTCTAGATCTTCAAGTTTCCTAGTTTGAGTCCATTGGAGTCCCCTTCCTGAGTCAGTATATGCTGTTTTTGTGACCCAGTCTAGGGCAATCAGGAAGAGTAATGGAGAAAGAAGGCAGCCTTGGTGTACACCTGTTGTGACTTGGAATTTTTCAAAAAAATTTCCATCGTGGATGACTTAGCAAGAGTATTCTTCATACAGTTTCTTGATGATGGTAATCAGTTTGCCAGGAACTCCATAATGTTGCATGATGTCCAGATGAACTGCCTATCCACACTGTCAAAGGCTTTCATAAAGTCTATGAAATTGATAGAGAATGGTGCTTGCCATTCAATGCATTGTTCTACGGTGATCCAAAGTGTTACAATCTGATCTGTGCAAGATCATCCTCTCCTAAAACCTGCCTGTTCTTCTCGTGGCTGTCTGAGGTACCCAAAAGAGACTTTCCTAAAAGTGAAAAATATTTACATTTTAAACCTGTAACAAAAATACCCGAGGAACTTCAACATTTCTATATAAAAAAGTCCTTTCTGATTGGAGGCCATGAGCCCATAAAAAAATTAGAAACAAGCTTTTTGAAGGAGTAAACCTGGATCAAACTGAGCATATAATTGATATGCCAGTGCACTTTACAAGCTTAAGGATTAACTCATGAGAGGCCTTTGGATATCTACCAAAAGGTACACCAAAAACGTTCTTCCCCTCCAATCTGGGCTGCATAAGGGAATCTCTTTATTGCTGTCTGTGTATTCCTTCTTACTGAAGAGTGTAGTTTCTTATGTTTCTCCAGGCAAGGAAGAGGCTGCAAAATAGGGGCTGGTTCACAAACCTACCACATTTCCTCTCCCCTCTGGAGCTGCAGATACAGAAGGGACACAGTGAATCATCTGAACTGAGACACAATTTTTCTGGTGCTATAAAAAAGCTCCCTAAAAAGGGCTGTGGTGTAAATGTCCCTGTCTAGCCCTAAGTGGGGAATTGAAAACTGGGTGTCATAGTATATTTGTAGTTACATGGGCAGCCCAGGATTCAAGCAGATTTCAATTTTACTACAGAAGCAGAGAAAAAGAAGAATGTTGAAGGCAAAAATCGAAAGTGATTAATCTTCCACTTAAGTACTGATGTATGACCTTGTCTAATTTATTTAGGATTTACTGACAACTAGAACACACTGAAAGTGAGTGGATTATTCAATCCAGTTCTTTTACAGCGTATTAAAACAACGGCATCACATAAATACAGACAAAATCCTTAGGTTCCATGAGAGAATTTGCATACAACAACAGAAAGACTTCCGTTTCAAATAATATCTTGGTCAACAGATAAGAGGGAAAAACCCATAATTATGGTGATGGTATTTAAAATACTCTTCTAAATAAATATAAAACAATATACTATTCTATCAATGTCATATACATAAGTGTCAATCAATAGGCATTTGATTATAATTATACACATTGTGATATACATTTAAATTGACCTTTAATTGGATTATTTATATAATCATTGGAATTACAGCCAAATATTACTCTGACTACTGATCAAAATCTAATAATGATCTGTCTCTGGGTGATATAATTAACTCAGCAGGTGGGAGTGAAGGGAAGAGGGCATTACACCATGAGAAAAGGTTCTCTATGGATAGACAAGATAATACAACTGGTTCTCAAAACAATAACATAACAGGGATTTCATTTAAACTGGAAAAAACAGAACTGGAGTCTACCTACCTATAATACTACTATATATAATAAAAAACCTGTACACACACTAGAACTTTCTGCTAAGTGTTCTTAGCTAAATATAATCCTCTAAATAAAGAAATAGCTATCTCTGTATACACAGGCTATTGTTGTTGTTGTTGTTTTATTATTCAGTTTAAAGACTCCACTTTCCAATACCTTGCTAGGTGTTGTCTAATGCCAAGTCAGTCTTTGAGCTATGAACATCTTTTGTGACATCCTGAAGAGATGGACTTTATTACAGTGATGTTTGCATGTTTGTACATGGGATCTGAAGGACTTTTGGTTCTTCTATTCATGTCTCCAGGACAAGATGAATCACAGTAACACACAGGAATGGTTGCTCAGTAATACACCATCAAACATGGATTGACTTGACCAGACCAGTCAGCTATAAATTCATGGGGCCATCCCCTGAACATCTGTCTGTCCTGCTCAGCATCTGTCTCCCCACTTACTCTCAGTTTTTCTCAGTCCTGGTTCCCCTTTGGCTACCCTCTTCTTGTTTTTCTCAATTTACTAACAGACTCCCTGTTTCTTTCTGTCTCTCTCTCTCAAGCTCTTCATTGCCTGCCTCTGTCCCTCCACCATCCCACTCTTCTCCAACTGCCATTCCCCTTTCCCTGAGGAGAGGAAGCCACCTCCACTCACCTCACTTATAGGAAGAGGCTACCTATTTTCCATAGGAAACTGACCATGCAGTCACACTGAACACACCCTAAGTTATGTATCGTCATTCACGGTCAAATCCATTTATTTATTTATTTGAAATATTTTTACCCTGCTCTCTATTTGAAATATTCAAGGTGGCTTACAAATTTTTTTAAAACACAATACAAATATATACAAAAAATTAAAATACGAGATCCCAGAAGGGCATAAAACCTGCTAAAAGTGTCTTGAGAAGAGGAACACACACACACACAGACTCAAACACCAGTAAAAGCATGAGTAAAAAGGGTGGCTTTAGCCTGATGCCGAAACAATACCAACGTTAGCACCATGCGAATATCCCAAGAAAGAGAATTCCACAGCCTGGGAGCTAAAGCTGAGAAGGCCCTGTTCCGCGTAGATATTAATCTTATCTCCATAAGTGGGGGAACACTGAGCAGAGCCTCCCCAGCTGACCTCAATCCCCGGGCAGGTTCATATAGAAGAAGATGGTTCTTCAGATACCCTGGATGCAACCTGTTTAGGGCTTTATAGGTCATAACCAAGACCTTAAATTGTGCCCGGAAACATACTGGAACCCAGTGCAGCTGCCGGAGCACTGGCATAATGTGCTCAATATAACGTGTATTAGTTAAAACTCGAGCAGCCGCATTCTGGACCAGTTGAAGTTTCCGAAGGCTTTTTAGAGGCAGCCCCATATAAAATGCATTACAGTAATCCAGTCGGGATGTAACAAGAGCATGGATCACTGTGGCTAAGTCATGCTTGTTCAGGAAGGGTCGCAGCTGGCAGATCAGATGAAGCTGCCCAAAAGCACTCCTGGCCACTGAAGAAATCTGATTCTCAAATGTTAAAAAAGGATCCAGGAGGCTTCTCAAGCTGCATACCTGTTCTTTCAGGGGAAGAGTAACCCCGTCTAGAACAGGTACCATGCTACATTGCCAAACAGATGACCTCCTGATCCACAGGACCTTTTACCATATTTAGACAAACATTTTTTAATAATTCAGGGTTATGTACATAAGTTATCATGTAAACAGGATGGGTAGATAATTTGAAAATAAAAGCAAAGGTTTTTTGAGATTATTGTAAGAAAAAAGTTCTACTGGATCTTTTGGAAATACTGGTAATGAGTTCTAGGATGATTGAGTTACTCACACATTAATTTGTATTTCTAGTTAGACTTTATTTGCCAGAACTGCTGGAAGCATTATTTCAAATTGTGATCTTGAATTCTAGTTCATATTTTATTCCTCACTATGGCCCCAATTCCACAAGGTATTACACATGCTTAACTTTATGTATGTGTGTAGTCCCTTTGAGTTAAATTAAACTCAAGAATACGTCTTTGCAGGATTAGGGCTTATTTTAAGGTCTTTCACTTACTTATATAAAGGAAGCAAAGAGACTATTTAAAGCCTCAGTCCTGCAAGTATATACATTAAAAAATGCAACATGATTATATAATTGCTGAAGGTGCCATGGAGCATACTGCAGGTGTGAGCTGGATCATTATTTGGAGACTGGAAGGAATTTGTCTACAGGGCTGTCTATTTTAAGGTTTGGTCCACATTAAGTTTGAGAACTCCTTTGCTGTAGTAGGATTCAAGATTAAAACTTGTTGTTAGGATCTGCTTTTACTTTAAAGATATATTTCTATTGCTCGCTCTGAGGAAAATGACAAATTTTAATTGCTAAACAGCAGTATAAGACAGTGTGGATTAACCTCAACATCCACAGTTCATTTTATTCAATAGAAGAGCTGCTGGAAGCTTCTTTGATTGTATTGTCCCAGCAGCAACTCCCTCCTGTAAATAATTAAATGAACAGTATAGGTGCTGGGATTGAGTAGGAATATCTATGATGTTTTGTGACAAATTACTGGCTTCTGCCTGTGTGTTGTGCTTTCCTAGTGACAAATTACTAGCTAGTAACTGAAAAAGTGAATTACTGGCAGCTTGCCCCCAAATACCCTTCTACTGAAAGTTAACTTTCCAAAACCAGATTCAGATAACTGGTATATATTTGCCATTCATCAAGAAGTATGTGCTAGGTTGAGTTTCTCTGTCTTGCTTTGAGCCCGAGCATACAGCCACAGCCCCCCTCCCTCCCAGCTCCAGAGCACAGGAAAAGCAGGCAGGTGGGTTGGCGGTCAAACCCAGCCTCCCCAGCTCTAGCTGGAACACAGTGAGACTGAAGAGGAGCCACACGAATGGGAGGCCTGGTGATGGTGGACTGTGGACAGGGCCACACCTGGCTGTTTGGGGGGGCCCTCTTCCCCCAGTTTATGCAACCCCGCTGCCGACGAATAAAAGGCAGCAACACGTGGTATCAAAGCTTCACCTTCTCTGTTGACAGAGAGAAAGAGAGGGGGGAGTTTGGTTTACAGGGGTGAAAATATGTCTCCTTCCTAGCGTCATTTTTTTAAAATTTAAAACGCAATCCATCTTTTCGGAATTTAATGTTTTCCCCCCAAAGAGGTAATACCATTTTTCTTTGAAATGCCTAATAATGACTGACACATGGAATTGCATTCATTAAACTTAGGGGACCAGTAATGCAGCTGCTCAAAGAGCTACCAACACCCCAGCTCTCTGAGAAGTTTGTGCTCCTTTCGCTGAAGTATGCAACATTTTGTTGCTGTTACTAATGGACAATTACAAGTCTCTGCAAGTGAGACTGATCCAAAGTTCACTGAAGTCCACAAAAGACATTCCAATGACTTCAAAAGGATTTGGACCAGGTCCTATGTCTAAATTCCACATTGGCATTTCTTAACTTCACAAAATGAATTCAGTGTTCCTGGCACCTGCCTTTTAAAAAAACTTTTTGTTCTGATCTTCCTTGAAAAACTACCATGTGTTCAGTATGGAAAACTATCACATGTCCTCAAAATTATTATTTTTCTCTCCTGTTATGGTATAATCCATTGGCTGGCCTGCACATCAGAAGATGCTATAAAGCAAGAACAAAGATTCCAGCATTCTGAAATGACTTATTCTTTACCGTGTCTGTAAGGTATATTTCTGCACTTGAATTGACAGGTTTTTTTTAAAAAAAGGTTTTGCACTTCTCCTTTAAAAGTGTTTTCAAAAATGTCTTTTCATTCTCCCCCAAACCAGCCCCATGTGGTCAGGAATTTTAGGCTTATTACTTCCAATTTTAAAAGCTTAGCTAGGGTGCCTTAAATTTCATAATTAAAGCTTTTTACATAAAAGCGAGAATTAAAATTGACTGAAAGCCTTGAAATGGCATTGTCAGTCCTTTTTAAAAAAAATGCTACAAAAGGGTAGGGCTATGTTCATGCCATGATCTTCCTCTGAGGTCAGAAGGGAAATGGGATATTTTCCAGTATTGGAGTTGTACGCAGGACCTTACAAAGACTGGGTTAAATGTTGCAGTCTTATTTTGAGCAAAACGACGATTGAGTCAGTAAGTTCACATAGGCACAGAGCCTGGAGACCCAGAAATGGATTGTTCAGGGATCCGTTTGGCAAATAATTCTGCCTCAGGGAAGCATAATTTCTCTTGGTGCTTTCTGGTGAGAACTGGAAAGCGTGCCCCTGCCAGATCCTCTCCTGGGCTGCAACTCACCCCTTACTGCTGCCACTCTCTTTTTCTGCCCTCCCCCTCCCCCTCCCCCCAGCCACTTTAGAGGGCTGTGCACCCTGTGGAGAAGCTGGGAAGCCTACAGAAGCTCTGATCTTGCAATACATTTAAGGATGTGTTAAAGTGCTTTGATTAATCAGAGTTGTTATTGGTCAGATAGTTGGTGTATATAGGTATAGCCAGTGGGGCCAACAGACTCACCAGGCTCCTGGGCAAAGTAGAGGTGGAGGACAAGCTCTGTGTCCTGGGAAGGAGTCAGGACTCAGGTGGAAGGGGCTAGGGCTAGTCTCCCCCAGGTAGCCCTCACCGCTGCCTGGAGTACGTTGTGCCTACCCCAGGAAGCACAAAGAGTGCCACGTGGGACTCCAGTGGTGATTTGAAGGGCCAGGGCTCCAGCTGTTTCTGCAGTAGCAGCCGCAGGAGCCCCAAGCTTTGGAGCAGTTGTCTCTTTTGTCCTCCCACCCCTCTATAGTTGGTGGGACTGGGCATAGCTCAGTTGAAATGAATGGATCTGCATTGATTTACACCAGTGACAGACTGGACCCTCTGGATATGTGAGTTCATATACACATACTCACAAATACATGAAGGAAAGGGCCATATTCCCATATCTGTGAGTGTACTAAATATGTAATCTCCTGCAGTTCCCAAATAATGTAGCTCCATGCTGTTAACACAATAGCAGAAAAATAAACCATTGAAAAGTCCTGAAGCATTCACCATGTTCCAATGACACAAATGACTATTTACAAGAAAAAAAAATGAAGCCACCCAAGCATGAGAAAGCTAAAGAAATAAAGACACAAAGTGTCTCTCCTTTACAGAGATCCCTCCAAATGCCATAACCTCAGAACAGGCGTCCTGATTTGATGTCAAGTGAGACTTGAGTAAAGAGATAAGCTCCAGGAACAGAGGGGACCAGCACGTGACCTGTGAAACAATTCAAAGTCTTCAAAAAAGGGGCTTAATTAGGATTTTAAGTTGTTGCATGGGCTATGTGCTGGCCCTTTCCACACTGCTAGGCAGTTTGTTGAGAGAAATGTCCGGGGGAGGGGGGAGGCGGAGACCTCATTTAAATATGTCTGAGGAAAGTGGATCAGTTTAATTTACAAATATTAGGTTTATATTTATTATTTGGGGACGTTTAGAGAGAACATTGTAGAGAGCAATATTTAATATATATAACTGAAAATGTGTTGGTGATGTGATTGTTTAAAACATCATCTTCTCTTCCTTTCTTTCCTCTAATTAATATGAGCCATGGGTTCCAGCAGCCTAACTGTGCCAATTAGACTGTCGATGAACTCCACAGGTAGTTCTGGTGTTCTGTGGCTCCCCTCGGGGTTTAACATATGGTGTGCTGTGGAGGGGAAAGTCTGTTAATATTGTCAGCTATTTAAGAAACCTTCAGATTCCTTACAGAGAAAACATGTTAACCTGGGCAATGGATAAAATAATTGCCAATGGATTAGCAGGGGTTCTCAAGATTCATTGCTCTGCGACTCCCTTCTGACAACAAAATTACTACATCACCTTGGGGTGGGGAGTGAGAGGCAGAGCCCGAGCCCCACTGCCCCAGTTTGGGGGAGGTGGGATCTGGAGCCCAAGCCCTGCCACCCTGGTCGGGAATGATGCTCGGGCTACAGCCTCAGCCCAGGGTCCCAACAAGTCTAAGTCTGGCCCTGACAACTCCATTAAAATGACGTTGTAACCCCACAGTTTGAGAACCACTGGATTAGAGATTTCTGGGAAAGGAACTACTTGTTGTGTGAGACTGTATCAAAACGACTACAAATATCCTGACAGTTATGCTGTTGCGTGAGAGTGTTTACTTTACTAATCAAAACTGGGTTGCTGGGCTAAGTGTATGGAGTGCTTTAATCAAACCAGAATAGTGATAGAGAGGTAGCCGTGTTAGTCTGGTGTAGCTGAAACAAAATACAGGACTATGTAGCACTTTAAAGACTAACAAGATGGTTTATTAGATGATGAGCTTTCGTGGGCCAGACCCACTTCCTCAGATCAAATAATGGAAGAAAATAGTCACAACCATATATACCAAAGGATACAATTTAAAAAAAATGAACACACATGAAAAGGACAAATCACATTACAGAACAGAAGGGGGATGTGGGGGGGGGGGGGAAGGAAGGTGAATGCCAGTGAGTTAATGATATTAGAGGTGGGGAAGGGGAAATGTCTGTGAGTTAATAGTATTAGAGGTGATAATTGGGGAAGCTATCTTTGTAATGTGTAAGATAGCTGGGGTCTTTGTTAAGTCCCGTGCGGAGAGTGTCGAATTTTAGCATGAATGCCAGTTCAGAGGATTCCCTTTCAAGTGCAGATTTGAATGTCTTCTGAAATAGGATGCAGGTTAGCAGGTCATTGAGACTGTGTCCTTTCTGGTTGAAATGACAAGCAACTGTTTTTTCTTTGTGATCCTGTCTAATGTCTGTTTTGTGAGCATTGATTCTTTGGCGAAGTGTCTGAGACATTTGTCCAATGTACATAGTCCTGGATACAATTTTGTGGTGACCTTGAAGCTTTTTTTCGCCGCCTCCGCCTCCGAGAATATTTCCAAACCACCAATGAACACCAATCTGACCTACCAGATCCCCCCTATCAACACAAAAGGAAGAATAATTCTATATGGACTCCCCCTGACGGTATCAAGAATACATATTCCTGCACCTCCAGAAATATAATCTATGCTATCATGTGCCGAAAGTGTCCGTCTGCTATGTACAGTGGACAAACGTCTCAGACACTTCGCCAAAGAATCAATGCCTACAAAACAGACATTAGACAGGATCACAAAGAAAAAACAGTTGCTTGTCATTTCAACCAGAAAGGACACAGTCTCAATGACCTGCTAACCTGCATCCTACTTCAGAAGACATTCAAATCTGCACTTGAAAGGGAATCCTCTGAACTGGCATTCATGCTAAAATTCGACACTCTCCGCACGGGACTTAACCAAGACCCCAGCTATCTTGCACATTACAAAGATAGCTTCCCCAATTATCACCTCTAATACTATTAACTCACAGACATTTCCCCTTCCCCACCTCTAATATCATTAACTCACTGGCATTCACCTTCCTTCCCCCCCCCCCCCCCCACATCGCCCTTCTGTTCTGTAATGTGATTTGTCCTTTTCATGTGTGTTCATTTTTTTTAAATTGTATCCTTTGGTATATATGGTTGTGACTATTTTCTTCCATTATTTGATCTGAGGAAGTGGGTCTGGTCCACGAAAGCTCATCATCTAATAAACCATCTTGTTAGTCTTTAAAGTGCTACATAGTCCTGTATTTTAATCAAACCAAACGTCCTTTCTCTTCTGTAAGAGTTTGTTTGCTTAAAAGTCATGCAATGTGGTATTCTTTTATTAGGGTTTACTGCATTGTCCTTGGTTGGTAATTGTGGGAGACACAGGGTTGAGCATTTTTTTGTTGGGTTCAGACCATTGTTTTCTCAGGATAACAGCCAGAAAGATATAGGACTAGATTGAGATTAGGAATTAGGAAAGTGCAGAAAGTCATTTTACTGTTCACTCTTCCTACATTTGTATAAATAAATACTCAAGTGTTGAACTATACCCCATTATTAATCAGTGGCCTTCTTCCAAACATTACAGTACAGTGTATTCTGGGGTTTATTTTGCAGAAGTTCATCTTCTGCAGAGGACAAAATCATGCAAGATCATTATGATATTCTATCAGGGCCACCAATAGGCAGAGGGAGAAAGCGGATAATTGCCTAAAGGGTTGGATTACTTAAAAGGGCCTGGATCACTCAGCCACTGCTGCTGCCATGGCAGTGATGGTGGTGACGGGGAGCTCCCAGCTACTTTTAAAGTACGGCAATTTAAATTGCGGGTGCATCCCGATGGCAGTGGGAGAGATCTGGACCACCTAGGGCTCCCTGCCTCTTTTGAACTGTGGTAGTGGTGGCAGGTTTGTGTGTGCTGGAGGCACTATCCAGGCACCACCTGTGGTCCAGCTTTGTGCCCATGCGGTGATACCATGCTGGGCCAGCAACAGTGTGGGTCATCCAGGACCACTGATGGGGGCAAAAGGGACAGCTGCCGTGAACCTTTTAGATCAGTGCCAGAGCTCTGAGTGGTGTGGGATAGGCAGTACTGAAGGGCTACGTGGGAGAAGGCTAGCCCTCAACCTTGCCCCTTCTGCCCAAAGCCCATCCTTTCTGGGGTCCCAGAGAATCCCCCACCTATCTTGCCCATGGGCCCAGCATTTCTGATGGTAGCCCTACATTCTATATCTTGGGAGAGCAGTATAACCCCTATATTTCTCATTTGTATATAATTGTGATATTGCATGTAAAGCATGCCATGTGAGGTATCAGGAAAAGGGCTATGATTGGTTGAAAGTCATTGTTCTTTGTACCTATCTCTATCTCTATCTTTAGTGCATATGAAGTTACGAGACTGCATTATATATCTGTCTGTAAAACGTCTTGCAAGTTGGGGAATCAGCCAAATATTAGCTTCCCAGAGACAACATCAAGGAAAGTAACCAACTCTCGGGAAGGTGTCAAAACAACCGTTAACAGTCATTGTCCAGCAAGGGAGCTACAATATGATGATTCACCTCCATGAAGCCACCCCAAGGGAATTGCTCAACCTTGCCTGGGGACATATCTGGGCCCACCAGACATGCCTGGATTTGTATTTTCCAAGGACATGGGACTGAGGGTATAAAAGAGATTACAGGGGGCTCATGCTTGACCATCTTCCTTCACCCACCTACACTGGAAACAAGGACACGCTGAAGAATTCAACTGAGAGAACTGACCTAGGTTTCAACCATGAAATCTATATTCTGTGAACTACAATATCCAGTGAGATGAGGAAAAAATGCTTAGTCTAGTTGTGGCTCAGACTAATAGAGGACTGTGTGCTTATATTTTATTTCTATTGGTAACTACTCTGACTTTTTGCCCATTACTTATAGACACGTTTAAAAATCTATCCTTTGTAGTCAATAAACATGGTTTACTCATTATCTATACCAATGAGTTTACATGAAATGTATGGCAAATTTGCTGAGGTTTTGCAAGGCTGGTGTATATCCACTTTCCACAAATGAATTGGTGAACCTATTCATAAATTTGCATTGCTCCTCTTGAGCAGATCAAGATGGTAGATGCACGATATGCAAGGCTGTTGGTGCTAGGTTAGCGCCTTTCCCTGTGTGATAGCTACACAAGTGGCTCTGGGAGCACTCATGCAATCTTGCTGGGTGTGGGGCTCCACACGTGGTTGTGCTGAGTGATCACAGCATTTGGAGAGGTTTGCTTCTTATCAAGACACTGTGAGAGTCAGGCTGAGGAGAGTTAAGGTGCACAGTGGTTCCACAGACATAGGCTGCCCCCTATCACTCGTCACAATCATAGAATTATGAATTTTGAAGATGGGCCTGTTTAAAAGACTATTGCCTACAGTAAATTTTCTAATCTCCTAGAGGTTTTTTTAAATATAAGCTTTATCCTGAATTTATATAGTTATCCTTTATTACCCTAAAATATAGGTGGCTCCAGACCAAGATGCTCTATTTTCAAAGTAAGTATAATCTCTTCCCTCGAAGTATGATGTAAAAGTCAAAATCCAGCTTTGAATCTTGGGAAGATTAAAAGACTTGAAAGTTTGAATCTCTAACTCATAATAAACAAAATTAACATTTCCCCCTTACTCTACGAATTAGCAGTTTGCTCACTTTCCTCACCACAGATCTCTGAGGGCAGGTCTACACCACACCCAGAAGGTTGGCTTAAGGTACACAACTGTAGCTACACAAAATGTGTAACTGGAATCGGCTTACCTTAAGCCGAGCCTTGGCGGCATCCACGCTGCGGGAGGCCGATGGGAGCAAAAGCTCACATAGTAGGAGGAATACCAGATGCTACTGGGAGCCACCATCTTAGTTCAATTCATGGGCCTATACTAGACCCACTAAAGTGAACCCCGGAAGATTGGCTTCTGGAGAGTTGATGTTCCGGTAAGCATAGATGTGCCCTGTGGAAGGGGGAGATTTTTACTTACATAAGTATTAATTGCACATGTAAATAAAAATAAACATGCAATGCTCTTATAAATGAGTTTTTCACCACATATAATTAGTGTTTTAGTATTTCACTATTGCTATCTATGCCAAGAGTATTGAATGATGAAGAAAGAGGTCCTGGTTTTGATGATAGCTTTAAGCATCCCCATTAAACTGGATTGCAGCATATATTTGTTCAAGTAGTCTATTCAACTGAGGAACAGAATTGGGGATGAAGGGACTTGTTTCTTGTATCAGAAAATTCCATAGCTGTGGGACACTTTGAACACTGCAGAAAAGGAAGTTGGGTTGGATAGAAGAGCTAGCACACCTTACCTTCTTCTGACATCACTCCTTTTATTTACTTTGTAAAATAGATTAAGCACCTTTAAAAATTACAAATCAGGTTTCAACATATCTGTAACTAAAATTAACTATATCTAATTAATAATTACATAATTAACAATCATATCTATAATTACAAGATCAGTGAACTATTGTATAGAATTAATATAAAATATTATCGGATTCTATTTCTTCGGCTGTTATCAAATGAGAATTCAGCTCCCGACTCTTTCTTTTGTAAATAATCTTTATGACTTTCTTTTGACAATTTTTGAATCTGTCCCATTCTACTGCTAAATGATGTACTCCAACATGATTTCCTTCCGTCATCCATTCAATATTTGTCTGTATCATTTGTCCTGTACTAGAAAGTTGCAAATTTCTATTCCATTCTCTCTTTCAACAATATCTATTCCTCTCTCATATTTGCACCTGTAATGTTGTCAGGGCTGTTTCTTTATTGATGGCTATGGAAAGGATGAATCAGTCATATGCTGCCAATATACTAACAGTGAGCTCCTGAAAAATGATCTTCTTTAGCCTGTAACAGTTTGGCCACTATACTAGTCGAAGTGAATCCTCTGCAGTTCCTCATCTCCTTCATTTCCTATCACTGTAGTGCCTTCCAACTCACACTGCCGCTTAATATTTCATTATCTCCAGGAAAAAAGCTGCATTGGGGTGTTCAGGTTTTCAATTGGTTCTCAAGGAAAACTTTGAAATGGTTCCCTTTATTCCCTAACACACTTTTTCTCTTTCTTTCCTTCTCCTGAAAGAGATCTTCATCTGCCTTCGATGATGCTTTCACATCAACTCTCCCCCTTACCTTCAGCATAGAGGTCTATTCTATTCTATTCTGCTCACCATTGTAGTACTGAGGGCCTTTTAGTAATGCATTAAGCATGGTGACTAACATCAGGCATATATCTTCTCCGCAGTATGGCATAAGAGTTTCTGTGAAATGTCAGTGGGAAAATCTTGATTTTTGTCCAAAAGTTTAGAATTTCATTCAGGAAAATCTAGATGAAATATTTTATTTTAGATTGATTTGACCCAAATCAGAATATGTTGTTTTGTTGAACTGACGCAAAAGGTTTACTTTTGCATCATTTCAATAAAACGCTAAATTGCATTTTCCTCTCAGTGCATTATTGTATAAAAGTTGTAATTTGAGGCCGCCTCCTTTCCTCTGTGACAAGCTTCTTGTAGGTCTCCATCTCCTATAATACAACCTAGATTTCCCTTTTGACCAATTTCTGTACAATGCATAGAATCATAGAACACTAGAACAAGAAGGGACCTCAAGAAGTTATTGAGTCCAGTCCCCTGCCCTCATGGCAGAACCCCGTACTCTCTAGACCATCCCTGATAGATGTCTATCTAACCTTCTCTTAAATATCTCCAGAGATAGAAATTCCACAACCTCGCTAGGCAACTTTTTCCACTATTTAACCACCCTGACAGTTAGGAAGTTTTTCCTGATGTTCAACCTAAACCTCCCTTGCTGCAGTTTAAGCCCATTGCTTCTTGTCCTATCCTTAGACGTGAAGGAGAACAATTTTTCTCCCTCCTCCTTGTGACATCCTTTTAGATACCTGAAAACCTCTATCATGTTCCCTCTCAGTCTTCTCCTTTCCAAACTAAACAAGCCCAATTCTTTCAGTCTTCCTTCATAGGTCATATTCTTTAGACATTTAATCATTCTTGTTGCTCTTCTCTGGACCTTATCCAATTTCTCCACATCTTTCTTTAAATGTGGTGCCCAGAATGGGACACAATATTTCAATTGAGGCCTAATCAGCGCAGAGTAGAGTGGAAGAATGGCTTCTCATGTCTTGCTCACAACACTCCTGTTAATACATCCTAGAATCATGTTTGCTTTTCTTGCAACAGCATCACACTGTTGACTCATATTTAGCTTGTGGTCCACTCTGACCCCTAGATCTCTTTCTGCAGTACTCCTTCCTAGACAGTCACTTACCATTCTATATGTGTGAGACTGATTGTTCTCTCCTAAGTGGAGTACTTTGCATTTGTCCTTATTAAACGTCATCCTATTTACCTCAGATTGCATCATGGGAGACACATGACTCTAGGAGAAATAGTCTAGCCAGTCGTCTTATCCGATAGGGTAGAATGGGGGCATTGGACTCCTAAACCACAGCTTGCTTCTGACAGTGAACCAAAGTATGAAAATGCTATTTAGTGTTAAACTTACTCAAAACAAAGACTTGTGTGTCACTTCAATAAACCTAATTGAACTATTTTGATTCTGGGACTCTAATGTCTCTAAATATTTTGTTTAGAGCAAAAATGTCAAAACAGAAAGCTTCAATATTTCTGAACTGAACTGTTCAGAATTTTTCACACTGTTTCAAAATCTGAGTTTTGTTCTGGTTTGCAAATGGAGAATCTGAATTAGAGAGAAACTATACATTTTTTGGTTTGCAGAAAAAGAATATTACATTGTGCTCATTCTTTGCACATAATAGATAATCATAAATGAGCCATAAAAAAAGGAAATAAATTATTACTATTTTTGATTATCTGGAACTTTGCGTGTTGTAACCATGATATCTGTGAGAGTCTCATTTCTGCTCCCTGTCTTTGATTTTTCAACATGTTAGGGGGAACAAATCATGTACTTCTAGTGATCTTTTAGTAAACAATAAGCAAACATAAAACCAACAGATTTTATAAGAAGTGGTATAAATCATACTGAAAAAGTTCTGATCTCATAACAATAAAGCGGAAAAAGATGGTGTAAAAACCGCATGTGGACAAAAGAGTTTATTTTCCTTTATTATTGTGTCTGTAATGGAAAGAGACTACTATTTAGAGGGGAGAATTTAAAGTAGAGAGTGCAGCAACCCCTCTCTGAAAATGTTGATGTACAGGTTTCTTTGCTGTTGTTTCTTATTGGTAATGTGCCAGAAAACCAATATCTTTAATGAGACTGCTGATTCTTTTATGGGTAACATGTTCATTGTTCCTTGATGGTTGTAAATTTCCATTTTAAAACAGCAATGAAATGGTCTCTGAGAACTAGCAGAGTGGGAAAAGCTGGTTTAAAAGCAACAAAAGCTTGCTCACTAATACTTTTATTGTCAGATATTAAGTGTTCCCAGGTTTTTACATAAGTAGAAAATACAAGCTCAGACATCAGTTCCCTAGCAATTAGGCATGTATGTCTCTCCTCTGGGAGACTCTCCCCTTTTGACTAATCAAGAGCTAGTTCCCTAGTTAATTCAGAATTGCTACTTGGGCTTTCAAATCCCAGCCCTAACTGATTCTTCCTGAAGTAAAGATACTGGAATTCCAGCTAGAATCTACTAAGGTCCTATTAATCTGAGCTAAACACCCATTTAATGGTTTGAATGTTTCTGTCCAAAATTTGCAAAGCTAGTGACTAAGACTATGTCTCTACATGATAGCTTATATTAGCTTAAGTTATGTTGGATTTGAATAAATCAGCTTCCTGAGTGAAGTAAGTTACACCAGCATATATACAGATGTGGACAGCACTATGTTGTCTGGAGAGTTCCCACTGACAGGGCTACGGCTGCTTGCAGGGCTGGAGCGATTAAGCTGGTGGAAAAAATAATGGTCTTATTGGCTTAGAGTGGTTACTTTGGAGCGCTTACAGTAGCTGCACTGCTATAAACTCTCTAGTATGGCCATGTCCTAAGTAGTGGTTGCTTGACGGGAGGACTATGGGTGGTTCATCTGAAGAGGGTGTTCCAAATTGCATTCAGCACATCATTTTTAATAAATCCATCTGAGAAAAATCACAAGCTGCTTGGAGACAGCTTGCAAACAAATAAACAAATGAGCAAAATTCATTAAGTTAAAGGGAGGTGATTTTACATCTCTTCATGGCCTTAAAAAGACAACTGCAGGAGTACAGGCAGTCCCCGGGTTACGTACAAGATAGGGACTATAGGTTTGTCCTTAAGTTGAATCTGTATGTAAGTCGGAACCGGCGTCCAGATTCAGCCGCTGCTGAAACTGATCAGCGGCTGATTCCAGGAAGCCGGGCGCAGAGCAACTCTGCCTCGGGCTTCCTGTAGTCAGCCACTGGTCAGTTTCAGCAGCGGCTGACTTGGGGAGGCCTGGGGCAGAGCAGCTGGGGTGCTGCTGGGTTGCTCCAGTAGCGCCGCTCCTTGGCGCTACTGGAGCAACCCAGCAGCACCCCAGCTGCTCTGCCCCAGGCGTCCTGATTCAGCCGCTGCTGGTCAGTTTCAGCAGCGGCTGAATCAGGATGCCTGGGGCAGAGCAGCTCTGGTGCTGCCGGGTTGGTCCAGTAGCACTGAGGAGCGGTGCTGCGGGACCAACCCAGCAGCGCCCCAGCTGCTCTACCCCAGGCGTCGTGGGCAGAAAAGCCTGGTCTGCTGGGAGGGAGGGGGCACTAGCTGCGCCCCCCCCCCAGCAGACCAGGTAGACGTGGAGCAAAGCCGCGGAGGACGCCCGCAGCGGGACAGCCCAGACGCGCCGCGGCTGTCCCGCTGCAGGCGTCCTCCGAGGCTTTGCTCCCCATCTCCCTGGTCTGCTGG
Source organism: Pelodiscus sinensis (assembly GCF_049634645.1). Lineage (NCBI taxonomy): Eukaryota > Metazoa > Chordata > Testudines > Trionychidae > Pelodiscus > Pelodiscus sinensis. The sequence goes on from NC_134713.1 coordinate 134,965,925, forward strand.
TCTCCCTGGGCTGTCCCGCTGCGGGCGTCCTCCGCGGCTTTGCTCCCCATCTCCCTGGTCTGACCAGCAGACCAGGGAGACGGGGAGCAGCTTTTCTCACCCCGGAGGACGCGGGCGGCGGGACCGCGGCTCATCTGGGCGTCCCGCCGCTCCCGTCCTCCGGGGCGAGAAAAGCCCCGTTCGTAACTGCGGATCAGACATAAGTCGGATCCGCGTAACTCGGGGACTGCCTGTACTGTACCCAGTTCTGTGTTCATGCTTTAAAAATTGGACAGGGTTCAGAAAACATCTAGAAGAATGATTTCAGGTCTTGAAAAATCTGTCTTACCATGTTACATTTAGGAAGTTCAGTCTATTTTGTTGATCAAAGTTAAGGGGGCTGAGATTCTTTTACTAAATGTTCGTGTAGCACTTAGCACATCAGATCTCCAATCTCAATTGAGGCCTGCAGGACCCACAATAGCATAAGTGGTGAATACCACTTACTGAATCAGTCATTCATGTTTCTAAAACCAGATTCGACCCCCACTTCACTCTTAGTAATAGCTTTGTCCATAAATAGTCCTACTTGCGTCCATGGAACTGTTAGCTGAAGAAAGCACTACGCAGTGTTCTGTGAAAGAACACAGAGGCTTAAGAGAATTGCAAAATACTATATTTCAGGATCAGATATTCATAATTTGTAGATATGATTACTAAATAGATTAGTAGGCATATAAAAGCCAGATTTTTTTTCCCCTTCTGGCTTATACTTTTACTCTCTCCAATTGAAAAAAAAAAGTGAAGCACTAAATGTAGTCAAGAAAGCCTATTCTTGAGTTTTTCCAGTCCAACTATCTTGCTACATTTTTTTCTCCGACAACTTGCCGCCAGACTATTCACCTTTTTTTTTCTTTTCCACCTTTGAAAAGGGGAGATTTTCAAAGGATATAGTAAAATTTTGGGGAAGGTTTTCACAGATAAAATGGAGATTGAGCACTCAATTTCCTTTTTGCCTCTGAAAATCAACCTTCAACATTTTACTGTGCCTTCTATTGGCAGATTACTTGTTCCCTATAATGTTAATATTCAATCTGAGAGAAGGATAGGAAAAAGAGACATTGATTTCTCATTGTGTGTCGCTGAATTTCACAATTATTTGTTGGTAAAACAAGGACTAGCAGAATTTTTGAAAAGTGTCCAAACTTGGTTGTTAATTATAGTTATCTACAACTGATTTATAAAACAAATATCCATAGAGGGAAAAAAGCTATATGGATTTTTTTTTTTTAAACAAATCAACAAAGTTAGTGTATGTGAATAAATATTGATTTGATAGAAATCCATCAAGTGAGACATTGACAATATTTAAGATAATTGTGTATTTAAGGAGACACTGAGAAAATCCAGGACTTGAAGTCCTACTCCAATTTTTGCTGGGAGATTATTGGTGAGAAAAACAAACAACTCAGAACCCTTTCAGTCCCATTGCACAGGAAAAGAGTGCTGTCACTTCAGACTGAATATTAACATTACAGGGAACAAGTAATCCGCCAATAGAAGGCACAGTAAAATGTTGAAGGTTGATTTTTCAGAGGCAAAAAGAAAATTGAGTGCCCAATCTCCATTTTATCTGTGAAAACCTTCCCCAAAATTTTACTATCTCCTTTGAAAATCTCCCCTTTTCAAAGGTGGAAAAGAAAAAAAAAGGTGACTAGTCTGGCGGCAAGCTGTCGGAAACAATACATAGGAAACTCATCAGCTATCAGAGGGATAACTGAAATTTATCCCATCGTTTAGTTGAAGTATGACAAGTAAATGGAACAGTGTGTCACTAGCTGTAGCAGTATCACAGACAAACAGCAGCCATATATTTTCAGTCCAAAGGATCTTTATTGCATAGGAGGAGAACAACTGAACAAGAAAAAAATAAAAGTAAAGATTATGTTCGAGAACAAAGTGCATGTCTCTTCTCCAGCAGGCCTGACCTGAAATGAGTACAGAATGGCAGCTGACTGTAGCAGGACACCAAGGGCCTAATAATCTATTTACCTATAGCACAGTATTAACTATACAAATGTTTTGGGACTTATCAAAACTTCCGAGTCTCTTTGTGCATTAACACTACCCATTTCATCATATCATCACGTGAAAGAAAGGTAAAGATATGGGCATAATGTATGACATTCATTATTTTGTTTTCTTCTAATGTGTAGTGCAACAGAAGACTTTATGCTTAACATGGAAACAGCCTTTTTTGCTTAGCTGGGCTTATGATAGTTGAATTTGTGATGCCCAAGGAGAACTATTTGGTGAATTGCCTGATGGGTGGGAAGGTTGAAGACTTCTTGAGACATTTAATCTAGATAAACAGGTGTGCAGTGCTCAGGAGTAAGCAGTGGTTGTAGAACGTGTGGATACCACTGACATCGGGAAAGGTAGAAGGGAGGTTCTGGAGACCAAATTCAGGCTGCTAGATAAGTGATTAAAATCCAGGATCCCCATGGCAGCATCCTCTGCAATGCTTTCAGTTCCACGGCCAGTGAGACAGGCAAAACTTCAGTCTTTTAGGGTATGTCTACACTACAAAGTTAGTTCGAACTAACGAATGTTAGTTCGAACTAACTTTCATAGGTGCTACACTAGCGCTCTGTTAGTTCGAATTTAATTCGAACTAACGGAGCGCTTAGTTCGAACTAGGTAATCCTCATTCCACGAGGATTAAGCCTAGTTCGAATTTACTAGTTCGAATTAAAAACTATGTAGACCCTTAATTCAAACTAGTGGGAGGCTAGCCCTCCCCAGGTTTCCCTGGTGGCCACTCTGGCCAACACCAGGGAAACTCTACTGCCCCCCTCCCGGCCCCGGACCCCTTAAAGGGGCACAGGCTGGCTACGGTGCCCGTGCCAGGTGCAAGCCTGCCAGGACCCAGCCAGCAGACCCTGCACCTGGCACGAATCGAGCCACCCACCCGATGCCCCCCAGCCCTCCCCCTCTTCCCGGGACCAGGCAGGCAGCTCCTGGGAGCTTGCCCGGGACCGCAAGAGGCGGGCACCCGCCTGGGCTAGTGCGGACATCGTGGACCTCGTCCACGACCTCCGCACTAGGCACAGGAAAGTGGCCGGCTAGGGCAGGAGAGCTGCCAGCCTGGCCACCCAGGAGCAGGTGTGCATGAAAATCAAGGTGGTCCACTGAGACCCCGGACCCTGAGCTTAGAATGGCCGTCCTGGGTCAGACCAAAGGTCCATCTAGCCCAGTAGCCTGTCTGCCGACAGTGGCCAACCCTAGGGACCCTGGAGGGGATGGACCGAAGACAGTGACCAAGCCATTTGTCTCGTGCCATCCCTCTCCAGCCTTCCACAAACCTTGGGCAGGGACACCACTCCTACCCCCTGGCTAATACCACTCCATGGACCCAACCTCCATGACTTGATCTCACTTCCCTTTAAATTCTGTTCTAGTTCTAACCTTCACAGCCTCCTGCAGCAAGGAGTTCCACAGGTTGACTCTTTGCTTTGTGAAGAACAACTTTCTGTTACTAGTTTGAAGCCTGCTACCCATTCCTTTCCTTTGGTGTCCTCTAGTCCTTCTTTATGGGAACTAATGAAGAACTTTTCTGTATGCACCCTCTCCACCCAACTCCTGCTTTTAGAGACCTCTATCCTGTCCCCCCTCCGTCTCCTCTTTTCTAAGCTGAAAAGTCCCAGTCTCTTTAGCCTCTCTTCATATGGGACCTGTTCCCAACCCCTGATCATTTTAGTTGCCCTCCCCTCTCCCAACCTCTCCCTTCCCCTCTCCAACCTCCTTTTCCCAGTCTCCCCCAGTTTTGTTCAATAAAGACAGATTCAATTTTTGAACACAATTGTCCTTTATTTTGTACATCAAGAAGAGGGGCTAGGGAAGGGTAAGTGGAAGGAGGTGAGGGAGGAATGGGGTATGCGCCCCTGATGGGGAAGACTGGGCTTGCTCTGCGGGCTTTTGGGGTGGAAACTCTCCTGCAGCCCCCCAATTGCCCCCTCTCCCCAGATGGCAGCCTGCGGCAAGTGCAGCCGGTCTGATGGCCGAGTGCTGTGGTGTGCCCAGTGTGGGTACTCCGGGCAATCCAAGCCAGGACTGCTTTGCAAGCGGGGCACCCCTGAGAACTGTCTGTCCGGGGTGGGGGTTGGGACCCTTTAAGCACAGCCCTCGGCTAGCCTGACACAGCATCTCCACGCTCTAAGTCCTCCTCTGATACCCTGCCGTCATTGCTTCCGGCCATCCTTAAGCCCGGTTCAGGGTCCACTTAATGTGGACATGCTAGTTCAAATTAGCAAAACGCTAATTCGAACTAGTTTTTTAGTCTGGATCCGTTAGTTAGAATTAGTTAATTTGAACTAAGCTAATTCGAACTAAGTTAGTTCGAATTAACGTAGTGTAGACATACCCTTACTTCATGGATAAGGTGCTGGTGTTCGGAGGAGAGATTTAGGTTTATTAAGACCTGGGGAACCTTTTGGGAAAGGAGAAGTCAATTTAGGAAGGATGGGCTCCACCTAAACCAAAATGGAACCAGACAGGTGGCATGTAAAATTAGAAATGTTATAGATGAGATTATGAATTATGGGCTAGGAGGAAACTGACAGATGTATAGGAGCACTAGGCTCAGATAGACATGGCCCTTATGGAGTTTTTCTCTTAATAGATCCTCCCCTATCTTAAAGAGGAGAGAATGGAAGCTGATAAAGTACATATAGGAACGGAAAAGAATCAGTCAAATGCAGAAAAGTCCCATTCAGTTACATCACATGAAGGCAGAAAACTTAATATTGGTAAATTTTATAAGTGCTAGATGTCTACATAGTAAGATGGGTGAACTTCAGTGCCTGGTATTAAATAAGGATATTGAAATAATAAGCAACACAAAAACTTGATGGAATGATGATAATCAATTAGTAATGCCAGGGTACAAAATATGTAGTAATGACAGAGTAGATTGTGCTGGTACAGGATTGGCACTATAGGTGAAAGAAAGCAGAGAATCAAGTACAGGAACAATATTAAATGAATCCAACTGTACCATTGAATCTCTAGGGGCTGAAAGTCCATGCAGGAATAATAAGAGAATAGGAGTAGGAATATACTACTGATCATGTGATTCTGCAATGTTCAGGGAGACAAGAGAGGCTACAATAACAGAAAATTCAAAAATAATGAGGAATTTCAACTATCCCAGTATTGACTGGGAATACGGCCCCTCAGGATGGGAGTCAGAGATAAAATTTCTAGACAGCATTTGTGATTGCTTCTTGGAGCAGCTGGTCCTGGAAACCACAACAGGGGAAGGCAACTATTGAGTTAATCCTAAGTAGCACACAGATCTGGTCCAAGATCGTGAATATAGTTGACCTGCTTTCTAATAGCAACTACAATGTAATTAAATTTAAAATCTTTGTGGGGGTGGCAGTGGGGTGAGGAAATACCACAGCGACCGACCACAGTGACATTTAATTAAAAAAAGAGGACCAACATAAAAATGAGACAGCCAATGGAAATTAAGAAGAACAGTTACGAGAGTGAAATGCCTGATTGAGCCTCTATCATTGGCGGGGGGGGGGGGGGGGGGGTTAAGTTTCTAACTAAAATTATACCTCAAATTAAAATCCATACATTGAAAAATAGCTAGACAATGGAGTAAAAGAGGCAGGTAAGAGACAAAAAAAAGATATCAGAAAGAATTGGAAGTCAATTCTTTCTGAGGAAAACACAAAAGGAGCGTAATCTCTGTGAAGTCACATGTAAAAGTGCAAATAGGAAGGCCAGAAAAGAATTTGAAGAGCAATTAACCAAAGACTAAAAATGATCAGGATTGTTTTTTTTTTTAAAGTATCAGAGCAGGAAACCTGCCAATCAGTGAGGCCACTTGATAATCAAGATGCTAAAGGAGCACTCAGGAAGATAAGACCTTTGTGAGAGTTTGATGATTTCTTTGCATCCATCTTTACTGAAGAGAATATGAGAAAGACCTTTGCCCCTAAGCCATTTTTTTAGTTGACAAGTCAAAAGAATCTCCCCAGTAGCTATCTATGAATAAATTACACAGAGAACTCTAGTGTGGGAACAGTGGAGTACACAGCCCCATGAGAGAGACTGACAAACAGGGAATAAGTGGGAGTGTCCCAAGGAAGCAATGGGAAATTGTAAGAGGTGGTTCTTTAGCTGTCTATCATAGGGTGCTTGACAGGACCACCAATAGGCCCTATGAAAACATGCATTGGTCCCCACATTTAATATGAAAAATGGCTGATGCAGGGGGAGGGAGAAAGCTGGAAAGCTACACTTCAATTATATTCCCTCCCATACATGCTATTGCAGTAAATTCCAATCACAGCCTGTTTGATTGCTGCTGTTGGAGAAGAAAGGGATGTCTTTACCCAGTGCCCTTCTCTTTCCTTTGCTGTGTTGGAATTAGCAAAGTGATTTTCAGTTGCATGTGAGGACTATCTTTGCTCACCCATGATGGATGCTGCTGTGACCCATGTGCCAGGTCCCGATGCTACTCCCTCAAGTCAGTGAAGTTCTTTCAGTGCATGTGCAAATCCACATAAGTTGAAGAGGAAAACGAATTTTTGTCACGTTGCCCCACAAATCTTGGCCCTGACATGCCTAATTTGCCTATGTGTTATTCTGGCTCAGTCACTGGGCAGGAACTCAGAGGAGGGGGCCTTGCCTTTTCCCCCCTCCCTCTTCCCTGCAAGTATGTCTACACTTGATTCCTCCTTCGAGGGAGGAATGCAAATGTAGACATACCATTTAAGGACTAGAGGAGACAGACACAGATGAGTTCCTGATGGCAGCTGACAGCATGATATAAAGGCCATTAGACTTTGGGTTTTTCTGTTTGGACCTTTCTGTTACCCCAGAGGGGGACTAACTGGAAGATGACCTGGCTGGGGATATAGGACATGGAAGCTACAGACTGCTACAGAACCAGATGACAGGGACCATGAAAACAGAAGAACTTCTGCAGCATTATGTCCTATTTAGTGGGGTAGTTCCCACACTCCAGGTAAAACAAGGGTTAAACCCAGCCTTAAGGGCTGAAACTGTGGAGCCAGCAGCTGAAGCAATTATCACGCAATTAGGGCCCAGCTGGGGCAATATAAATAGGAGCTAGAGAGGGGGAAACTTTTGCTTCAGCTATAGAGCAGAAAGGGCTTGGCTGAACTAGAGAGAGTACCTGAGACAGAGAAGAGTAGGGCTTGGGAAGGGAAGGGAAGGGAAGGGAAGGGCAGGGCAGGGCAGGGCAGGGCAGGGCAGGCAGAGCTCGAGAGCTCTGGCCAGGCAAACTGCCACAGCCTTGCTCTCAAGGACTGAGGGTACTAGGACTGCAGGGAGGCAGACAGGGCAGCAGAAGGCTGCAGGCCCACTTCCTTGCCAATGATAACTACATATATATTACTGAAATGGACTTTATTCTTCTTCCACATTATAACTGTGATGAAGTCATGCTCCTTAGTACCTAAACTATTATTCATTTTTAGTTCTGTGACTAGTTCTTTTTTTGGTGTCTGTCAGGACAAGGTCTAATCAGGGTTTTTGTTCCTAGTGTGATTTTGGTGGTCTGGAGCAGATGCAAACTAGTATGCCATCTTGTACTTTCCATGTTTGTCCATTTATCCATCATGGACTAGGATCCTATGGTGCTAAGTGACGTACAAATGCAGGAGAAAGAGAGTCTATGGCCCAAAGAACTTCCACTCTGGTGATAAGAAAAAAGGCAATACATCGATACAGAAGGGGGAAACAAGGAAACTGTTGTTTCCTTGTGTATTATGCTGTTCTAATTTTGGCAAATGGGACAATTTCCACACATAGGATTTCTAAACTGTTGAGTCCTCTAGGATTAATAGACAGTTACATGAAATAGTCTTAAATCTCTCCATTTGATGATGATCTTAGTTTTATTGTGTCATTCAGATAATTAGAAACTATTTTGAGTCCTGTTTTCTCCCTCTCTAGGATAATTGGGATAGTCATATTAGAAATTACTCTATCAGTGAGTAATGTGTGTAAAAAGATTTTTTTAAAGCAACTGCTAATCCCTACTAAGATAAAACTATTCAATACATAACTTTGCTGGGCACTGATGCTTTTGGACTTTGGGATTTTTACACTGTTTTCAATATAAATTAGTCCAATGATCTGCTGTTTACTTAATTAACAAAGCTATGGAACTGTTGATTGTAGCCTTATACATTTCATAGTCACATTTATCACTGTAGTCTTTCAAGCTGCATTAACCATTTTTATCAGCATTTACAATTCTGCCTAGCAAAACTCCTCTTCCTTAAAGCAGAAGAATTTTTCATGAACAGAGTATTTGTTTTTTCAGATCTTGGGATGGAATCCTTATGCTCATGGTAGCAAAGACCAATCCTGCAAACTTTTATTCACATAAATAGTCCTATTAAAGTAAAAACTTATGAATATTTGGTCACAGTTCAGCTCTCAAGTATAAAACTCATTGGGAGTTGCACCCAAATGAGCAGAGGTCAAATTGGATGTCAAACTGGGTCTTTTAGACCCAGATCCTACAGTTTTACCCAGGCTTAATTTTGCCCACAATGAAATCAATAGAAATCAATATTCCATAAATAGGAGCACACATTTGTCTTTCTGAACAGGAGCCCAAGTCTTGCAGGAATGGGGTCGTCTTATTGACTCCAAACACATTTGCACATATATGCCATTAGAGGTGAATGGCTCTTTGAAATCAATGGGCTTGCAGTATACATTGAATAAGGAAGATGTGTAGTAGGTTGTTAGAACTGGGGGAAATCAGTATAATTTATAATATAGAATCATATTAAATTATTGTTATAGTTTGAAGTTGGATGAGAATGTAATAGGGACTAAAGAGATTTTAAAAATCATGTATTACTCCAAATTCTTTAGACAGGTTGATGCCTTGAATAGTTTAACAAGCTAACCTGGCTAATTATTGAAGACTAAACAGTGGAAGGGGTTTTATACAAAACTAGCCAAGAGCCCGTCATAAGACAGGATTTCCGGGTCTCTCCTCCACATCCTATTCCCTTTCTATCTCGCTCTTCTGTCCTGAGTCTCCGATCTCTTGCTCTGTCTTTCTCTCTCTTGCTCTCCTACTGCCTACCCTCCTTTCTCTCTCAGCTCTCCTCCACCTCCTGCCTCTCTCTTCTCCCCCTCCTGCCTCTCACTCTCTCTCTGCTCTCCTCTGCCTCCATTGGGGATACACGCTCATCCAGGCCCCGCTCCCTGGCCATATACATAACTGCCCCGCCACCCTTTCCCTCCCGCTGTGGTGCTTGGCTGACTTCTGCGCCGCTCAGCTGGGCCACCGCGGGGGAACAAGCAGCGCACACAGCCGTTTGGGCCCCGCACTCCCCATGCAGCATGGGCCGCGCAGAGGGAACAGCCAGCATTTTGGGCAACAGTGCCACCCACAGGGAACAGCCAGCATTTCAGCATTACAGACTCTCAGACATTGGGCTACTATATTTATGATTATGATATGAGAAATGATTCAAATCTGAACTTCTCCAGACATGAAGCAATTTTGGCTTCAGGGTTTTGTTTTGGGCCCACCTCTAAAAAATATTGAACCTCTTCTGCATTGAATAGCACTTTTAGGGAAAAATGTCATAAGGGTTATTTATTTACCTATTTCAATAACTTCATTTGTAAAATACTAATTAATGTTCATAAAAAGCATAGAAACTATGGAGAAAGCAAGGCAGTGGTATGAAGCAAATAGAAATAATGACTGACTATTGTATGCAGTACAGTATTACAGTATTAAGAGAACATACCATTATCAGTTATATAATGTTGTAAATTTCACTTTGATTGCTATAACTAATCCTGACTCATTTGGTAAGATTAAGTAAATTAGACTCACCTTTTATTAATTATTTTATGATTAATTAACAAGGGTGAGGGTTTTTTTGCATTAGAGCTCACATCATAACAATAAATTACAAAACCATCAACATCCTTGATATTGATTAATCCTCATTTAAGCCCTAATTCTTCAAAGATTTACCCATTTGTTCCATAAGTGCTTCTACAAGACAGACTGTAGAGACTGATCCAGTTCCATTAAAGTTAGTGCACTGACTTAACTGGGAGTTGGACCAGACTTTTCTTCATCTTGTAAAAATGCAACAGACCCTTCCAAGCTCAAAGGTGGACTACAAAAATAAAATACAAAACCTTTAAGCAGAAAACTATTTTTACTAGCCTCAAACAGCAACTACCTCCCTCAAAACAAGAAAAGTGAGAAATCAAAAGAAAGACTGCTTAAAAGTAGAACACAGAACTTTTTCCACATCTTACCTTTGGCTAAGATCAAGTACTGTGCAATTCTTTTTTTTTTTTTTAAATACATGAAGAGGTTCAGCCCTACATCACAAAGCTGCAGTGTTTGAAGATCATACATTGTATTAAGGTAACTGTAGAATCTGATTGTCTTTTAGGTCAATTTCTTACCATTCCTTTTTATCATCTTTACTGTGAGCTGTTTAAAATTAAATTGACAATTTTCACTGTTCAGTTTTATTTTACTGATTCTCTCTTCCTACCCCCACCTTCTATCCCAGCTCTATATTCTTGGGTGTATTTTCACCTTCTTTTCATATACAGTGTTTTCCATTTTCCTCGGCTATTTCTCTTTCTGATTTTTTCTGCTCAGTGTCCTTATACTCTATTAGGGATGGTATAGAACTCTGATATGATGTATATCTTACAATTTTGGAACTTTAGCCTGGTTTAGCAAAGCTCTAAAGCCCATACTTAATTTTAAAGCCTGTGTTTAAGTGCTCTGCTGAACTGAGGCTCTAGAGCGGTTTGAAATATGGGTGAAATATAACAAGATGAAATTCATCTTGGGGAAGAATAGGCTGCTTAGTCTTTACTCTGTAAACATTGGCTCAGGACAGTAAACCGAGGCTCCCTGAAAAATACTGTAGGTCAAAAGACCGCTCACACTCAAGCTTGACAGAGGGTTGAGAAAAGATGGGTGCTTCTAATCCTTATCTGTCTTTTTGAGGGAGGGGATATCTGTGCTTGTAAAAAGGGTCAGGTGTTAGAAAACATTGTATAGTAGTTGAAGTACTAATTTAGCAAGCTTGATTCTAATCTCATAATATAAATAGGGCTGGAAGCCATGTTATTAAGGCTGTCTGACACTTCCCATTATAAGATAATGGTTCTGGTTGCTTATAACTTTGCCAAACTTTAGCCATTCGAATTAGAATTTTCCATGACATATGCCTACCATTTCAAAGAATAAGGCTGGGGAAAAATGTTTGTCAATATTAAAAAAATTTGGACAACCTTTTCTTTAGAAAGCTGTACCATGGGAGGTTGCTTCATCTTTGAGTGACAATTCTGTGAAGATCTCCACCCATAATCCCTATCATTTAGGTCTTACATATAGCTTTTACAGGCCCTGCAGTTCCTTCCCTTTGCTTCTAACCCACAATCAGACCATCCTGATCCTTTCCCTGGCTAAAACCTTGTGCATCAGTTGTTCTGTTCTTGGGTCAGGATACAAGTGTTGGCAAGTGGTAATGGCCTATGATGCAAAGTATGTCAGGCTAAATGATCTGGTAGTTCCTTGTGGCCTTACACTCCATGTTCTTGGTGGCAATTACATATGTCATTCTGCTGCGTCTTTAAAAGACCTTGTAGACCTGGTGCCTGTTGTGCTGAGCACATGCTAGTCTCATAGATTTGCATGTGCTCAGCACGTGTCAATACAACCTCATGTGTACAGGTGCCTAACTAGAGATTTAGGAACCCAACTTTAAAAATGTCCTGTGACTTTTTCTCTTTCTTTGTGTTAACCACTCTGAGAAATGTTCTTTCCCCATTAGTGATGGCTGGGCCACAGCTAATGGTTGATCAGTCTGTTACAGCTCTAGCTAACAAAAGTAGTTCTTTAACTCAGACAATAGAGACTGATGCATTTAAATCCAAAGATTTTCAGGTTCACTTGCCATGGCTGATGACCCAACCTACCAGAATAGCTTTAAATCTTGAATTTTATGCTTCCTAATTTTTTCTCCACTTTAACATTATCAATATTTGTATATCTAGCTGATTTTTACCATCCTTGATTAATTTTCCTTTTCATTGTACTTTTATTATTGTAATAATGAACTGGCTGGTGTGTGTGTGTGTGTGATCACTGCTCTTTCTTAGCTGGACTCAGAACAGTTCAGCCATGCATCATAGACCCTTAATAGCTTCCATCTGTGGGTTACATAAGAACAGCCACACTGGGTCAGACCAAAGTCCATCTAGCCCAGTATCCTGTCTGCCAACAGTGGCCAATACCAGATGCCCCAGAGGGAGGGAACACAGCAGGTAATCCTCATGTGATTCCTCCTCTATCACCCATTTCCAGATAGAGAGAGGCTGGGGACACCATTTCTACCCATCCTGACTAATAGCCATTGATGGACCTAACCTCCATGAATCTATCTAGCTCTTTTTCGAACCCTGTTAAAGTCCAAGCCTTCACCACATCCTCTGGCAAGGAGTTCTACAGGTTGACTGTGCTCTGAGTGAAGAAAAACTTCCTTTAGTTTATTGTAAATCTGCTGCCTATTGATTTCATTTGGTGACTCCTAGTTCTTGTATTGTGGGAATAAGTAAATAACTTTTCCTTCACTTTTTCTACACCATACATGATTGTATAGACCTCTATCATACTCCCCCTTATTCTCCTCTTTTTTAAGCTGAAAAGTCCAAGTCTTTTTAATCTGTCTTCATATGGAACTTGTTCTAAACCCCTAATAATTTTTGTTGCCCTTTTCTGAACCTTTTCCAATACCAATATATCTTTTTTGAGATGGGGCAACCACATATGTACACAATATTCAAGATGTGGGCATACCATTTTTTATATATAAGGTTTCTGAGAAACTGGTTACTGTGCAAGCTGGTTTGAGGTTTGCTATTTTCTATTCTAGCTGTGCAATGGGTCACCAAAGTCACCTTGTACTGTTTCTGCTCCCTCACTGAGAAACTAACATCTTTGGATGTAAACATGCTTTCTTATGTGAACGTGCATGTTCTTGAACAAGTATACTTATTTTCAAAAAGACAGATTTCCCCCAAATATTGGTGTAAATTCAACCTTCCCCTTTGTGGGAATGGATACAAAGCAAATGCAACGAGGTCATAAATATCATTGAGCGGCATAGATTTCATTTGCACAAATGGTCACTGATACCCTTTCCATAGTTCATCCAACTCTAACTGCAATCATAGCCTCTCCTAAGAAATTAAATTCACTGCTACCCAGCTGGTATGCAATAATTATAAGACCTGGGATATTGTAGGAATAATGGTGTTGACCTCCTTTGCAAAGCCTATTGAGCTGTAATAATGAGAAGAGCTGTATAAGAGCTAGATGTTATGGTTTGATTAAGTATTTCTCAAACACTAATTCTTATTGAGGTAATTTAACTTCTGAAAATGACATTTCCCTAGGTTGTAATCGAATAATTTTTCAGTTTGCATGCAGCAGAATCGCATATAAAAAGGGAGAGGACTTTAATCTAGCAATCTCCACTTAGACTGGCTACTTGAATCTGTCTGTGGTGACTTCCATCTTGCCAAATGAGGAGGGGAAATGGAAAAAGCTGCCAACAGACTGACACTGTCTATATATTATCATTGTCATTTCCTCCCCGGGTCCCACAGGGATTATTTTGGAGTCTAAGACAGGCTAATTTATATTCATGGTCAGCTTGTCAGGCTGAAGAAGAGACAGATTAAAACTGCTCTAGTATGATTTCAGGCACAGCAAAAAGGCAGCAAAGTCAGTGGTATGTAAGATTTACAACAAAACAACCATCTTTTTCGGTTTATTAGTTTGTTCTTCAACTCTTCTGTGATAAACAGATGGTGGTTGTTACCTCTGAGAACTACCCCTCCCCTCAGTTCCTTAAGCATTTCCCTTCCCTGCAGTATACACAGCTGATTCAGTGCAATACTTTCCCTGGGTGGTACACCAAAACCAAGCATGTCAGTAACCGGATCGGCAAGAATCCTGACTGCAGAACAGGTGAGTTCCTATAACTTCCACATGTGAACCAACAGTTGAAACATTAACTCTTTGGTTTATGGGATTAATCTAGAATACTCCCCCGCGTCCCCTCAGAACGTGCCATTCCTCTCATGGGATTCCTTTTGTGCCATAGCAGCCCCTCACTTTCCAAATTCTCGCCTTCTCTCCCAGTGCTTACAGAGTGCTGTGAACCACTGTTCAAGTTCCGGATGGGAGAGGGAGGAGCAAGGATGGGGGCACACATGAAAGAGGTAGGCTGGGGGTGGAGCAGGAGCAGGAAGAGGTGGGGTACGGACTGGGGGAAGGGCTGGAGTGGGGGCAAGGCCTGATATGGGGGGGGGCCCTCAAGCACCCTCCAGCGAAATGAGAAGCTGGTGTCTATGGCCCTGGGCCCTTTAAATTGCTGACAGAGGCCTAGGCAGTGCAGGTCAGGCAGTGCTAAAGGGCTGGCTTGGGGAGCCTGGTCTCAGCTTCACCCCTTCCACCTGAGGGCCCACCCTATCCGAGGGTCCATAGCTGGGTCTCTGTACCAGTAAGACGTTTAGGTTACTTTCACCCCTGGTTTCAGAGGAAATACATACCCTTGCCCCTGCCTGGCTGCTTGCCAGGGGCAGAGTAGAGTGCTGAAGTGCCTCCCCAGAGCTAGGGGTGAAGCATGCTCCATCATTCCCTGGGGATCCCTTATGCCTGCCCCTGAAAGACTCTGGTAGACAGAGATAAAGGATGCCTGGGAGACTGTGGGGAAATTTGGGGCCTGGCTCCCTCCCTTCACAGTGCTTGCTGCCTAGGCACCTCATCATATTCAGCCCCTGGAAATAGCGAGGAGAGGGGAGGGAGGAGGAGGGGAAGGACAGGGGGCGATTGAGATCAAGGACCAGAGAGCAGAGCATGACCAAGCAGTTGCCCTGCAGAGAGGACAGAGTTTCTAGTTCAGCATGGCCAGGAGAGGGATGATCCACAACATCCTGGCAGCTGGGAGGCACCTCCTGCCAGTCAGCTTTGCTCCAGGCAAGTTCTGCACAGCAGCAAGGAAGCGCTAGAGCAGCCACTGTGCTGAAGTGTATGGTCTAGCTCCCACTTGCTGCCATAACAACATACTCTACCAGGACACCCCTGCACATGCAGCCCGGGAAGCCAGAAAGCAGAGCAGAACCAAGTGGCTGCTCTGCAGCTGGGGGGCAGCCAGAGTGTGTGGGGTCATCCCTCCCCTGGCCATAAGGAGCTGGCAGGAGGAAGGCCTTCAGGACTATCTTTGGATATCCCGTCAGCAGAAATAGTAGGAAGGCTTGATTTTCCCTTCAGCTGGCAGTCAGGTATTTCTCTACCATTGCCTCTTTTTAATGCTGAGCAGTCCATTATCCAAAAATATTGCTGTATTCTCTAGTACTCTCTCAAACTCTGCAGTAACACTGTCTACACTGCATTTTAATGGTACTTAAATGTCTTATGTTCAGTAATATTCACTATAGATAATAAGCACAACCACAGAAGTTGTTCTATATGGTTATAACATAAGCAATCTATTGACTGAATGGATTCTGTAATAATCTTTAATAATTGATAAATGATTAGTCACGGTTTTTGTAAACCATTAAAGATTTTATAAACTATGAATAAATATGCCCTTACTATAAAGTCTGACCATATCAGTCACTCATAGAGCACAATAGAATTTTCTTGTGAAGGTAAGCAGATAGCCTATCGAGGAAATGGAGCTGTCAGCCACTAAGAAACTGCGAGGAGTAACAGAACATCTCATATTTTTCTTGGTTGGCACTGGCTGCTGAGAGCTATTTCCTCTGCCCTCTGCCTAGTCTGAAGTCACAGATGAAATCTGACATAGTACATTTCCCTGAATACACATGCCAGCTCTCATTCACTTTGGATTCACTGGCAGACACCAAGGAGTTAATAAACTCCAACACATTAACATCTACTACCAAAAATTGACAAACTATAATTAAATCTGTATTTTCTCAATATGTTATGTTTATGCTTTGTTTCCCTCTATACTCATTATTTGAGCCTTTCTGTTACATGATTTTTATGATTATTATTATTTATAGCTCAATTCTGTGGGATGTGGTTTATCTCTTTTTTTTTTTTTCCATTTTCCCCCTCCCCTTCTTTTATCTGAGCTGCTTTTAAAATGCACCTCTGCTCCACATAGGAGATTGAACACTCTCTTTCAATCTGTTCCAATGAGATGATTCTAAGATTTCTGAGATTATTTTGCTGTGGTACGCTTTATAACCTCCACTTTTATTTCTTTCTCAATAGCTTAAGACAAAGGGGGAGTGGTATGAACTGAAGGGGTATAGCAGTTCAGGTTTTGGTCCCCCAAAAAATCCCAGGTTTAAGTAATAACAATATAATCTTATTGGCAAGAAGTTAAAATTTCCTATAGAGAAAATTCAGAAGGGAAAAGTCTAATTTTTCTTTGTTCATTTTTTGGTTTAATATGGGGAGAATTTTAAAACCGGGTTTCTCACCCGTAACTGTCCATATGCATATGTGGGCATGTGTTGGATGGTGATTGAGTTTGTTAGGGCCTGTTCTGGAAACCTTCTTTATGGGGGAGACCCATTGGCTTTGATTATTTTATTGGCTTCAGTGCCACTACTGTCATGAGGAAAGATAACTCACATAAGTGCCTAAAATGTGTTTGAGTACATGGGTTTTTTTCAGCAGTTCTTAAGTAATTTAGGAGCCAATGTACCATTTTCAAAAGGAAAGTAAGTCCAGATCCTCAAATGTATTTAGGCTCCCAATGGGAATTAGACACTTAAATATCATTGAGTATCTGCATGCTAAGCACTTTAGAGCCTGTGGATGTGCCTGCACTTTGAACTGGAGATGTACATTCCAGCTTGAGAAGACATAACCATGTGAGCTCTGATGATACTTCATTGTTCATGCTTTAGCTTAGTCTCAGTGGCATGTGCAGCAGGAAGGGCTAGTGAAATCAATACACAAATATTCAAGCTCTTTAGTATGTACTTAGGGTGGATAGCCCCTCCTATGGCTTGTGCCAACATGGCTACCCTCTATTTTTAGTGTGTTTTCTCAGAGCTAGCACAGGTATGACGTCTTGGGCTGGAGTTGACACCTTCCAGCTCCAGTTCAGACAGACCTTGAGTTTGAGTGAATGTCCATGGAAGTTAGACTGCTAAATGCCTCTCTCTGTGTGTGTTTGTGTGTGTGTTTTAAAGCAGGATGTAGAGTATTAAAAAAGGCTATGTTCTTAACGTGGGTTAGCTAACATAGGTTAAAACAGCAATGAAGGGCACAGAAGCTTGGCTTTCAACTTGTGCTAGCAGCTTAGGTTAAAGCTTACAGGGACCCGAGGTTTGCACTTCTGCTGCTAACTCAAAAGTTAGCAGTACAGATTGCTGTGTCTTCAAAGATATTTTAACCCCTGTTGGCTAACATGTGGTAGCAAAAATTTACCAGACCATATGCCACATTTCTATCAAAGAGTGACACTCTTTGCTTAACTATAAATAAAATGTAAAGAATACCCCTTCATATACAAAACTTTTCACATGGCTGGTAATTACATAATGCTTCCTGCAGATAAGAATAGAATGGGTGTAACATGCTGATTTAGGGATAATGAAAAAGTGATTTTGGAGGCAAATGACCCTTTCTTTAACCTTGCACAGCTGGCAAGTTGATGGCCTGGGCATGACTGCATTTTGTTGTCAGAAGAGGTAAGACTGAGTGCTGACTACAGTGCTCTTACCGAAGTGCCTGGTTAATTGTCTCCAGATGGAAAGATTTGCTCACTTTCTTGGCTGAAAACAAGATTCAGAAAGAAGAGGAAATAGAAAGAAGCCAGTGGGAAAAATAAATTGGGAAACATCCCCACAATTTTCTCACTATCTGAACAGAGTGCACAAGGAAGTAAATTTAAGTCTTAAATGGCTTTTTTTGTTTATCAGACAGCCCAGATCAGAATCAACTCCAGATTACAGCTTGCCTCTCTGTGCTCTGATGCTTTTTATCAACTTTTCTCTTCAGTGCCCCATGATGCAATGCCAGAGGGATTATTTCAGAGTTTTTTTTCCCTCTGGGATTACACCAGAAGTCTTGGAAACCTTGCAGATGCCTGTATTAGGTCTCCAGATCTTTAGTGTTCACATAACATGAACAAGGAATACCTCATTCTTAAAGGAAAAGCAACATGTTCTGCGGAGAGCGTTCTTTGTGCTGGTTTGAAACTGTTAGGAATGTAAAAATGTCTGTTTGAAGTAGCTTGAGACACAACGTGGCAGGGGCATTTTTAAGGAGTGGTTGATAGGCATAGGTTTTCTGCCCTTGCACGCAATGCTTTTTTTCATCTATTTCACACAAGTGTTAAACTTCCCTTGTCTTCACCATTTCCCTTTTCCCACCTCTGTACAAAGAAATCAGTGTGCCCGACTCTCATTTACACTAAGGCCATTTTAAAGCACTCTGGTAGAATAAAGGGACCTTAAAAGGCCCCACTTTAGGGTCCCTTCACACTGCGAGAACAGTGTGAAGGGGAGAGTCAGTGTGCTCTCATCATTGCCATTATAATCAGAGGGAGCTGAAAGTGTCCAGCACCTCTCAGAAAGCCTCTTCCTGTCACTGTTCTCAGCTAGTCCTGAGAAGAGCTTGTTCTTATAGATAACCACTATTACTACAGCAATCTCCAGCCCTTAATATAGTTGCTTTCCACATGAAGAGGTAGTAGGGACTGAAAGGTGTGGGAGACTAGTAATACAATATGGAGCCTTTTGGTCACTCTTGAAACTCCAGGTAGATTGAACATGTCTAGTTCTGTGTCCACATAAGCTTCTTCACTACAAATGCATTCGCTCCTCCTTTAGTCCTACCCCTGGTACTGTTATCACCCTCCTCACCACAGGGTCTCAGCATCTCCCAATTATGAATGTATTTGTAAGATACACAGTGCAATGCATTCTATGAATGGAGGAACTGCAACACAGAGAGGCTAAAGGACTAAGTCCATGGCACAGCAGGGCAATATCAGTCATCCCGGGTTCTAGTTTGGGAACTGCGGGACAAAGTAACTTAGCAACTTGTTAAAGGTCACGTTGGATGCCTGCAGGAAAGCGAGAGCTGAATTTGGATGCTAAGAGTCTTGTCCATGGCTTTAACCACAAAACCATCCTTCTTTCATAGTTCTGTTTGCAGAACTGCTTGTTGTATTTGCCACAAATGGAACCGAGATAAGATTGGAGGCTTTGCACTGCCACAATGCTAGATGATAAATTTTGGGTTCTAGATAGGGGCTGTCAAATGATTACAAAAAATTAATTGCAAAATGTTAAAAAGTTGTGATTAATTAGTTTTAATAGAACAATAATAGAATACCACTTTTTTGAATATTTTTGGATGTTTTCAAATATTGTTATATCAGTTGTAACCCAGAATATCTAGTGCAGAGCTCACTTCAAATTTTTTATCTTTTTTACAGTGCAAATATTTGAAAATAAAGGAGAGAGTACTTGTGTGGGATGAATTGAAAAATATTATAGTGCAATTTTTCTATTGTGCAAATGTAATCTACAAATGTAAAAATCCTACATAACTGGACATAAAAATTAAACAAAGTAAACCTTTAAAACCTATAAATCCACTTAGTCCTACTTTGTATTCAGCTGATCACTAAAGCAAACAAGTTAGTTTATACTTACAGGAGATAATGTTGCTGTTTTATTATTTAAAATCTCACCTGAAAGTGAGAATAGATGTCTGTAAGGCACTGTTGTAGCCAGCATTGAAAAGTACTTAATGCCAGACATGCTAAACATTCGTATGCTTCTTCATGCTTTGACTGCCATTTGAGAGGACTTTCTACCAAGATGATGACAGTTTCTGTTGGATGATAATACAAACAAGTATGGACCAATTCATGTACATTTTCATCATCCAAGTCAGATGTCACCAACAGAAAGCTGATTTTTCTTTTTTGGTAGTTTGGGTTTTGTAGCTTCCACACTGGAATGTTGTTCTTTTAAGACTTCTCATAGCACATTCTACACTTTGCCCCTCTTAGATTTTGGAAGGCTAAATTTCAGATCAAGTGCTGTAGCTATCTTTAGAAATCTTATATTGGTTCCTCTGCATTTTGTCAAATCAGCAGTAAAAGTGTTCTTAAATTGAACAACATATGCTGGATTGTCATCCAAGACTGCCATAACACAAAATATGGCAGAATGCAGGCAAAACTATGGAGCAGAAGACATACAATTATCCTCTAAAGAGTTAAGTCACAAATTTTAATTAACACATTATTTTGAATGTACGTCATCAGCATGGAAGTGTGTATTTTGGCATGGGGGTTGAAGCAGGAAGAGATATATAGATATTTAACATAGCTGGCATGCAAATATCTTGAAATGCTGGTCTGCAAAAGTGTCATGCAAACATCTGTTCTCACTTTCAAGAGACATTATACATAAGAAGTGAGCAGCATTATTTCCTGCAAATGTCAACCAACTTGTTTGTCTTAGTGATTGACTGAACAAGAAGTAAGTCTGAGTGGACTTGTAGACTCTAAATGGTGGGTTTTTAGTGAAATTATTAAATAATTCTATATTTGTAAATTGCACTCATGATTAGAGATTTCACTACCTTATTTGTATAAGGGAAAGTAAAAATTTCTATTTTATTAAAAATAACCAAGTCAACTGCAATTCATTGACAGCTGTAGTTTTAGAGTGTTTGCTAAGGGACATGACTGACTTTTCCTAGCAGTCAAGAAATGTGAAATAAAGAACCAATTAAATCAAAGGCTGAATGAACACTGGTGCTTGAAGATTCCCTTTCACCTTGCTACAGAATGGCAATCCGCAGCCAATGGGAGCTGCAAAGAGCTGTACCTGTGCATGTGTAGGTAAATAAAGCACCAGCGGCTATGGCTAACCGTGGTGAACCATAAACTATACAGATTAACTCGGCTACCCCCTGAACCTAGTGAACCATGTCTGGCCCATGGGTTGCTTATTGCCCACTCCGGCTTAGGCTCTGATCTTGCAATGCATTTAAGCAAGTACTTACCTTTAAGCAGGTGACTAGTCCTATTGGAATCACGGGCACTACTCACCAGCTTCAAGATAAATATGTGCTTGGGCACTTTCAGGGCCTAAGTGTATAGCTGTAATGGAGCCTTGCACCTGAAAAGCATCTTGTTCTCTGTGCAGGCTTAATGCATGTGATTAGCAATGAAGGCAGAAAGAATCAAGCTCCCATTCCATAACAAAGGAACTCTGTAATGTCAGAAAAAATGTGAAAAACAACGAATGGTCCTGCAGCACCTTAAAAACTAACAAAACATGTAGATGGTATCATGAGCTTTCATGGGCACAGCCCACTTCTTCATGACTATCTATTATATATTTTGGAGAGTTTATTTGTGGATTTGTTTGTAGAAAATAAAGTCATACTTTGCAACTATCTACAGATACCAAATTTTGCAAAAACAATCCTGCCACTTAAATTAGTTGACTGTACTACTTTTTACACAGGAATGTTCTGGGTGAAAGGTTTAAATTGAGGGGGGACTTTTTTTGGGCCGGGGGCTACTGTCCCACAGAAAAATCAATTGGGGGTCACACACAAGTGAGAAGCAAAAACAAAAAGCAAACCCCCAGTGACGTGGCCCCCAACTGTGATGGAGATATTCCCCCCATTCCCTCACACACCAGAGCCTAGGGGGACCGAGCTAGTACAGTGTGTGCTCTGGCCCCACGGAGGGATGGCAGGGGGCTGGAGTACCAGTCCAGGCTCCCCAGTGCTGGGGGTGGAGTGGGGGCAGCCCCGAACCTCGGGAGCTGGATCCGGCCTCTGGACCTTGGGCTCCCCACCTTTGGTTTAAATGATTATTTTTGTTTTCCATCAGAAAAAAGTCATGACTATGAAGATTAGTGTTCATAAAAAGTATTTGCTGACATAATTAACAACGAGTTTCCTCTTCAGCTGTCATTTTAGTACAAAGAAAATGTTTACTGTTACAAATCACAAAATAATTCAAATTAGTAACGGAAAGAGTAATGGAAGCTTTACGAATTTCTGATTCAAATGTACTATGTTTGGTCATTATTCAATACAATGAATAATGTTTGAAGTTGAAATCCTACAAATCCTTTGCCTGGTCAATGATGGGCCTCAGAATCTTTCAGGTCTCCAGCTATTTTCTTTTGCCATCAGGCATAAAAGTTCTTTTCCCTTCCCAGTTATTTTTGGAGAAACTTATTAGTCACAGCAGCCATTGCAAAGTGAACTCTCTTCAAGCAGGTATGAGTTCCTCTATGCCCCTGTAAAATTGATTTTCCTGATATTGGAATGTGAAGATCCAGAGCATGCCCCTTCATTCTTTGACAGCCACTGAGTATCACATCCTATATCTACCCCACCTTGGATGATGTTGATGGAGCAGCTTCAAAGGGCAGAAGCTGGCAGCACATCAATATGCGCAGGCTGTGTTGAGGCGCTTCTTGTGCCCTCTGCTTCGAAAGCAACTTGCTCCCATCTGCCACTCAAAACTAATGCAAGCTGTTTCCAAGGCAATTAATTCATTATAAGGTAATGAGTTGGCTGCTTCAAGATATACCTGGTATTTTCACAAAGAAGTGATTTTTCTATCCATGAGTTTGAAATAGACACAAAAGCCCATAGCTAATCAAGAGGTCAATGGGCAGATATTTCTGTTCACTATTCCTACTGATTGTTATTTGAAAATGAAGATACATGTATAGCGCACAATGCAACTGTATTTATAGAGTATTGTTCTTACAAAACGGGTCTCGGGGCACTTAGATGTAAATAGCAATATAATTACAAACAGTGGTAAAAAAAGCTTATTTTAAAACTTTTAAGTTTTTCAGAAAAACTAAGTTCTTTTCAGCAGTCTTTGAAAAGAAACAGGTTTTCAGTTTTCCAAACATTTTTTGTAAAGACTTTTTACTTAAAATGTTTGGAACAAGACTGTTGGGGTTTTCATTTTTGGTTTGTTTTATTTTCCTTATTTTTGTGTTTTTCTTTCCTCCCACTTCTTCCTCCCTTCCACTTTTCTTGGCGTTTGTTCCTTTTTATGTTTTGCCACTAAAAAGAAGAGGAGGGAGCTGCAAAACTAAAATCTGAAAAATTGCCAAGAAAATTGATAAACCCAAACTGTTGCACTGCTGGCATTTGATGGCATAGATCAAATTACTGGATATGCAGTCAAATGACCTTTTGATTTGGTGGCTTAACATAAGCTATATGTATTGGACAAACTGGACAGTCTCTGCAGGAAAGAATCAATGGACACAATTCCGATATACGTAAAGGAAACATACAGAAACCTATTGGTAAGCATTTCAGTCTTCCACATCACACTTTGAAAGATCTCCAAGTATTTGTCTTGTCACAAACCAGTTCTACAAGCCAGATCCACAGGGAAGCATTGGAATAACAGTTCATCCGCAAATTCAATTCACATGCTAATGGACTCAATCCTGATGAAAGTTGGTTGGGACATTACCAGTTTAACAGCCATTGAAGGTACAAACAGCTCTCTGTGTAGTATCCTTCCTGACATTGGAGCCTGTCTACTGACTTTGATTCTTATCTGCTTCAGTTTAAGGACCCAGTCTTCAGATACTTACTGATGCTCTCTGTGTCCCACTCCTCTCCCTTGCCCCCCCCCTTTCCCTCTCCTATTTATTTTGGGTGTACACATCCTAAACTCATAACTCCGGTCATCTGAAGAAGTAAACTGTGCCCATGAAAGCTCATGATACCATCTACATGTTTTGTTAGTCTGTAAAGTGCTACCAGACCAAGTAAGGGAGTGTGAGCTTATCAGGATAATGTCTGGAAACACCAATCTTCTCCCCTCTCCCCCGCTAGGGAATACACACATATTTTAAAATAAGATAGATGGCTAAACTACTGAAATTTACTCTGGTGGCATGAACATTGTGTAGCTATTTGGACAGACCCTTATGGGTAAGCAAAACATACTTATTACACTTCCCACTATTTAATTACTGGGGTATTTTACCAGCCTCCCTGCTTCCATTTCTCTCTCCGTTATATTTAACCATCTTCAATGCAGCTCCCCACTCCAATTATTCTATTGATTTTTTTTGTAACAGATTTCACCACTACCTGCAAAGAGAAGGTGAGAATGCTACCCTCTTATCCTTTGATTGATGTTTTCTTTTACCATACATGACAAAGTGATAGATGTACTTAGTTAACTTTCTGCAAAATCATTAATGCCACCCTTACTGGATTGCTAGCCAGGCATTGGTTAAATAGCTGCCATGTATTTTTTACCTGAAATACTGCGATACTGAATACGTAGCCCATTAATTTTCCTTCAGGATCAGTACCAAAGAAAAGGTACAGCTGAGGTCAGATGAAAAATTTAGTGTCATTTCATATCCACAGTGGAACAATTCAGACTTAAAATTTGTGATGCAGATTGAAAAGACCAATTGACAGTTTTACAATTTACATTTAGGAAAGCTGGATCAAATGGTTAAAATGTGCCTGTTTTCAAATCTAATTGAAATGCTGTAATAATACTGTACCTGCCTCTCGCCAAAAACTCGCTCATACCAGAGTCAAAAGGTCCAGAAGCCAATGGAACTTCTTGTATATAACTGCTCACCAGTGTGAGTACAAGGTTCACAATCTGCCTCAAATTTTGCAGTATATAATAATTATGGAAGCTTACATTCCATCACAATAAGCAAGGGTGTTTATCTGTGTCCTTGCACTCCATACAGAGTTGTAGTATTATTACTATAGTTGTAGCAATATTTGAACAATGTATGCCTTGGGAGGCAATCATTTGAAAACTCATTTTGCTAGTCCTTATTGTCCTGGTGTGGCAATATTGTATATGTGAAGTCAAGATTTCCCTATATGAAGTTATTAACACATGATCCAAATCACAGCTCTGCTCCAGGAGAAGTTGGCAGAGGAATGTGTGCTCTGCTTAATTTGCATTTTTGAGACATGAAGCAGGAAGAGGAAACAAAAGAAGCTCAAACAGGTGAAAAAAAGCAGCAGGGACCATTATTCTACCTAGACCTTTTGTCTCCTGGTGCCCAGCTGTGTTTTTCAAAGGAGGAGCTATTAAAAGGAGGTAGAAACACCCCAAGACAACCCTCCCTCCCTTTGCCCCAGGCTTCTTGAGCTTCTAAAGCTGAAGTAACAGAGGAAGCTTTCATTGGATTCTGAGAGAAGGACAGTTGATTAGCAGGTGTGGTAAGAGTTTGGAAAAATAGCTGAAGGCATATGGTGAGAAACTTTGCTTGAATCTACAGTAATAGTTTTGTTAAGTTAGACACCAATAGTTAAAAGAAAGTAGTTAAAACTATTTCTGACTTTTATGCCTCATTACTTGTATTCACTTAAAATCTCTCTCTCTTGTAGTTAATAAATTTGTTTTATGTTATCTAAGTCACTGTGTTTGAAGTGTTTGGGGAAACTTAATTTGGAGCGGCAAGTTGTGTATACATTTTTCTAGCTGAAGAAATGGACTTTATGTACATTTTTATTGTCCAGGAAAGGGCTGGGCAATACATTACATACATTTCTGGGGGAAAATCTAAGACTGGGAGTGTTTTGGAATATGGCTGGCTGCAGCACACACAGACATAGATGGGAGAGAGATGCGTTCTGGGAGCTGTTTGTGAGCAGTCCAGAGTGGAGGCTACAGCAGCAAAGCATTGCAAAGAGCAGCACAGGTTAGATGGCGGAGCTAACACAGCTACTCAATAGTCTAGACTGTACCCTAGTATGTCACACACATGTTCATAAATCTATAGATTCATAGTGCATAAGGCCAAAAGGGACTTAGATTAGCTAGACTGTCCTCCCATAAATCACAGATCATTATTTATCAACCAGTTACCTCTACACTGAGCCCAATAACTTATGCTTTAGCAAAATATATCTTTCAGAAAGGCTCCCGGTCTTGGTGATTAACTCCTGGAACAATCTACACTCACTATTAAACATTTGTAACTTACAGTTTTAATCAGAATTTGTTTGGCTTCAGTTTCCAGCCATTGATTCTAATTATGCTTTCTCAACTATACTGAAGAGCCCTTCAGTACCTGTTGTGTTCTCCCCACAAAGGTATGTTTACACTGTAATCAAGTCAATGCAAAACCTTCTTTCTGATTAGCTAATCAAAGTGAATTCTTTCAGTTTCTCAGGTAAAACATTTTCTCCAGCCATTAAATAATGTTTGTAGCTCTCTTCTGCCACGTCTAGACTTTTTTCAATATCCTTTTTAAAATGTGGACACCAGAACTAGATGCAGAATTTCAGTAGTGGGTTTATCAATGACATAATCAGAGTTAAAATCACCTGTCTACCTCTACTTACTACTTCCTTATTTATACATCCTGGGATCATATGGGCCACGTTTGCCACAGCAGTACACGGGGAGCTCCATTGAGTAACTTTTCCACATTGATCTCTAAATACTCTTCAGAGTCACTGTTTTCCAGGATACATTCCCATGTTAAGTAGTGAGGCCTGCATTCTTTGTTCCAAGCTGTATTACTCTACCTGTATTAAAACACTATGTCTACACTCGCGGCTTCTTGCGTGAGTAATATGCAAATGAGGCTAAGCGTGGAATATCCTTAGGCGCTCCTTCTTGTGCAAAAGCCTCTTCTGAAAAAAATGGTGGCTCATTAGGTATGCAAACGAGGCTCGGCGATATTCCATGCTTAGCCTCATTTGCATATTACTCGCGCAAGAAGCCGCAAGTGTAGATATAGCCATTACGTTTAAATGGATGGCACTTACCAAGTGTTCCAGATTTCTCTATTCTCATAATTGTTTACTACTTTTTAGGGATGTATTTAAAACACATACTTAATTGCTTTCCCCAAATAGTTAAAAAAAAAAAAAGAGATCTGCCACATAAGATGTCAAATTCTGCTCTAAGACAGTGTTGTAAATCCCCTATAGGTCAATTAATCTGAATGAAATTCCACCAGATTTACACCAGTTTTTCAAAGATGAACATCTGGTCCATCCTATCTATTCTGAGGAGGTTTCATTTCACGAGGAGTAACAGTAGTTCGAACTAGGAAGCCTAGTCCGAACTACCTAGTTCGTGCCCCGTGTAGCCGCGCTGCACGGGGTTCGAACCAGCGGGGTTTTAAAAATGGCGGCTCCCCGCTTATGCAAATGAAGCCCGGGAAATTCAAATCCCGGGCTTCATTTGCAAGTGCGGTATGCCTACATTACCCCGCTAGTTCGAACTAGCGGGGTAGTGTAGACATACCCTGAGTGCCAAATATAGATTAAGTGCTTAATGTTAGGTATGCACACATGAAAATATCGACGCCTCTCTGCATTCCTGTTTTGTAACATAATCATTTTGATACTCATTCTCTCTGTTTCATTTCCTTCTGTTTTCTTTCCCTACTTATTGTTTTCTCCTTCTTGTTATCATTCTCTGTTATTCTTTATTGTCTCAACTGCTGCACTTCCTTGTTCAGTCCATTAGAATATGTCTTCAGTTAGACACCTGGGGCTGGCTTGTGCCAGTTGACTTAGGTTTGTGGGGCTTGCACTGAGGGGACATTTGGACTCAGGCTAAAACTTAGAAACCTATCACTGGCAGGGTCTCAAAGTCCAGGTTCCAGCCTGAACCTGAATGTTTAGCCTCTTAGCCTGAGCTAACTCCAAGTCAGCTGGCACGGGCCGGGCACAGCTGTTTAATTGCAGTGTAAACATTCCCTTTATGGCTCTAATAATTAATACTAGTGCTTCAGAGAGCAGGAGTCCTCTTAATTACTCTTTATTGGTGCTTACATAAAAGAAGATAGCTGGCCACCATAGCAATCCTCAACACTGAGAATAATACTGCTCTGGTTTTGTGGTAGGGTCGCTAGTATTTATAGAAACACAGAACTCCCTTTGCTCATTAAGCTATGTGAGTATTATTCTGGAAGCATTCTCATACTGCTCTCAGCACAGTTGAATCTGGACACATTCTTGTCACAACTGTATACTTAGGTATTGAAGTCCATGTGATTACATAAGCAAAACTCATGGTCCTCCTGACATCACAAGAAATGAACCTATTGAGTTTTCTGTTCCGATTCTTATCTGTGACGGTCACCATGGTATCTGAGCACTATTCATGTGTGACTTCATAGAAGTGTGAAAGATTATAGGCCTCAACCCCAGGCCTATGTGTGAAGGCCATGTGAAGATCATGACCACCATTCAGCAGCTACTCTGAGCAACTGGAGGAGGGAATTAGGGAAGTGCTAGCTCACAAAGAGCCCTGTCCTTAAAGCCCCTGATTGGGGAAAAATATCTATCACTTCTGATTAGCTGTGGAGCTCTATTTAAACCAGGAACTGGGGAAGGAACTACTAGAAGTATTCCTGTTTGGAATACTTCCTTCCAGCTTACTTGCCTCATGCATTCCTTGTTCCTGTCCTCCTTATCTCAGATCCCTGTCTGTTCCCAGTCACTGCCACCTTGCCTCACCCCAGGTCCCTGACCTATGTCTTTATCTTGATGCTGTCTCTGGCTCTGACCTTTATGTGGCACCTGATGCTAATCAGCAGGCCCGAGCACCATGCTCTTGTCATTACTATAAGTTTTCCAAGGATATGTCTCATCAACCCTAGCTTCTTGAGGGGAAATTTATCTTTACTTCCATTTTTTCCCTCTGGTGGCTTCCCACAGAAAAATCTTGAGGGTCACAATGCTCCATGATTCTTCTCTGACTGGCAAGGACACCGCCCCCTTTTGTATCCAACTCAGGCGTATACTTTCCGCTTGTGTGCTTACTTGCCCTACTAGTGTAAAAAAGGAGGCCACATGTAAATTTCAAAGATAGTGTTTTGTGCTTGGGATGTGTAGTACTGCCCTCCCACGTTCTTTGGGTTGTCCCCAAACTCTACTCAGTATGCTTGCATTGAGGGGATTAAAATACAAAGCTGATTTCTAATGTCTAAAACTGGGCTCTATTACAGCTCTTGTTAAAATGGGTCTTATTCAACGCAGGCCAGAATAAAAAAAATCGTATTATGCCAGTGCTCGGCACTCTATACTGACTGCCACTCCAGTTATGGATTCAGTTCAGTTGTCTTGGCACTACCTATACAGGCCTGAATGATCAAAGCTATTCAGCTTCTGTACCTTGGAGATTAGAGGGTCTAGCTACCTTGGAGACCACTTCATCAGTTTTAACCAAAAGCAACAGCAGCCCCAGTTGCTGGGAACACTCCAGTTTATAGACCATGCTGTCTTTTTCTTAGATAATGAGGATTTATTCATCCATTAGAAGTAAATGTTATTTTTAATTAGCCCAAACAGAAAAGGAACCCATTGCTTTGTATAGCAACGTCAACTACCATATCCACAAAGCTGTACGGAGACCAAAATTGTTCAAGTGATTAGTTAACCAAAGGGGGCCAACTCACTATCAGGGAAGGAATGAAAGCACATTTACATCAGCAAAAGAAATTTTAAAATGTTATTCAAGACCTTCTGAGTCAAAATGTGCCTCAATTCATGCCAGTTTATATATGTGAGTCTAAAATATGTGAACATCTCAATTATGTTACTACATTTTGCTGCTTCATTATAAAAACAAGGAAGTCAGACAGGCAATATTTTTTTTTACATTTGAGATATACAAATATTATATGGGTATATTAACTCTGCTAATTTAATGAAGCAGAGAGAAGTATAACAGCCATGTCTTTAAAATAAAAAGACAGAGCCCAGAATCAAAATTCCACATGGAAACATAGCCACACGGTGGAAAAATTTGAATTTGGACTTTTGTGCTTCTGGACACTTTCTACAGATTACAGGTTCAGCAGTTGAAATTAACATGATAATACCTGAGATTTTCCAGAAAGCTCACTTCTGTACAGATAGCAGTAGTTACCTTCTTTTAGACTTTGGATATAGCCATTAGTGGAGCCTTCCATTATAGAATTTGTAGAATTCATGACTACATTTCCTTCCCATAGGGTCTCTGCTTCCATACTCTTATAAAGGATACATGGATCATGTGCATGCATGTTAATGTTCTATATTGCTGTGTAAATATCAATATACAGTAAACTTCCGATAATCCGGCACCTTTAGGACCCAGGGGGTGCCGGATTATCAGATATGCCGAACTATCAGAAGGGGGGGGGGCTATGAGGGGTCTGGGGTGGGGTGGGGGAAAGCTTCCCCAGACCCCTTCATAGCCCTCCCTTCTGATAGTCCGGCTCTGCCCCAGGAGTCCCTGATTCAGCCGCTGCTGGTCAGTTTCAGCAGCGGCTGAATCGGGGACACCTGGGGCAGAGCAGCTGGGGTGCTGCTGGGTTGGTCCGGTAGAGCTGACCCTTGGCGCCGCGAGACCAACCCAGCAGCACCCCAGCTGCTCTGCCCCAGGTGTCCCCAAGTCAGCCGCTGCTGATACTGATCAGCGGCTGACTCCAGAAAGCCAGAGGCAGAGCTGCTCTGCCCCGGGCTTCCTGGAGTCAGCCCTAGTCAGTTTCAGCAGCGGCTGAATCGGGATGCCTGGGACAGAGCAGCTGGGGCACTGCTGGGTTAGTCTGGTGGCGCCAAACTGCGGCGCTGCGGGGACCAACCCAACAGCACCCCAGCTGCTCTGTCCCAGGTGTACCCAAGTCAGCTGCTGCTGAAACTGACCAGCGGCTGATTCTAGGAATCTGGGGCAGAGCAGCTCTGTCTCGGGCTTCCTGGAGTCAGCCGCTAGTCAATTTCAGCAGCGGCTGAATCCGGGACAGCTGGGGTGCTGCTGGGTTGGTCCCGCAGCCCCGAGGGGCAGCGCTACTGGACCTACCCGGCAGCATTCCAGCTGTTCTTCCCCCTGCTTCCCGCTGGTCAGTTTTAGCAGTGGCTGAATCGGGGAAGCTGGGGGCAGAGCAGCTCCAATGGTCCGGCTGCCCGGAGCACTTCCGGGTTCCTGATGGTGCCGGACCATCAGGAGTGCCGGACCGTCAGATGCCGGACCATCGGAGTTTTACTGTAGTGCCATAATATGGTGCACATAATAAATAATACCACAGAGGCAGAAATGGGGGAAGCACATGTCATTCCACCACCACCAAGCAATCTAACAGCTTGTTTGTGTAGGGACATATAGGCACTCAAGATCAGATCTTCAGCTGTGTAAAATGGCAAAACTTCATTGATTTCAATGGAACTGTACAAACTTTCACCAGATAAAGATCTTGCCTCAAAGCCTTTATCACACAAAGGTTGTAGTTCTCATTTTGAGCACAGTGCAATTTCTATGGGGCCAGAATACCAATGTTTAAATTAGGTTATTTTGCGGTACCCCATAGAAACTCCAATCAGGGCAGGGCCCCATTGTACTAGGTGCTATATAAATGTATGATGATGAAATGGCCCCTACCCCAAAATGATTACACTCTTTATTAAAGGGTAGAAATCTAATCCAAAGATAAAGGAAGACCACAATAAAGGAATGAGACTAAAGATTTAGATTGAGTCAGGCCAGGTGGAAGTGCTCTCACTCTGGGTAAAACCTGAGAAGAGCAGTCCAGCTACGAGGATGAGCTGGAAGCCTGGTAGCTGACTGGTGTTGGGAATCCTCATAAGCTGCAGCTTAGGTGATCTCTTAAATGAGGGGGGGAAAGTGGGTCAGTCTCAGGGCAGTGTGGCTGAGGGAGACTCAGGAACCTGAGATGTGGTGTAGAGGAGAGAAAAGGCTATAGAAGTTGAGGTGCACTTGTGTGGAAGAGATTGCTAGCTGGACTAAAGGTTTGGTTTTTATTTCTAACTGAAATAAGGCCTTTAGGCCTTTAGTAAAGGCCTCTATAGAGTCCTGGCCCCTTCTGCGCTCTAAAGAATGTGGGAGAAACTGAGGTTAAAAACCAACTGCATTTCCCTAATGTTCCTGTCATACCTATGATAAATATTAGCACTTTGTACCTTTAGGATATGTCTACACTGCAACACTATTTTGGGATACTGGAGTATCCCGAAATAGCTATCCCACATCTTCACAGCAAGCTCGTTACTTCAAGCTCACTATTCCAATGTCCCTGTAAACCTCATTCTACGAGGAGTAAGGGACGTTTCAGAACAGCACTTTATTTTGAAATCTGGCGCTGTGTAGATAGTGTCAAATGAGGAAATAAGCTATTTCTAAATAGCATGGAAATAAGATAAGCAATTTGTGTATCTCAAACTGTGTATGTTATTTTGAGTTACAGTACTGGGTACATAAACCCTGACAGAAAAGACTTGCATACCATAAGTTTTTTTCAAAATGGTGAGTTGGTTATTGCTTAAATTCCCTATGGCTTTGTGTTGAAACCAATGGTAGTATTATTTTTAAATACAAAGAGAAGAGTCCTGAAATCTAAGCAAGAGTTCTACATAAACCAGGTAGTTAATTCAAAATTAACTTACCACTCTGACACCTTATTTCATCTATAACAGCTCCCATTGACTTGTTCAGAAGCAGTATGGGGTTCAAACAGAAAAGAGAGATTGCTAAGAGGTTTAATTTGCTTTTGGCTGGTGCACAGAATTCCTGTCCTTGGGACCTTGACATGTACACAAAGGACAATGGACTTCTAAATATTTATAGTGAAGTTTAGAAAAATGATCAACAATTGAAGTAATATGAATAGAAGCAGACCAGCTGTGAACAGTAGGTATGGACAACAATTGCTAATTTTGGATTAAAAAAATAATCACCATTCTCCAGGATTGTATCATATCCCATGCACTAAATAAAGTTGGAAAAATACTTGTTTAGCTGAAAAATATTTATTAACATTTGGAATGCTGTCAACTTTTTACTAATTGGACAATCTTATTTCTCCATTAGACAGACAGATGGATGATGCACTCCATAAAACACTAATTCTTATTGGCACATTAATCAATACTTGCTAAGGCAAGAATAGAGTTATAAATATTGAATTCAGACAGACAGAAACATTGGCAAATGCTATGCTATCACATCCTGACTAGTGTTAAATTGCTACATTTACTGTACAGTGTATGATTTGAAATAAGATTATACTTATGCTGGAGAGGAAAGGAAAACCTATTAAAATGACCAATAATGACTGTCATCTAAGCTGATAATATTGACTATAATTATAGGCTTAAACAACAGCATGAAATGAATGTTATACACGGTACTATGCCTCAGTGACTATAGATACAATAATGTGCAAGCCAGAATTCCTGTGTTGGTATGTTTTAAAAAAAATCAAAATGTTATGTATTGCACCTGTTTTAATGATATGCAGGATTGGTTCTAAACCTAGGAAGATTAGTAGAGGGTTATAACTGTGATGGGGGGAGGGGCGGGGGGGGGCGGGATCCTCTGGGATAAAGGCAGTACCCAAAATTTCTAAGTAAAACTTTTTGTCCAGTGTTATTTTTTCTTCTGACACACACAACTGTAAAGGAGGAAATGTCTGCCAAACATTAAATATGGGAACCGAAAACCAGCCAAGTAATATGTAGTTTTTATATTCATGTATTTATTGTATAATGTATTTAAATAAACTTCAAGCATTATACCAGATATTTAAATGTCTATCATTCTTTCAATGATTTCCATAACCTTCCGCAAGCAACTGACAATAAGAAAGCACCAAATAGTATATTTTTTAAAAAATAGAGCAAATCACCATAATGTGCCATCAGCTATTGCATTATCTATGTCCCAAGAATGCACCCTTTTTTAAATGGCGCTTTCAATTTCAATCAATACATACATATTGGATTTTTAGTAAATTTTAATTTCTGGTTTGCATGAAATTTTCACTCTTGAATAGAAAATGAGTCTAAGGCTGCCCCTCTGCAGACATTAAATATTATAATGGCAACTGACATACTATTATTGCTTCATGTCCGTTGGGCTGTTTCTTCTCTAAGAAATTTTAAAGCAAATCACTTTAAAATTCTGATGGTTGAAGTGACACTTGGAAATCAGAAACTTGTGGCATTTTGAATGGCTGTTTAGTAAATGGGACATTATTTTTATCTTACATGCCAGAGATTATATTTAGATTTTTTAAAAACCCCCAAATTTACTTAGGCTTAAATATTGCTGAGCTTTTTCATATAACTGATAGAGAGAACTGAGGATCCCCATCACAAATTGTGAGAACACCACCTCATGTCCCTTAGATAAATATATTTTCTCCTAGATAAGGGATCAATGCTTGTTAACCATGGTTGTTTAGCCAGACCATGTTTTTAAAATACCAAGACGGACAAGGATCTGGCCCCCAGCGGATCAGGATTAGGAAACCCAAAAGGCCGCAGACGACTTTATTAGAAAATGATTCAACTCCACTAATTAAAAGGTTAGCTTTTACAACCGAAAAGCCTAGACACACCATCCTATCTCGTTCCTGATCTAGCTTGCTCATTAAAAGTATTCTCAGAGTTGGCTGGAAGATGGGAGGGTTGACAGTAGCACTTGAGGGGTAATATATGTGCATCTCTCATAGAAAAACTTGATATTTTATCTTCATTTTTCCAGTTGAAAAATAGGATGCCTCTCTCAGGAAAAAAATGGAAAACTATCAGCCCTTTATTCATTAAAGAAGTATTTAAAAAAAAAAAAAAGACCAGCTGTATAAATACAAACTCATCATGGCAACTAGCAAGAGGCTACATAGGGACTGCGGTACGATGGGTTTATCAGATAATGCCTAGACTTCAGCTGAATGGGGCTTCATTCACAAAGGTACTCAGGCCTGGGGACAGTGTAGCCATACCTAACTCTAACAGGCCTAGAGAATTGGTCTGATTAAAGAAGCCTATACATAAGAACAGCCAAACTGGATCAGACCAAAGTCCATCTAGCCCAATATCCTGTCTCCTGACAGTGACCAATACCAGGTGTCCCAGAGGGATGGAACACAACAGGTAATCATCACATGATCCCTCTCCTGTCATCCATTTACAGACAAAATAGAGGCTAGGGACACCATTTCTACCCATTCTGGCTAATAGATTCATGGAGGTTAGGTCCATCAATGGCTATCTAGCTCTTTATAAACCCTGTTAAAATTCTCTTCTTCACCACATCCTCTAGAAAGGAGTTCCACAGGTTGACTGTGTGATGAGTGAAGAAAAACTTCATTTTGTTTGTTTTAAACCTGCTGCCTATTAATTACATTTGGTGACCCCTAGTTCTTATACTGTGGGAATAAGTAAATAACTTTTCCTTATTCACTTTTTGTATACCAGTCATGATTTTATAGACCTCTATCATATCCCCCCGTAGTCTCTTCTTCTCTAAGCTGAAAAGTCCTAGTCTATTAAATCTCTCTTCATATGGGACCCATTCCAACCCCCTAATCATTTTTGTTTCCCTTCTCTGAACTTTTTCTAATACCAATATATCTTTTTGGAGATGAGGTGACCCTGTATACAAAAAGACAGGTTCTGTAGGATGGGATTCACTAAATCCAGCAAGGTGCCTCACCTAAAATAGCTTAGCATCTTCTATAGGCTGAGGTGTGTGCACGCTAAGCCCTGGCCATCTGTGGGATGGGTGCCCAAGTCTGGCCTGTATAGAAGTGCTTCCCTCTTCTTGGGAACCTGAGAGACAAACCCTCTCTGGAATTAGGCACCTACATGGTTGCCAGAGGCATGTAGATTAGGCTACCAGGCATAGTAAAATGAAGCGGCGATTTAAATAATCGCCGCTTCATTTAAATTTACATGGCTGCCGCGCTGAGCCGACAAACAGCTGATCAGCTGTTTGTCGGCTCAGCGCGGCAGCCATGTAAATTTAAATGAAGCGGCGATTATTTAAATCGCCGCTTCATTTTACTATGTCTGGTAGCCTAATCTACATGCCTCTGATGACAGAGGCATGTAGTCTAGATGTACCCTTATAAGTTGGGGGTGGGTGGCGGGGAAGGAGGTGCAAATTTCCTTTCCCCATAGCAGCTGGGCTAAAAGTTATGAGTGGGGAGGAGTTGCTGATGCAGCTAGCAAACTTATAGTGCTTGTGTCTGGTAATTGGATGCTGAGCGTAATTTCTAGACCAGGTAAGTTAGATGGAGAAACCTTGCTCTGGGGTTGAGGGGTCTGGGTACCTGGAGGGAGGCTGAGGTGCATATATATATATAGAGAGAGGCATAAATTTAGGTATTTATGGAACTTTATATAAAAAAATTTAGGCTTCAATCGAGTATAGGTGCTCACCAGGTTCAGGCAGCTCCATGTGGATTTTCTGAATCCCGGGGGGCCTGATTTGTGGGATTTCAGTGCCTAAAGCTGTAGTTGGCACTAAGTTCTCCTGTGAGTCTAGCGTAGCATTAGTTGCAGAGCTGAAGTAGCATCTACTGGCTTCAGTGATAGAAATTTCACACATCTTTACAAAACCCTTATATGGAAGATCAAACTCGAAGCAGATATCTGGCTACTGTCTCCAATGTAACACTGTAGCTGCTGTGACATAATCCAGTTAAAGTGAAGAATTAGGCAATTAAGCTGGGGTGTGTGTGTGTGTGTGTGTATCTGTGTGTGTGAGAGAGAGGCTGCTAGGTAGTGGTTTATGGAAGGTGGGTCCATTTCTCTAATTGTCCCCAAAAGAGAAGTCCTTTAGACCCAGCTAGTGAGGTGAAGATGAAGAAAGGCCTCTGTGTAACAAGAGGGCGATGACTAGAATCCAGAGGCAGACCTTGGGAAATCCAAGCTAAAACAATTTCCTGCCTTTGGTATAGCAGGTGACCTGATGTGACATCCCAAGTTTTGCAAAGGGCAAGGTTATCTTTGAAGTCCCCCTGGTATTCCCTTCTAGGTATGAATCACATCAATTACTAAGATCGCTATGGCCTTGAGACTGAAGCACCTCTGTTGATTGCTTTTTATTCTGTCATAATACCTAATGGTAGACCATAGGGAAATCAAAAGAGCTGGAGAACAAGAATAGGTGCAATCCAATGGAGAGGGCTGGACACACTATACAAAAGAATGAATTACTTCCTCAGTGCATATACATTAGCAGTCCTTAAACACCAGCCTCAATTTATTACATATACTTGCTCAGTCATCTTTCAAAATAAGCTTACTATTATGTTTAGATATTTCAGTGCTCTCTAGGAAATTTAAAATATGCTTCTCTGCAGTAAAGATAAAATGCATTTCCTTAGATTTTAAGTATAACCATTTGTAATTCTTAAAGAAGGACATATAATTAACTGCTTACACTACAAAGTAAATGATTATCCAATACAAAAACCAGTGTACACGGTTTAATTATCTAAGAGGAAAACAATTGCGTAAGTAGGTGGGTAATGCTCTAAATGTTTATTAGGGAAGGTAGAAGGAGTTCTACTAACTAGATTTCATTACTAGCTTTGTTAGCATTGTCTTACTTTTTGAGTGATTAAAATTCTTTACTTCTACAGGAAAAGTAGTTATTTAATCAGACCTATTGTACACTTACTGGATTATATTTTACTTCCCCATGCTACAGCTGAAGAAAATAAATCCTTTCCCTTCATTCCCCCATGCACAAAGCTTTCAAAAATACAGGTGGGGGGAAGGGGGAGAGGGAATCATCAAAAAATGAAATAGAGTTCACCTTCAAAGTACCGCATATGACTGGAAATAAAATAATTCCATTTCATGGAGTGATATATTTTTAATGCTTTTTCTACCTTCAGATTTACTACCATGTCAGAAAAGTAACTTAAAATCTACAGCGGGAAAGAGGAAGGGAGATATTTGTACTCTCTTCCTGAAAGGAATATTACTAAACCTTCGAATGTCTAGATTATTGGTTCATAGGATGCAGCAAGATTTTCTTTGACCTTTAACCCGTTGTTTCATAATGTCTCAGTCAGCAAAAACTCCTTCAGCTGCACCAGTGCAAATGTTAGCAGTTTATAATACTGCTTGGCCTTTATAAACCCAATTATCATAGCCTGAATATCTCATGTAAAAATATAATTTTGAATAACTTTCACCCTGAACTATAGTCCCTCCCTTTGGAAATGTAGTATCTTGCACAACTATTTAGGGATTAATGAAGTTGCTTTGGTAAACTCAAAGTAACAGAAGAATATTAGTCCCTGTGGGTATGTCTACACTACCCTCCTAATTCGAAATAGGAGGGTAATGTAGTCATACCGCAATTGCAAATGAAGCCCGGGATTTGAATTTCCCGGGCTTCATTTGCATAAAGCAGGCCGGCGCCATTTTTAAATGCCGGCAGTTCGAACCCCGTGCCGCGCGGCTACACGCGGCACGGAGTAGCTAGTTCGGATTAGGCTTCCTAATCCGAACTAGCTGTACTCCTCATTCCACAAGGAGTACAGCTAGTTCGGATTAGGAAGCCTAATCCGAACTAGCTACTCCGTGCCGCGTGTAGCCGCGCGGCACGGGGTTCGAACTGCCGGCATTTAAAAATGGCGCCGGCCGGCTTTATGCAAATGAAGCCCGGGAAATTCAAATCCCGGGCTTCATTTGCAATTGCGGTATGACTACATTACCCTCCTATTTCGAATTAGGAGGGTAGTGTAGACATACCCTGTGTTTCTAATCTATTGAATTGTGATTAGAGATGTGAAAGCCAGGCTGAGAAAAAAATTGTGATCCAGTGTATTTTTGATAATACTCAAAGTAAACAATCTACTTTTGGAAGTTCCCAAAGACTTAGGTACAACAGGAACTCAGGGTAGAACTCACCACTGGGCAAAGGGTCATCAGAAGAATTATGTGCTATTTAAATCTGACTTCCCTCAGATCGCAAATAGGGCTTGAGCTGGGGCTCGACTGAATTTAACCCTAAGTGTCTAGAAGCCCCAGTGATGTCAATGGGACTTGGGTGCACACCACTTCTAGGATTAAATCCATCATTTATCACAGTACAGCCTGAAATGTTCTCTGCACTAGAGAATTCTTAAAGAGTTTGCCTTCTTGCCTTTTCCAACCATGCCTACCTTCCTAACTTTAAGGAGGGTTCTATAATCCATATGCTAAGGTCATTAGCAAAATATGTTGGTCCTCGAATTTTCATCTCCAAACCATCACTGTTTATTATCATGTCACATTTTTTCCCCATCTTGAACAAGAAAATTCCCACAGCTACAAATGATAGCTAAACAAGACGAAAGGTAAAAGCTGAAGTAAATTAGCAAAGGTGGATATTGAAGATTTCATGGGGCCTGTTTACACTGGGTCTATGAATCATTACCTGCCACTGATGCCCTGTTCTGCGGATTTAAGTGGGACTTAAATGGAGAATAGATTTTATGCAGGATCTCTGCTGAGAAATTAGTTTTACCTGATGTGCCTACCTCGGGGCAATGATTTAAATCTTATGCCACCTCTTGTGAGAGAGAGGGATGAGAGAGAAGCTGCTGCAAGGCTAGCAGTCCTATTGATTACCACAGTACTGGGAATGCTCAGCCTAGAGGGGAGCTACTGAGCCCAGAACTCAAATGCATTTGGGGGACAGCCAGGGGTGGCCCGTGACTATAGGCTGACTCGGCCATCGCCTAGGGTGCTGCCTTCAACGGGGCACCTGGGGCACCCGATGATGACGTCACTCCATTGACGGCTGTGCAGGCGGGGGCGACGGCTGGGCAGGCAGGGGCGCCTATTGCGCATTCTGCCTGGGGTGCCAGCTGCCGCAGCCTGCCTCGGGCCGCTCCTGGGGACAGCAAAGACAAAATAAAAGAGAACAGGGCGTGGGGGTCAAACGGCCAAAACTAAGGCACTTTGTAGGACCTGTTTTCGTTCTTTTATCCATTCATGTATCCAGGCAGTCACAGGGCTCCTCCGCAGCCAACCTCCCCTCCCTGGTGTTATAAATGGCCACCTTGGCCACAGTTGGGAGGCAGTTGAAAAGGTGGTCCTGGGGCCTTGTGGGGTCATGGATGGGGTGTGCCTAAATAAAGAGGTACCGGGAGAAGTGCAGCCAGAACCTCAATAAGAGCAGCTGGACAAATGGCATACACTAAAGTTATACATGTGCCAACATCTCCCTCCAGCCACAAAAGGCTTCAGGGACGGGGTGAACTATGCCAGATACACACTCCAGGCTCTCTGGAATTTTATATCAGACCCCTGCCCTGTGAGCCTTCCTGGCCCCCTTCTCCTTGTACTCTGACCCAGCTGCTCATGTTGCAGCCAGTTCATTTTCAAACTGCACCAAGAGATCGTCTGTACATGATTCACATGTTTCACTGCCTCACCATTGTGTCCTGCTGAATACCAAGTAGTGGGAACTTTTTATCTGTGGTAGAGGGTGGTGAAACCTGGTGAACTAATTTGTTTTCTTCTCTAGTCCTGTGACCCACCAGGGATATATGCTAGCAGCTTTTACACGGAGCAGTGAGCACGGGTGTGTATCTGGCAGAATACCGGTTGAGAAACACTGATTTAGAGAGAGAGAAAAAAGACACAGATCCAGATTCTTTATGTCAAGGTTTACTCTGTCCAGGATTAGACTGAAATGGAGAAAGTTATGTCTTCCTGATTCTCATGGCACATTTACACTGGCCCTACAACATCAGAATAAATTAGAACAGTCCAGACATTTTTCTGATGGGATGGCAGATAGATGAGAGTGTTAAAAGCCCAGTTAATCCCATTTACTTCACCTGGGTGGTAATTAAATGGTTGTGAGACAGAGAAGATGACACTCAAAAACGGGAGACTCAACAGACACCTAGGTCTTACAAATAATCTGGGAGATGGACAGGGGACAGACAGGGGGGCTGGATCCCAAGATAGTCTGAAGTGCCACAGATATTTGGAAGATTTAAGATGATTTAGGCTCAGTCGGTCAGCTCCTGGTACTGGAGCTGGGGAAAGTTAGGGAAATCCAAGGAAGAATTAGGATTTGGAGGACAGGTTAATTCCATGGGACTTTGGAGTGTACCTTGACATTTTGTTACCCTTCTCACTGGAGGGCTGAGTGAGATGCAAAGACAAATCCTTGCAGGTGTGCTGGGGAGGAAATCTCTTGCAACGTTGCACCTTGATAAAGGATGCACACTGGTGGTGAGCAGGCATCATCACAGCCTGTTCTAGTGGCTGAAGTCCTTGTGAATTTGCCTTTGCATAGATACTCACCTTCCATGTCACCTATGTGTAAGGGGCAGTGGATGTAGGATCTGATGACACTTTCTGCCTGATAATTGAGAGCTCCTCTTTGCTGCAGGAGTTCTTTGGTCAGTTAAAACCCTAGTATGTCTCCTGACTGGCGGGAAGTGGCTGGCACTGGAAGAGAATGCTTGGGCCTGAAATTGCAATCAGGTTAACATAAACTATAGTAATCCTGAACAGATGGATTCATCCTAAAGGAAGTACTGTTGGTATCTACAAAGGGAACTCTGAATAATGGTGGGTAATGACTAAGTAACAATGTCACTGAAAAAAAGCTGGAAATCAGTGAGTTATCAATTGAATGCAAACTGATCTAGTACAATGAAAGTGTAGCATGAAGAATAAACTGTTCCTCTCCATGGCCCTGATCCTTCCTGAACTCAGGGATTTCAGTAAGTGAGTCACTGCTGTGCAAGGCTGGGGTATAGGAGGATTGATTTTGGGGCAATGTATTATTCAAAATCCATTGATAAACTAGAGAGTAACCTGAGCAATGAGAGAGAAAAGATTTTGAAAATATGAGTTAGTGTTTGGAAAGGTTAGGTGACCTGAGCATCTGCACCCTAAGGCTGCGTCTACACAGCAGGACTTAACTCGAAATAAGTGACGCAAATTGAGCTAGGTCAATTGTGTAGCTTATTTTGAAATTGAAGTTGGGAGTGTCTACACAGCACTTATTTCGAAATAGAGCACTCTTCCTCTGACTTCCCTTACTCCTCGTACAATGAGGGTTACAGGAGTCGGAGTAAGAAGTCCTCCAGCATGACAGTTTTTCTACATTATTTCAAAATAACTGCCTGCTGTGTAGACACAGACTAAGTTATTTAAAAATAACACTAGTTATTTCAAAATAAAGTTGCTGTGTAGACGTACCCTTAAACATTAGATTTCAAAACAGTTACTTTGAGCAATGGAAAGATATATTGTTTGATATCACAGAAAAACATCAAAATCCACAATTTTTGAAGCAGTCTAGAGATGTCTAATGGACACTAATTAATGCCTAA
The DNA here is from genome assembly GCF_049634645.1 of Pelodiscus sinensis. Classification (NCBI taxonomy): domain Eukaryota; kingdom Metazoa; phylum Chordata; order Testudines; family Trionychidae; genus Pelodiscus; species Pelodiscus sinensis. Next base: position 135,008,147 of record NC_134713.1, read on the forward strand.
CAGGCTATTGTTTTACAGGCACAAAAAAGCAATCAATTTGAAGTGAAATATGTGGCACGAGGGACTGCTTAGAAATGGAGGGGAAGTGACCAAACAAGACTATAGACAGTCAGCTAAGGCTTGTTAAAGGGAAAAGATAAAGGCAGCATAATAACTTATTTCTCGTTATAGGGGCCATGCGAAGTCAAAGTCTCTAACAATTACATGTAGAGGAAATGAAGCAAAGTAACAGTGGGAGCATGGAAGGTGTGCAGGAATTCTGCACTCAGTTACATGGGTACCATTTTCCCCCAAGTTAGTGGGATTTACACTGGTGTAACTGAATTTTATTTATTTATTTAAATATTTTTACCCCGTCTTTCTATTTAAAATATTCAAGGCGCCTTAAAATTCAAGGAATTTTGCCCTGAGTTTCTAAAAAGTTTCCCTGTTAGTGAGCTCTAGAATCTGCCAAAGGAAACAGTGGAAACTCCTTTCCTTGAATAAATTAAAAACAATACACTGAGGAGAAATTGTGAATCACTAGAACAGGTAAACAAACTAGATTTCCATTATTAATTTATATTAATCTGTAATCCAGAATACTAGCAGAATTCTTTCCTGAGAATATGAATCAGAATTTCTAGTGTTCATTATCTGAGCGGGAAGAAAACTACTAAATGTAATGGTGATCATGGGGCTAAACTGTTTTAGATGAGAATGTTTCCATTGAAATGATCCATAAGTATATCTGCACAGATTGGCTAGCCTATTACTTGGGTGTCCAGGAAAGGAGTGTCTAGGAACATCCCTTGTTCTTTACATTGTTCAGGCAAAGGCCTCTTGCAAGTGTAAGAAGTGGAGGAGACCAGAAACTGACATTCCCTCAGTATGCCTTTGGGGGCATACATGTCAAAGGATGTGGGGCCATGGCCCCATAGAGTACGAGTAGTTCCCTTGCATGCTGGACCTTTCATGAGTATCTCAATCCTATTATGGGGTGGAGTAGAAGAGTTATTATAAGCTACTCATAACAACCTTCCTCGGCAAACTTTTTTAACTTCTCATTTTAAAGCTTGTCCTGTTTATCACGCTTTCCCTTACTATAGTGGTGGCCTGTGACCCAGTTTTTATTTGTAAATTTGATATTTCAACTGCTATTCTCAGGAAAAAAAATATTGGTAAAGACATTATGGACTGCAATGTTGATAGCTTGACAGTTTATTAGATTGAAACATGCTGGGGAACAAGTAAAAGAAGATCCGTAACTGGTTTCTCAAGGTTTTCTATTTTTAAAAAAGCCTGTTGTGTTAATTAACACACCAGGCTTCTCACTAACTAAAATTCAAACCTTTGGCTAAGCAAATGCGGGCCTGAGGACTTATCCCCAATTCATGAATTGATCTTCTCATTCTTTGTAAACAAACAGGTGACCACAAAAGAGATAAATACTCTGCAAGCTTGAAATAGAGTAAGCCCTCAACCATGGGAGGGGCGGGAGAAGGAGAGGGTAATGTGGGGCAGTTAGCAATATTTTGTAACTAGTGGTTAGGCAGTCTAAGAAATCAATTGACACAAATACTTAAGTCAGTGACCAGTTGTTCAGTTCAGTTGTGGTTGTGATAGTTTGCATCAAGCTTCCTTATTTCACGCACAAAAGAAGTGCCATGTTGCTGATACTCCTACACCAACGTAGTCCCATTGACTGCACTGTGCATGGAAATAAGCTTAAGTGGAAGTCTTTGTAGGATCAATTTCTGGAAGATATCCTTCCTTTTAAAAAAAAATATAACTAGCCCTGAACTAAACCCCCAAATCGGAATATCTCTGTCATAAGGCACAGTGAGCATGGAAAAGAGCTATGTAAATGCTAGCAAGTTCAATGCTATTACAATATACCAACAGTCTCTCTCTTGCTCAATCACTTCTTGTTGGCATCTCTGTAAGGCAAAGCTATTTTCTGCCTACTTTAGGGGAGCTCCAAATTTATCCAACGGTTCTGTAGGAAGTTTACCTTTCCTTTACAAAATTAGTAACGAACAGACGAGAAATGTTGTTAGATATTTCATTGTACTTTCGGAGAAGAACAAGTCAACTCTGCCACAAACTCACTTTCTTGTTCTTAATGCCCTTGTAGGTGCTCAGAAAGTTATCCTTATGGCTGATTGGGCTCTGGCAGAAACAGCCAGTTCTGCTACCTCACCTAGGGGAAAACAGACAGCTTTTTTAACCATTTCTCATGGGCTATGTTTAGACTGGCCCCTATTACGAAATAGCCATGCCAATTTCCAACTTTGGAATAGGGAAATCTGCGGGGGATTTAAATATCATGTCCGCTGCTTTTTTTCCGGCTTGGGGAAAAGCCAGAAAAAAGCGTCTAGACTGGCGCGATCCTCCGGAATAAAGCCCTTTTCCAGAGGATCTCTTATTCCTACCTGAAAGGCATCTGAAAGGCACCTGAAAGGTAGGAATAAGAGATCCTCTGGAAAAGGGCTTTATTCCGGAGGATCGCGCCAGTCTAGATGCTTTTTTCCGGCTTTTCCCCAAGCCGGAAAAAAAGCGGCAGACATGTTTATTTAAATCCCGCGGGGGATATTTAAATCCCCGCGGATTTCCCTATTCCAAAGTTGGAAATTAGCATGGCTATTTCATAATAGGGGCCAGTCTAGACGTAGCCATGGAGTATACAGAGAATAAAGAACTGTTTGAGCCTATTAAAGAGAAAGGTCTGAGATGGGAAGGGAGGACAGCAACTTCAGCAACATAAATTGACTAAACAGCACTATAATTAACATAAAACTCATAACAAGGATTTTTTAAAGACTGCATATTAGTTTCTTAACATTTCCAAGAGTAGGATATGCTTGCTAAGTAAAAATAATGCATAATAACACAAATTTGAATTTGTTGCCTCAGGGTATAGGATGCCTTAGTTAAATTGTGCTTCTATTTTACCCTAATGGTTGGAATTTTTAGACTGGTGAACTAGCTAATTCCCATTCATTCCGGGTGCTTTATCCATCTGTTGACATTATCTCTAGAGGAAAACAGCTATGTTACAAGTGTGCCCCTGAACCTAATGCACACTATAGGTGCATGACCCATAAAAAGCAAATGACTGAACATTTTGTAATGAACTCTCTGTAGGAAGTTGAAGTGTCTGCTATACTTTGCAGCTTCATAAAGGTATTCAAGGTTATTTGAGAGCTTGAGGTAACAGATGCAGAAAACAGAAAAGGTAAATGTAAAACACTTTTTGTCAAAGCCTTGCTGTTTTTTAGATCAGACAATGGATGCCACTAATCTCTTTCTTTTGTATACACAGATGCCATCTAGGCGGTGCTTAGCTTAATTTTAAACACGTGCTATTATTCTCAGAGCATCAACTTAAAAAATGATGCAAAACACTTTTGTGTTCAATTCGAGATTTTAAGTTGAATAGTCTATTTTTCACTGAATTCTTGAAAATGTCCTTATCATAGAAGAATGTCACTGTGATAGTTGCATGAAACGATGTCCAATTAATTTCTATTTGAAAACTATACACAGCTGCTGGTTTAGATGTTGTCAAAAAGGAACAGCTTTTAGCAAAGGGGTGCTGTGTTGAAGTGGATTATCCCAGAGAGAAAATCCTGGCTCTGGTTCTGCTGTGCTGGTCAGTGAATGGTGGGGTAGAAGGAAGGCACATCATATTTCCTGCCTCTTTTCTATCTCTCCCCATTTGCTCTGGTGGGGAAGTAACCAGGCAAGAGTTTATGACTGCACCCAAGCCTGGGGTAGTCCTCTAGTTTATCCATACCTTATTGTTTTCTCTTGAACATACAGAGATTGGGAAGTCCTTTCACCTAGTGAAAAGCAACTACCCCAGAACAAAACATAGCAACCTTAATCTGCACTTTTGCCAGGAAAGGTAGAATGTAGTACCTTATCCAACGGAAACTTCATGGACAAGTTAGAAATGGAAAATGCCTTGGTGTCTTTATTGACTGCAAATAGTCTGGACCTTGATTTCATTTTTTTATGTCTAATCAAAAAATTGTGTGCTACACATAAATTGGTTAATCTGCTCTTAAAAGCTATTGGGTAGCAGGTTTCAAAAGCTATTACATTCAAACCTGGCCACCACTATCTGGAAGTATGATTCAGCAAGGAATTGTTTTGTTTCGATAATGTGTTGGTTGCACCTTGATACCATGCTATGGTGCCCTAGTGAGTGTCTAATTTGGTTTCTTCATCTTGGAAAGACTCCAAAGGCCAGGGTTGTATGGAACTAAACTTCATAAGAGGATAGTGGCTTTTCCTTTAATTTGCCTCCCAATTTCGTAATAGGGTGACTCTAAACACAATGGATGGTACCTTCAGCAAACATGTGCTTCCTCTTATTCTGGAATAAGGGATCGTAGAATTTGAACTATATGGTCCTGCTATTCATGAGGAATAACGCTAATTCCAAACCTGTAAGTCTGAAATAACATTAGTGTGGATGCTCCGGTGCCACTAATTCAAACTGATTGGCCTCTAGGGGCATGTGTACACAGCAGCATTATTTTGGAATAACATTAGTTCTTTGGAGGATAGGGACATAATTCAAAATGACCTTAGCAAGTTAGAGAAATGGTCAGAGGTAAACAGGATGAGGTTTAATAAAGAGAAATTCAAAGTGCTCCACTTAGGAAGGAACAATCAGTTCCATACATACAAGATAGGAAGTGACTGTCTAGGAAGGAGCATGGCGGAAAGGGATGTAGGGGTCATAGTGGACCACAAGTTGAATATGAGTCAACAGTGTGATGCTGTTGCAAAAAAAGCAAATATGATTCTAGGTTGTATCAACAGGTGTGTTGTAAGCAAAACTCATGAAGTCATTCTGCCGCTGTACTCTGCACTAGTTAGGCCTCAGCTGGAGTACTGTGTCCAGTTCTGGGCGCCACATTTCAAGAAAGATGTGGAGAAATTGGAAAGGGTACAGAGAAGAGCGACAAGAATGATTAAAGCTTTAGAGAACATGACCTATGAAGCCAGGCTTCATGAACTGGGCTTGTTTAGTTTGGAAAAAAGAAGATTAAGGGGGGACATGATAGCGGTTTTCAAATATCTAAAAGGGTGTCACAAGGAGGAAGGAGAAAATTTGTTCCTCTTGGTTTCTGAGGACAGGACAAGGAGTAATGGGCTTAAAGTGCAGCAGGGGAGGTTTAGATTGGACATTAGGAAAAAATTCCTAACTGTCAGGGTGGTCAAATATTGGAATAAATTGCCAAGGGAGGTGGTGGAATCTCCCTCTCTGGAGATATTTAAGAACAGGTTAGACAGACATCTGTCAGGGATGGTGTAGACGGAGCTTGGTCCCGCCTTGAGGGCGGGGGGCTGGACTCGATGACCTCTTGAGGTCCCTTCCAGTCCTATTATTCTATGATTCTATACACACGAAGTCAGTTATTTGGAAATAAATTTGACATAATGGGCTTCTTTCTCCAACTTCTGTAAACCTCATTGTCTAAGGAGCAAGGGAAGTCGGGGGAAGAGTGCTCTATTTTGACTCCTGTGCAGACAGCGCCAAAAATCGAAATATGATATTTTGACTTAGGCTACGCAATTAGCTTAGCTCAAGTTGCAGAGCTTATTTCAGCTTTAGCATTGCTGTGTACATGTGCCCTGAGTCCAAGGTAGCATGTCAACATTAACAAAGCCTGACTCAGACAAATTTCGATGCTTCTCCGTAGTGAGGACACCCTAGTTCAAATTTATTAAACCAGGAGTTCATAAGTCAAATTAAGTAATTTGGAAATAATTTCCTAGTGTAGACATTGCCTCATAGATTGTCATGGGAGAACCGTATGGTCACTTGCCTGCCTGGTGCAAAGGTTGCGGATCTCTCGAGGCATCTAGATAGACTTATGTGCAGTGCTGGGGAGGAGCCGGTGGTCATGGTACATGTAGGTACCAATGACATAGGGAAGGGTAGGAGAGATGTCCTGGAGGCCAAATTTAGGCTGCTAGGAAAGAGACTGAAATCCAGAACCTCTATGGTGGCGTTCTCGGAAATGCTTCCAGTTCCACGCGCAGGGCCAGGTAGGCAGGCAAAGCTTCAGAGTCTCAATGCGTGGATGAGACGATGGTGTAGGGAAGAGGGGTTTAGATTTATTAGGAACTGGGGACACTTTTGGGAGAGGGGGAGCCTATACAGGAAGGATGGGCTTCACCTAAACCAGGGTGGAACCAGACTGCTGGCACTAAACATTAAAAAGGCCATAGAGCAGTTTTTAAACTAAGAGATGGGGGAAAGCCGATTGGTGCGGAGATGCACGTAAATTGGAGGGAGACTTCTCTTAGAGGAGAATCTATTGATAGAGGAGAATCTACTTCTCATCTCTTTTAGGCTTTGAGGACTTTTATTTTTGGTTTTGAAAATCTTGATTAATTATGTCAGCATTGAAATCCAAAGACTTATTTTTCCTACATAATGTTCTTTTTCTTAATCACTTTTTTAAAATTAATGAGACTAAAATAGAATAAAACACTCAACCAGTTTATCTGTGGTATATGATTCAATGAAATACTTTTCATTATAGAAGATCATGAAGGTATTCTACTGCAATATATACTTCCTTGTGACTTATTAATTATTGCTCTTGTTACAGTCCTTCGATAAAAACCTCAACTTTCCTTCCTATCTCTTTTTCTCGAGAATAGGTTGTCATTAATTCTTTTCATACATCCTTCTGCTGTTTAATAAATCCTATTTAGTGGAGGTTTTCACAGTCACCTCTTAATGCCCCTTATCTGAAAATTCATGAAGGGGAACCCTATCTAGATATTTTAATTGCATCTCTCCATTCTTGAGTTTTAATTTGATGTGCTAATTTCTTCATTACCACTCATCCCAAACTCTAGTTTACCAACTGCTAACACATTAGTGTTAGGGCCGTCAAGTGATTAAAAATTAATTGTGATTAATTGCAGTACTAAGCAATAATATAATACCATTTATTTAAAAATATTTGGAAGTTTTCTACTTATTCAAATAAACACATTTTAATTACAACACAATACAAAGTGTACAGTGCTCACTTTATATATTAGAAGTATTTGTACTGTAAAAAGAAAACAAAAGAAATAGTATTTTTCAATTGTTCTAAAACAAATACGGTCGTGCAATCATGAAAGTTGAACGTACAAATGTAGAATTAGGGAGAAAAAAATCCTGCATTCAAAAATTAACGAAGTAAAATTTTAGAGCCTGCAAGTCTACTCAGTCCTACTTCATATTCAGCTAGTCACTATAACAAACAAGTTTATTTACTTTTGTAGGAGATGTGCCAAAGATTCATATGTCCTATTCAGTAACAATCCGAAGCAGTGTGGACTGAGGCAGATTTGTTTTCATTATCTGAGTCAGATGCCACCAGCAGACGGTTGATTTTCTTTTTTGGTGGTTCAGGTGGTGCTGCATCAGGGTGTTGCTCTTCTAAGACTTCTGAAAACACGTGCCACACATAATCCCTCTCAGATTTTGGATGGCACTTCAAACTCGAGCTTGATGTCTAGTTGGCAGCTGATATCAAGTGGAGTGCCTCGGGTGTTGGTTCTGGGGCTGGTTTTGTTCACGTAGTTTCTTGCCAGACAGAATGCTATCAAGCTACGTTTTCTTCAACAATCTTATGATCTGTTTCTTTATCTGGTCACATTGGGTGCCATTAGGACAAAGTCTCTTTATTAACAGCCTGATATCACACTATCTTAATGTAATTTAGATGGAATGAGGTTGTGACTTCCTGCTTCTTAGTTAATGTTTGCTGCTCTTTCAGTCTGGATGGAGACAAATGCTTTTGGTCTTACAATATTGTTATAGAAAAAGGCTTTATCCTTTCACTTAACGAAACACACAGTGAAAGTGTTCATAAAATGATCATGTGTTGGGTCATCATCCAAGATTGTAATAGCATGAAATATATGGCAGAATTCAGGTAAAACAGAGCAGTGGGACATGCAGTTATCCCCCTGAAGCGTTAAGTCACAAATTTAATTACAGGTTGAACTTCTCTAGTCTGGCACATTTGGGACATGACTGGTGCCCAACCCAAGAACTTGCCAAACCACAAGAGATCAATGTCGTTCAGCAGCATTACCAACACTTCCACTGCTTACTGGGCTCTTAGAAGACACTTAGGGGCATATTAGAGCTAAATAACAGCACAGATCACTGAGATCCAGGACTGGTTGCTGTAAACACACTTAATGGGACCACAGGAAACTTGGTCACACCCATGATGAGTGGATATCCAGCTAACTAAAATCATGCTGGATCACAGATGATGTCAGACCAGAGAGTGCTGGATTAGAGAGGTTCAACCTGTAATACATTATTTTTTAATGATAATCATCAGCATGAAGCATGTCCTCTAAAATGGTGGCCAAAGCATGAAGGAGCACATGAATGTTTAGTGTATTTGAATGGTGCTTTTGTAGCAGGCATTGCAAGGTATTTACATGCCAAATACCAGTTCTAACTTTCAGGTAACATTGTAAACATGAAGAGAACAGCATTTGCTCCTGCAAATGTAAACAAACTTATTTGTCTTAGCGATTGGCTGACCAAGATGTAGGCTGAACTACATGGAGTTATAGGCTCTTAAGTTTTACATTTGTAGATATAAGTTTTAAGTGTAGATATGTAAGAAAGTCTACATTTATAAGTATCACTTTCATGAGAGAGATTGTACTACAATACTTGTATGAGGTGAATTAAAAATACTATTTATCTTTTTTACAGTGCAAATACTTGTAATAAAAACATACACTTTGTATTTTGTGTTGTAATTGAAATCGATATATATGAAAATGTGGAAAAACATCCACTCTATTTAAATAAATTTCATTTGTTGTTCTATGTAACAGTGCAATTAAAATTGTTATTAATCACGTGACTTAACTGTTATTAGTGGACAACCCTAATTAATGTATTTTCATTTTCCAATTTCCAGCTAAAAGGAACTGTGATGCTGCTAGAAAAAGCATTAATCAAGATGTCCTAGAAATACCACATCACTAACTGGGAGCATGAATGGTTCCTTATAGCACATCTTGACTTGATCCAGATGCCAGCTCCAGCGATTTTGTGTGGGTAATCTTACAAAATATGTATGAAATGTCCTATGTCTCCACATATTCACACTGCACTGGTTCTGGATGGTATTTTCTTAATTTCATTTAAGCCATGTTGTCATTTCACCTAATTAAACACCATAATATTGGTATTTTTGTAATCTATTACAGCTCTTGGCAAGTTCACCTGCATAATCAGCCATTTAATCTAACAATGGCTCCAGTGTTGTTCCAATTATTATAAAGATCTCCGTACCATTAGGTTGACAATCACAACCTTGGCACCACTTCAACCCAAAGAATATCTCCTCCAAACTCCCCTACCCCTGAAACATATCCACCTAAAAGCTCCCAAAAAGTAAACTCCTAAAATGGAAAAAGAAAATCAAATAAAAAAGGCTCTCAAACCTAGTTTTTACTACACAATAGTTATTACATTGGAAACTCTGCTTTTTATTGGAGCAGGTTAGTACATATAAGAAATCTTAGCTTGTTTCTTTCCTGAAAAATTGAGTTTCTGTGAGATTACTGAGTCCTGTTCTCAATGTTGTTTTCCTCAAATACCAAACTTATCTTATTCTGACTCATGAATTTGTGCCATGATCAGAGACATATTATTGAATCCCGTGTCTCATTCTCCTCTCCTCTTCCTCATTCCTTTCCGTATCTGTTGGGTTGACTTCTTGCTTTGCTTTTTAGGCTCCTTTTCTTTTTGTTTTGTCCGCCTCCAGAGGTTTACATGCTCCTTCTCAGTTTCTTTCCATGTGTTTTGTCTGTCAAAGAACCTGATACATTGATACAAAGTTTTTATTGTGTTTGAAGGAAGTGTTTCTTTATATCCTCCTGTTACCTCTCTCCCTTGCCGTATTTTCTCAGCGACTTTTCCCACATCGCCTGAAATAACTGGATTTGAGGCCATGACAGCAGATAATTTACTAGCCTTTTAAAATCAAGAGTCTTATAACAGCATTTTAACTTTACTACTATGCCTTTGAGATAATTCCTAATCCTGTGGGGATTAAAGAAGATTTTGTATTCTCACTGTTCATCACTACAATTAAAATCTCTGTAATGATATTCAGCAATATATGGGCTCTTATGGAAAGTTCTTTTGAGTCAATGGAAAAAGTTCTGGTTGTTCTGAAATAGGGTTTTGGATCAGGCCGTAGAGTATAGGTAATTCTTTCCATGTTCTCAGGGACTCCTTCTATTCTCTTGTTGGCCTTTCTTCCATGATCTTTCTGTAGATTCCAAGGCTGGAAGGGACCTCTGTGATCATCTGGTCTGATCTATAAAGACATAAATCTCCCCTAAAATTTTTAGAGCAGATCTTTTAGGGTATATCTACACTTGCACCCTAGTTCGAACTAGGGATGCAAGTGTAGGCATTCAAAATAGTCAATGAAGTGGGGATATAAATATCCCGTGCTTCATTAGCATGATCTCGCCGGCGCGTTACTCCAATCAACAGCTGTTTTGAAAGCGAAAGTGCACGCCGGGATGCGTTAGTTTGAACCAAACCCCTTGGTTCGAACTAACGCTACTCCTCAATTAGTAATAAAAAAGAAAAACAGCACCTACTGAAGTTAAACATGTCTAAATTAACATGTGCAGATAACTTGCACCTAAGAGTTCTAAAAGAAGCCTGGTTCAGAAGCCTGCTGGACCATTAGTGTTAAATATTAAATCTCAGAGCACTGGGAAAGTTCTAGAAGCAAGCAAATATTGAAATAATATGTTAAAAGGGCACACAGGTCATCCTGGTTATTTATGTGTTAGATGGACATGAGTCCTAGCCATGTTAATGGAGTGGCTGATATGCTCCTTTAATTCTTTATTAATTGAGTGTCTTTAGTTTTGTGAAATTGGTCTATTTAAAGCACTGTCTATGTTTATATCTAAAGCCACTGATCTGGATTCTATTCTTTGAACATCATAAATGCATCAAGCAATGATCACTTATTGGACCTCATCTTGACAGACAGAGGAGTACCTATCGAATTTCTACCATGTTGGATGCAACATTTTTAAATTAGGAAATTGTCATCTATAAATAGAAATTCCAAGGATGTTTTGGGATTAGAGACTTCAAACCTGAACAAAAGTTCTCCATGATCAGAGCTTTCCCCTACACTTTGTAGATAGGCACATAAGAAGACGGATCTTGTGTGATTTTTGGTGGTCTGTAGCAGACACCAACTACTACTCAAGCCCATCCCATTGTCCACATGTCCCTTGCAAAGTATTCTTCTTAGTAACAGAGTCCCCAAAAAGGATCATTTGATTTTTTTTTCTTGGATGGTTGGAGAACTCTTTTGAGGACAAGGGTAATTTTCTTAGAGGTTGGGCTGAACTGTCATCCACTTGTGCCCTGTACATTTGTTTCCTTGGACCAACTGGATCTTGAGAGAGATCTTTCACAACTTCCACCTTGAGAACTGGGTATCAATTAGAAACTTCTAACTGTGCAGAATTCCTTCCAGTCCTCTTGTCGGGTGGGGACACAGCTTGCCTTAACTCCAGACAGACAGAATCCAGCTGTGACGTCTTTCCTTTGTAGGCTATGAAACATCAGAGCTTTTCCTTGAGTTCCTCTCTCTGCAACTCCTTCATGACCAGCTCCTTTCTTCCCAGAAACTGGGTGCTGATGTTCTTTGAAGCTGTCTGTCTAGGCCCTCGCATTCCTCAGCTTCTCAGCTTCTTGTGCCTCCAATCCCAACATTTTCTGCCTTCTGGTAGGAAAGAAAACATGCCACCTCTGCTGTGGTGTTTTATCATGTGCCATTGTGTAGATCTGAAACTGGAAGGAAAGCTGCTCAGAGTCCCACTTGAATCTCCCCTGAAACTTTCCTGTTACTTGCCTCTGAAATCTCCAAAGATTAGAGCCTCTTAACTTTTGCCAAGGTGCCAACAAACATACCTTCCTCAGCTGCTTTTTCAGTAGACCATGGCTGAGCTAAACAGCCCATACACAGAAAGCAAAACAGCCCAGAGAAGACCTAATGCACCACCAACCAAGTCCACCTGCCTCCAAACACAGCTGTACCCTTCAAAAATCTCCTAACAACTGCTTCTGTTTTACAGCTGATCAAAAAATAGAAACATTAATTTAACAAAGTTGCTATATTTCGGGAGGGCTCAGAATAAACCCATTTTATTACAAATTTTAAAATATTAAAAATATTCATTTCTCCCTCTCCTGCATATTGAAAAAGTTATCAAAATGGTTATTGCAATGTTTGATTTGCTGAGAGTTGGTAAACTTTAAATTCTGCTAGTTTGTATTAAAAAAAAAGTTCTCTAGGAAAAAATCTACAAAAAGCACAAAATAATTAATGAAAAATCTCAGCACATTTTTCACCAAATACCTTGGTTTGTAAGGAAAAGGCCACTTTTTATTGTCTTCAAAGAAAAAAATACCTTTTGAAAAACTTCAGCCACTTCTTGAGTTCATGCTGCCTACTCTAGCAGGTGCCTGGCAGGCACCTTCTTAGAGACAATATTATTTTATATATTTATTCCATTAGTGATTAATTTGCATAAAACAAAAAACCCACATGCTTGAACCTAAAGATATTGAGAGTAATTTGTGTAATGTTCAGTATACAATAGATTTAAACTAATATGATAATAACAAACATTGCCTGTTAATGATTATTTTAATTTGCACTGTGCTGTGTTCTGAAACATCATAGAATACTTAGCTCTTTGCTATAGCTACATACACCCTCTTCTTTTCATCTTTATGACTAAAAAGTTATAACCTTTGGAACAGTAAACTATGAAGAAAAATATGGAATTCTTCATTTTACAGTGATATCCATCACTTACAAAATACCACATTGTCAAATGTTGTCTTATATGGGCGTTTAAGACACATTAGGCTGACAGAGCTTCAAAAGGAAATAATCAGTATCAGTAGCTACAAGGGAAATTCTGGAGTTCTATAATACTTTCTCAAGGCAGGCTGTCTCTTCAAGCTATTAACTTCTGAAGTTTTTCAGTTTTGAGCATCATTATCTTCCTTTGTGATGGGTACTTCACCACTTTTATTTTTTTTTTTTATAGCCAGCAAAGATAATCCTCCTTTTTTTCACATTAGCGGCTCTGCTAATTCCAGTTGGAACATTAGAAATGGCCTGGATAATAACACAAGCTCAGTTAAAATGTTTAAGTTTATAATACAGTTTGAAAAAGGAAGTACTCAGAAGCAGAGAGCTTAGAAGGAAAGAAGCATGTGTTTCCATAACTCTTTCTGAAGGCAGAGGTTTTTTCTCTTGGTGGTATTAGTGTCTGAGTATCTCACTTTTGAAGCATAATTCATCATCTTCATCCTCCTTTGCTACTTAGAGCTACTGCAAAACTGAAATATTTGCTAGTGTCAGTAGGCAATGCCAGATTTCTAATGCTCTCTTCAATGGCTGCCCGTTCATAATGTCACAGAATTTTTTGTACCTCAAAAATCTACCTTGATCATCCCATGAAGAGCTCCGGCTATAGAATTTAACAGAGTGGTTCCTTCATCAAGCCCATAACTTCTGGCATATTTCTTAGAAAGACATGCAGTCTTGATTTAAAGAAAGACATGCAGTCTTGATTTAAAGACCTCAAGTGATGGTGAATCCTCCACACTTAAAAAAAAAAAAAAAAAAAAAAAAAAAAGGTTGCACCTTTATTGCTAATCTTACTTTGTCCAGATTCAGTTGCTTCATCTTTTCATGCCTTTATGGGGAGGACTGAAGAGCTTTTAAGTATCAGAAATCTTCTCCTGCTGTAGGTAGGCACTCAGGCCTAGAACCACAGAAGGTTTGGGTGTTTCAGGATGTTAGCGACCCCAGTTCAATTTCACCCTCTTCCTCGTGAGGAGAAAAAAACTGCGTGAGAGAGAAGATCTGAAATAGGTTTGTGGCCAAAAATTTATGTATTAATTTTCTGATGCTGAGTGGAATGGCTTTAGCCGGAGAGACAGAGTCCCACACTAGAATATCCTGTAGCCCAGTGGTTAGGGCACTTACTAGAGAATTGGGAACCCTTGTTCAAATGTCTTTCCCAAAGCAAGCAGAAATGGAGGGTCAAGAGGGTGACAGAAGCAGGCTCTCCCATATCACAACTGAGCATCTTCACTGCTGGACTAAAGGCTACTTAGGAGGCCACTGCTATTTCCTCTTTCCTGCCGGCTGTTTTGTGTGGAGTTCAGTGTGCGCGGAGCATGCCAACAAGATTAGGCCTGATAGAAGGGGAATGCCTCTCTTTATCCGGTGTGCAGATTTACACAGGGGCTTACACATCTGAATGCCTGCCTGAGGCAGCAGTGCATGTATCTAGAGGCAAAAATTTTAGGGCTTGTCTATGGGAAGCGGAGGTGTAAATCTATGGGAGTGTGCTGAGAGCTGAAGTTCCTTGAGGCCCCTGCTGCTGTATGCTAAGCATTTCCTAGTGTGCTTTGACCTACTGCTGTTTTAAACACTGATAAACAGGGCCTGCATACAGCGAGTGGCACACTAGAGCATGTTAGATTTAAAATCCAGCTTGCAATGCATTAACTCTCCATGTAGACATGCTGTTAGGCAGTGAGGGGACTTGTACAGTGAACACTTGGGCACATAGTAAATTTTGGGTTCCTACCAGGTTAGGTTGCTGCTGAGTGAGGATTTTGTGGATTTCATTGGTGCTAAATCTGGAGTTCAGGTGGTTAAAGCCCAGACTTAGGTGCCTAAATCTCTATGGCTCTGGGTCTGATGACCAGTTTTGTTAATCTAAACAGATTTGCTTCCTTAGGGTAGGTGTACACTTCAGTTAAAAAGATGTGGCTGGTCTGTGCCTGCTGACTTGGTCAAGTCCAGCTTGTCCCCATCCTTTTTTATAATTGTGGACACCACAATTAGACACTCTATTACAGTAGCGGTTTCATTCATGCTGTATCCCATACTAATAATACTTTTGTACTTCTTCTTCATAGCTCCATACTTACACATTGAAGCATCACACTTACTTTCTTAGCCGCCACAACATTTTGAGAACTCGTGTTCTTTTAGTTACCACCATGGTTCCTACTTGCTTTTGAATCGCTACTTTCCGGAATATAGTCTCCCATCTTACATTCTTTACCTACAACTAATTTTTTTATTTGCAAAGAAATGGGTCTTCTACTTCTAGATCACTGAGGTGCATTTGAAAGCTTCACCCTTTGTGTCACATTGGTTATGGCAGGCTATGACCATACTTATGTTTTCACTACCAAAAAAAGTTTTCACAGCTGATGTGTTTTAGTTACTTCACTATCTCAATATACAAGCATAGCAGAGACAAGGCTCTGTAGTCTGACTGTGTGTTGTAATTCAGTGAGGACAAACTTGCATGGGCAGGTATAGTGTTGACTGACTGGCTACGTCTACATTGGCCCCTTTTCCGGAAGGGGCATGGTAATTTTTGAAATCGCAATAGGGAAATGCGCGGGGGATTTAAATATCCCCCGCGGCATTTAAATAAAAATGTCCGCCGCTTTTTTCCGGCTTTTAGAAAAGCCGGAAAAGAGCGTCTACACTGGCCCCGATCCTCCGGAAAAAAAGCCCTTTTCCGGAGGATCTTATTCCTACTTCAAAGTATCCTCCGGAAAAGGGCTTTTTTTCCGGAGGATCGGGGCCAGTGTAGACGCTCTTTTCCGGCTTTTCTAAAAGCCGGAAAAAAGCGGCGGACATTTTTATTTAAATGCCGCGGGGGATATTTAAATCCCCCGCGCATTTCCCTATTGCGATTTCAAAAATTACCATGCCCCTTCCGGAAAAGGGGCCAATGTAGATGAGCCCACTGTGCCTAACTGTATCGCAAAAAAAGTAGTCTATGCCTTGTCTCCAAATGAATCTTACAACAGGATTGCTAAAGCACATTAGTTACGCTACTGTCAAACAAACAAAACACCTTTTGACAGACAGTGAAAACAGCCTAAGTTTCAATTCTCTCTTGGTGTCATAACTGGACACATCACACACCATGTAGCTTTCATCTTCGTGTTGTAGTGTCTTTGTCCCGCAAGGCAAATTATATAAAATACTCTCATTATCCATGCAGTGGTGTGAAGCTGTGATGAATTAATTAAATATCTTTCAGTGAGCAAAGAAATAATTTGGTCCAGAGTCCCATGAGATCACTGCAGGAAATTGCTGCCTTTCAGTTTACTTCCGAAGCACTGACACAAAAGGGTGCATTGGAAGTGACCAGGGCTGCCTTTGGGAAGCATTGTTTTTAATTCTGTTTCCTTTGTACCATTACAGAAGTCAGTGGAAACTTGGAGGTGGCATCACAATTTCTTAATATCTAGCAGTAGGCAATCACATTATACGTCCAGGGCATGCGCATGGTGCACACACTGTATATATGTGTATAGACAGACTAGTTCCTTCTAGCCTTGAAAGCTGTGGCCTTTGTTTATAGAAGAGTTGGTATTAGATGATCATATTGAATTTCCTAAAAATAATTCCTAGGGCATACCTTTTAGGGCTTGTCTACACTGCCACTTTATTGAACTGTAACTTTCTCGCTTGGGTGTGAAAGAACATTCCCTGCAAGCGCAGCAAGTTATAGCGCTGTAAAGCGCCAGAATAAATAGGCTTCCAGTGCTGGAAGTCCCACTTTTAGTGCTAAGTCTGTGAGCTGCTCCCTTAGGGTATGTCTACACTACCCTCCTAGTTTGAACTAGGAGGGTAATGTAGGCATACCGCACTTGCAAATGAAGCCCGGGATTTGAATTTCCCGGGCTTCATTTGCATAAGCGGGGAGCCGCCATTTTTAAAACTCTGCTGGTTCGAACCCCGTGCAGCGCGGCTACACGGGGCAAGAACTAGGTAGTTCGAACTAGGCTTCCTAGTTCGAACTACCGTTACTCCTCGAAGCCTAGTTCGAACTACCTAGTTCGTGCCCCGTGTAGCCGCGCTGCACGGGGTTCGAACCAGAGGGGTTTTAAAAATGGCGGCTCCCCGCTTATGCAAATGAAGCCCGGGAAATTCAAATCCCGGGCTTCATTTGCAAGTGCGGTATGCCTACATTACCCCGCTAGTTCGAACTAGTGGGGTAGTGTAGACATACCCTTATGGAGGTGGTGTACCTGGGGTGCTAGAAGCTCTCTTTCAGGCCGTGTCCAGACTCAGGGTTTTTTTCGGGAAAAGTAGCCTTTTCCCGAAAAAACTTCCCCTGCGTCCAGACTCAAGCCGCGTTCTTTCGAAATTATTTCGAAAGAACGCGGCTTTTCTTTCGATGGCGGTAAACCTTGTTTCACGAGGAAGAACGCCTTCTTTCGAAAGTTCCTCTTTCGAAAGAAGGCGTTCTTCAATGTAAATAGGGCTTCTTCAAAAGAAAGCATCCAGACTCGCTGGGTGCTCTCTTTCGAAAAAGCGGATTTAAAAGATCCGCCTGCAGTCTAGACGCGATCTTTCGAAAGAGGCTCTTTCGAAAGATGCTTTCGAACGAGCCTCTTTCGAAAGAAGCCTGCAGTCTAGACATAGCCTCAGTGCTTGTGCCCTTCCTACATTGCTGCATTAAAACACTGCTGTGGCTGCACTGTAGGGAAAGTTTTGGGAAAACCTCCAATCTTGTTTTATAAACAGTTGTGACATTACAACTCCTGATAAGTTCCTCCAATGGTTAATTATTCTTGCTGTTAAAAATGTACATCTTCTTTGCACTCTGAGTTTGTCTAGCTTCAACGTCCAGCCATTGGCTCATGCTAGACCTTCCTCGGCTAGACTGCAGAGCTCACTATCAAATATCTGCTCTTCATGTAGGTACTGACAGATTGTGATCAAGTACCCCTTAACCTTCTTTTAGTTAGACTCAAGGAGCTCAATCTATTTATGATTTGGATTAGAAAATATGCCTCATTGATCATTCTCATGGCTCCACGGCAGGGGTGGGCAATAGTTTTTGATGGGGGGGGAGCACTCCCAGAATATAGTAAGTGGCCAAGGGCTGCACTCTTCCATGATATTAATAGAGGGGTGTGGGGTCTGGGATAGAGGTTGGGTGCAGAAGGGATCTTAGGGTAAGAGATTGGGGTTCAGGATGGAGTGTGGGATTCGGGAGAGAGTTTAGCTGAAGGAGGGGTTGTGACTTGGGTCAGTGATCTGGGGGGTGCAGGAGGGAATGCAAGGGTTTGAGTTGTGACCTAGGGCAGGAGGGGGTTATGACTGAGGGCAGGGGATTGGGGTACAAGGTCTGGGAGAGTATGGGGGCAGAGGGTTTGGGTCATGTGGGGTAGGAGTGCAGCATGGGGGGGGGCAGAAGTTTGGGGGGGAGGAAGGAATTGGGGTTCCAGAGGCCAGCAGTCCAGCAGGTTCCTTGGCCCCCTGAGCAGCCAGCTATGGGGCCATGTGCCACTATGAACAGCTGTGAACTTGAGGGCAGGGGCACATGACCGTTTTGCGGGGCCCCAGGCAGCATAATTCTGCGGAGCCCCCCCTTTGCTACGGCGCATGCGCAGTGACGCCATGCGCATGCACAGCGGTGCCACGGCACATGCGCGGGGCTTTCTGAAGCGCGGGGCTTTCCGAAGCACGGGGCCCAGGTCGGCCGCCCCGTTCCCCCTGCCCTATATCCGCCCCTGCTTGAGGGAAGGAGGCGGGGTTCTTCACACGTTGCCTGTTCTTAAAAAAAACTAGTCAATGGGAGCTATAAGACTGTGCTGGGGGCAGGAGCTGCGTGCGAATTCTCTCTTCCCACCTGGGCTCGCAGCTCTTCACAGGCCCCCCCAGCCAGCTTTTCTGAGTGGTGTGTGGGGGCGGAGCAGGCAGAGAACCTGACTGAGGTTCCTGCTGTGTCCACAGGCGGGATCCAGGCCATGGGCCATATTTTTCCTAGCTCTGCTCTACTCTGAACTCCCTCCACTTGAGGATGTTGCTAGAATTTGTTGCTATCAGAACAGGACACAGCCATGCTCAAATGAGAGCCAAATACAAAGGTAACAGAACCTCTCAACTCTTACTCAAGATTCTTCTGTTAATGCAATCATTGGATGCGTAAATTCTTTTAGCCAGGATGGTGCAGTGGGCACTCATTTTCAGACGATGATCCACCACGTCCCCCCAGATCCTTTTCACTCCCTGCTTCGCGCAGTAAAGACATACAAACCCCGGTCCTGTAAGTGTAACCTACATCATTTGTTCCTATTTACATTTAACGGTATTAATATTCACATTGTTTGTCTGCTTGCATCCAGCTCAACCAGGATCCAGATTGGTAAACGAAGAGGGCAGGTCACTCAGAGCATTCTCCCAAGTTATCAGTGATTTTTTATTTCTTCCAGGTCATTGATAAAATGCTAAACAGCATAGGGCTAAGAACTGATCTCTGTGGGACCTTCTCAAGGAATTCACCAGCTTAATGATAATGATCCCCTAGTTACAATTACACTTCGAGACATGTCAGTGTTTAATGTGTGCCATGTTAATTTGATATTTATCTTTCTAGTTTTTTAATCCAAACATTATGCCGTGCCAAGTCAAACACCTTACAGAAGTCTAAGTATATTACATTACTGCTGTTACCTTTCTCAGACACTCTTGAGTTCTTTAGGAGATTACAAGTTTGACAGGAACTAGTTTCCATAACATATGTTGATTAGCATTAATCATATTACCCTCCTTTTAATTCTTGCTTAGTGGGGTTGCTTATCAGCCGCTCAGTTATATTACCTGAGATCAATGTCTGTCTGACAGGCCTTCAGTTATTCAGGTTATCCTGTTTTCCCTTTTAAAATACTACAGGCTGTACCTCCCTTGTCTGGCACCCTCAACATCTGACGGTCCGGAGCAAGGGATTTGTCAAATGAGGGGAAGTCCCTCCCAACTTGGCCTCATATTGCCCCTGGCTAGGACTCCAGCCAAGCTCCGCTGCTGCCTGCTCAGCCATGGCTCCCCAGGCTGGAGCTCTGTGGCTGCTGGGGCTCTGTGGCTGCCATGGCTTCTGAAGCTGCTGGCACGCCGTGGCTGCCAGAACCAAGATTCCATGGCTTCTGGGGCTGCTGAGGCCATTGCTGGCCCCCAGCTACTGCCTGGCAGCAGGGGCCAGCACTCCCTGCTGTGCCCCCCTCCCTCAATCCAGGGCACAACCCTCCTACCCTGCTCCTACATCGCCCCTCCTCCTACCCCTGTGGCCAGACCACAGAGTCCTGGTTAAGGGAAGTACAACCTGTAGTGCACTATATTATTTAGCTTTCTTTCAGCCTTGCATATGTATCTACCTATGTCAACCTGGTTGATTTCACACACCCACAGCTGAATTGAGGAAAAAAATAACTTGCTCACTATTTTCCATCCTCTTCAGTCTTTAGATACATACTTTCACTGTGGTGTGGAATACGGTTGTGTCCTCTTCTTTAACGGGACAGTCTAGCACAGCAACCCAATGACTTCTTAGGCTGCCCTGCACCAAGAAATCCTGCCTGATAGACGTATGGTCTGCTCATGCTGTGTCTTGCATAGACAGGAAAAAATGTTCACTTTTGCATGTTGCTCTTGCACACTCTTTGAACATGAACTGCACATTCATTAAGGGCATGACTCTCAGATTTGTATGGCCTATGCGTAGTTTTAAAATATATGTCTAGGATGTGCTGTGCTTGCGGATAACCCCCTTTTGAGCCCTGTGCAGCTTCAAGCAGTGTTAAACTGCACAATATGATTTCTCCCTTCATTGGTTTTGCTGGTGGTAACGATTTTTTTTTAGTCTAACAGCTTCAGTTACCATGACGTGTCAACTGGCTTAATATCTCCATTGGCACTGATGAATCTGGAGCGTTCATCACAAGCACTAAAACATCTTACACTGTTCTCAATTGGTTGGCTTGAGCATCTACCTTGACAGAATGGCACATTACAGCAACTTTTTATTTCTGGTCACTGCCTCACAAATTATTCAGCATGTATTAGGAATACACATTTTCATCTATGAGAGTTTTTATACGTTTTATTATTTGCTTACTGTGCATATCGTACTCCACTCGGGGACTGACAGAATTGCCAGATCCCTGGGCAAGATGTGGGAGGCAGCGCCATGCTCCTGGAAGGGCTGGGGCCTCAGGCGAAAGAGACAGGACTGGGGCTAGCCTTCCCCCTACCAGCTTTTCAGCACTGCCTGGAGCATACCACCTGGGGCTCCAGTGGCAAGTTAAAGGGCCGGGGCTCTGGCTGCCACTGCATTAGCCGAGGCAGTGTCTGGGTGCCTGGTCCCTTTTGAATCACTGGACTCTGGGGCAGTTGCCCAATTCCCTCCCTTTTTCCCCTGTCAGCAGGCTTGACTTCACTGATGTGGTGTGTGGTGGTCTGTCACGTATGAAACACATGTGTTGGACACATGTAGATTATGAAAAGTGTTACATTTTATTTATTACATAAAAATAGGCCAGGGAGTCATCATTTAGATGAGACGAGGGGAAAATTTTCAAAAGCATGTAAGTATTTTGGGATCCTAAATCCCATAGTTGGACATGATATAAGGGTAAATCCAGTGCTTTTTTTGTGATGGTACGCACCGGTCTGGTGTACCATCACCTTTTTTTGGGAGCACTTGCCGCTTTTCCCCCCTGCACAGCTCCCAGCTGGACCTCGCTGGACGGAAGCCTGCTCGGGACACATGGCAATTAAAGGGGCAACAACTGCATTTTGGTCTCCTGGTTACTCCCCGGCGTTTGTTTTTTCTTAACAAATTATTTTTGAAACCATTTGGCAACCCTAGTACCGGCACCTTTTTTTTTTTTAACAAAAAAAGCACTGGGTAAGTCCAAAAAAGATCTTAGCCATCTCACTGCCACTTTAAATGCCTAACTCTAGCTTTTAGTTATCACTGAGATTCTCAAATCCCCTGCCCAGATTCTGCAAGTAGGGTACAAACGAATGATAGGTAGGAACAACATGGGAAAGGCTAGGGTACAAAATGAGTTATACTTCCCAAGGGACATAAAAGGCAATACTATGTTCTTTAAATACAGTAGGAGCAAGAGAAAGGCAAAGGAAAGTGTGGGACTTCTACTTAGTGATGAGGGAGAGATAATAACTGATTCATCTGAGGCATTTGAGGCAAAATTCTTCCCTAAAAAGGTTAATGGTGAATATTAACAACGAGGAATCTTTCAAATAAGAACTGAACATTTTTTTATGTTCTAAAATACCTAAAGCTTTTTTTAGGTACCTGCTTTTTTTTCCTGTTCACTGTAACCAGGTCCATCGATGGAGGAGTTAAAGAAGGCAACTGCCCCAGGGCTCCATACACCACCACTGCTATTGCTGGAGCCCTGGGCCTTTTAAATTGCTGCCAGTGGCTCTGAGGGCCATCTGGGGAGGCCATCATGGTGCCTTCCAGGCAGCGCTGAGGGCTGACTGCCCCTTCTGCCTGAGACTCTGCCCCTTCCAGGAACACAAAGCTGCCCCTCTGTCAGCCGAAATGGTCAGGGCAGTGTGTGCGTGTGTGTTACACCCAAGTCTTCAACTGATGAAACGCAAAGTCTCGATGCAGTGGGCAGCCTAGGAGACTGGAGGGCTCCCCGAAAAATAGTTTAACATCTGTGACTTTACTGCTAGGACCGGGGTCCCGTCGCCGAGGGCAGCCAACAAGCTCTCAGACGCCCCAGTGTGTGTGTGCGCTATACACCCGAGACTTCAACTGCTGAGACCGGGGTCCCTTGCAGTGGGCAACCTGGAGGAGGTTGACGGGCACCCCAATAAGTTTATAGGGAGAGCTTATAACACCTCAGATTTTAGCTGCTAGAATCCAAGATTCCTTTGCAGCGGGCAGCCTTAGGGAAAGACTGAGAAGTGCCCCAATGGATCTGCCACCGGGGAGTGACACAATCCAAAATGCCCAAGCTCTCCCTATACCTGTCCCTTTGACCGGCTGAAGTTCTTTTGTTTGTGTTCGGTTCGGGTACAGCAGCACAGGTTCAAGTCAGAAGCTTGACACTCACTGGCTTATTATAGGAGAAAGAAAGAGAAAATAAAAGAAAAGAAACTTGGTTCAATATATATATATTTTATAAGTGAATGAGGGCATCCCACTTATTCCCAAAGTTTATAGCTAAATCACCTTACCAAAGGCAGTTTACAATAGAAATGAAGCAGTTTGCCTTAAGAAACTATAATAAAGTAACTAAACTTATAACAGAGTGACAATTAGAGTGTACACATAAAGAAAACACATTGCAGGTACAATTCTCACCCCTGCGTTCCAGACTTGGCATGGCCAGCGTCTTTCTCTCAATCCCTCGGGAAGAAGTAGGGCGAGGTTGGGCGTCCCACGGACCTCGGGAGACAATCAATACCTGCCAGCAGGTGTAGGTGATTGGAGCTCAAATGGGGCGGGCAACTAAACCCTCTTTATACCCCTTGGGTCACATGGGCTTCTTCCTGGTCTCAAGTGGCCAATTAGGAAAAATGGCTTTGAATGCCAAGTTTCCCACGAAGGGTGCAAAGCATAATTCACACCTGGGAAGATGCAGACAATGGGCACCTCTGGTATGTGATGGGCAAAGATTCCTCTCCTGAGACAGTGCAGGCGTGTCAATTACTGATACTAGCCATTACGGCGACAGGAGGCCTCCCAGTCGTCAGCTAGCCCATTTACTGTCTGGTTTTTGTTTATGGTAGAGTCAGGGATAGACACCACACCTGCGTTCCCAGGGCATCAAAGGCTGACTGCCTTTCTCTTGCTCTCTGGTGGGGGAAAAACAAGATGGGGTTCGTGGAAAAACAAGATGGGGTTTGTGTCTGGCTATACCCTCCCACCTTGTCCAGGAGCCTGGCACGTCTGTTGACCCCCTTAATTGTAACCAGAAATGCTAAAATGTTCACAATGGTAGATGGGGCTGGTCTGACTATCTCATTCTTCACCTTTACTTCAAGACTCTGGACTCTTCTTTCCTTCTCACGGAAGTCATTTTCCCCCCAACTGCATGCAAACCAGCCTAGCTTCTCCCTTGCTCTTATTCTGAGTGGTTTTTTTAGCTCCAGTATCCTTCTCTTTTTGAAAATTTTCAAGGACTGATTGGCACATGTCCACACTCCTTCCCAGTGGGAGAAGGGAAGAGATGTAAGGGGTTGTTTGGCAGGCCTGTCTTCCCCAAATTCCCAATCTGATATATTCAGAGAGATGGAATGTTTGCCTCTCAAGTGTCCATCATTAAAACTCTCCATGCCTGTTGTTTAGTTTCTTCTGGTCCTTAAAGATTCCAAGTGATGTTCAAAGCACAATTTCCCCACAGTGCAGTCATGAAATAATCTTCCTTTTCTGGGGAAGTTAGAACAGTGGTTTTCAGCCCTTTTTGTAGGGGTCCACAACTGAAAACATTTTTGAATGCAGGTGTTGGATCCCTTTGGACATCTTAGACGTAGTCTGCAGACCCCAAGGGATCTGCAGACAGAGCAAAGGTTGGAAAGCATGTCATTAGAAAGCACAAGCTGGCTGACTGCCTACTTCCTGAAACTTGATGGGGAGGTGGGTTAAAAGATCTGCCTTTGAAGATTGCACAAAGTCAAAGAGGAGTTGTACTTAATTAGGATATTAACCCCTCTGAATTAAATGGCACTGTTTATCTGGGCAAATGCTATCTAGTGGCATTGGGAAAGGTTTTATAGTGGGGGTGCTGAAAGCTATAGAACAAAACTGCAAACTCTAGATACATTGTAAATCATTTCAAGCAGGGTGCTGCTGTTCTGCAAATACCCCTGGTACTATCTGTCCTGAGACGGATCAGAACCTCTCTGCATTAAAATACATTGAAGAAACATATTCAAGACCCTATAATGTGCTTTTGAAATGTGACTAAAACTGACAGGGACGCATTAAGTATTAGCTTGCAGAAAGCGTGTCTGCTGTGGGTTTATTCTTTATTTTTTGAAGAAACAGCAGCAGCATTTAGTATTGCTGACTGTTAAATGTTGTTATATAGATTTATGGATTTTAATGTTAGTTGTGTAGTTGTGCTACTGTTCAACAGGATGCAAACCAACAAAACAGATTCTGATTCCTTGTTAGTGACTCCAGAAGCACCACAGTGTTTTTTCTCTTAACAGTCCTGTAACTTTTCCACATTTTTGTTGGCAGATTCTGACTCCTTGTGATTTCTGAAAGTGGACTGCTTCAGAACAGGAGTACTGGAACATTGGGGGCATGGCCCCCTGCCTCCCACCTTTTAATTGGTTGTAAGGGTGAGCAATGTGGGGACAAAGGAGGGGCAAAGAAGAGCAAACTGGCCCCTTTTTCTCCTGCTCCCCCCCCACTTCTAGAGTTTCAGACTTCATCTGAGTGATCTGGCTCTATTTTTTTCTTTGTCCATGTTTTTATGGATATCCAACATCTGAAGCATTAACACTAAACTATGTCACTTGTAAGATGTTCTTTACTTAAAGAGAATTGATACCTTGTTTCTTATAGATCAGTTCTCTATGCAACTCAAACTACGACAAACTACTACGTTTATAAATTCTGCTTTGCCTCCCCATTTTCTATGGGGCTAAATGGTGACATTTAGCCACAATACTTCAATAAAAGTAGCCAGCATCCACACCACCCCGTTGGGGACCTGATTCAAAGATCATACAGCTCAGAGCCTTTGCATGGATTTGTGGTGTTGAGTGAGAGCTACAGAGGGGAGCAGCAGCAACTTTGTAAAGAGATTTCACCTTTGTTAAATAAAGGCCTGTTGAAGTTTGTTACCACCTTGCTTGCATGATACAACAAGATTTCAGTGGACTTTGGGTCAGGCTCTAGTTCTGGAGCTGCATTAAAGAGAGGGAAGAGTTCACTGAACAAGCTGAAGGTAGAGGTGAGGAGGAGAAGGGAACTAATTATGCCATTTTCTCTCCAGCCTGTTGCATGCATGCATATTTTCTTGAGCCCCTTTGCTCTTTCTATACCAACATTACAGCTAGGAACTATTGACCATATGTGTGTAACACTCCTTTTGTAATCAGAAAGTGACAGCGTTACAATGCTACATTGTTAAATAGAACTTCGTGACAATCTACAAGAAAACTACATTATCACTTCTGATTTCCCAGTGCCCAACTACGCAACTTTAAAGCAGTGCTAAACTGAAATTAAGACTTAACGCACAACTATAACTCTCATATCTATGCGACATCATACAGTCTTTAATACCATGATCCTATTTCTCTGATTCAGTAAAATAGCCTACTTCCCCCCCGCTCCACTGCAGTTTATAGTCCTATCATTAACTTGAGTTGTTGCCCAAATGTCAGTTTTATTATAATCTAGTCTTAACTGGACATAGGTTGCATTGTAACTAACAATGAGCTTCCAGATAGCTCGCTGGTCACTTTACTGGGGCTGCCAAGAAACCTCACCATTTAGAGACTGTGAAATTCATCTAGTCTGCTAAATGCATCCTGCTGTGAAATTGCAGTCAGTTAGACAAGGGAAGATGCCCTTAGCTTAGAAAAAACAGTTTGAGAGAATATGGGAAGCATAATGGAAAATGTAATAGATGCCAGAAATAATTACACAGGTGGTTGCCACGGAGTATGATTGCCATTTCATGAATTTCTTGTGGTAACCTGGGTCTAGTTGTCAATTAAGCCACCAAAATGAGAATCCTTTGTTATTCCATAACCATCAGAGAGTCTGCTTTTTCTTTATAGGCATAACTCCTGCACGTGTTGTCTCATCGCTCATACAGGTCATTTGCCATATAAGATACTCTGTATATTGTATAACAATCCACAATCTAAACCTTTCAAGACAATCTACTATTAAGCTGCTTCTTAGATGGACATTGAAACTGAAATGCTTTTAAAAAGTGTCTGCAGTGCTAATGATTAGCCCCAGATTAAGTGGCAGTGTTGAAACAGTGACAGTGGAAAGCATGCAGATCACAAGACATCCATAGGCACTGGAGAGGAATAAGAAGATTGAAGAGAATGATGCAATGTGGCGCTGTAAGTGGATACTAGCTGACCTTGTTAAGTTCTGCCTTGCTAGTTATTAATCTATTAAGAGATGTGTAAAAGAGCACTGCATAATACTACACGAAGGACATATTTGCAACAGTGCTCATATCAAACTCCTGAAGTTGGTCTAGTAACCAGATGATAGAACATCTTTTGGGGAGGGAGAGGCTCTTTGTCTGATAAAGATGATCAGAGGACCAGCTGAAACAGAGGATCTGGATGTTTATAAAAGGAGGTCTCTCACTGGCTGTTTGAAAAAGAGTGTTGGAAGGAATACTGTGTAGGGTGGCCAAGTGCCCAGTTTTTAACTGGAAAGTTTGGTAGAAAAAGGAACTCGAAAGTGTCCAGTCTAATCTATTGACTGGACACACAAAGTCCAGTTATTGTGAGTGGGGGAGACACTGAGGTCATCACCCCCTCTGGCTTCTACTCAGCCAGGGCCACCATCCACCTTCATCAGGTATCTGCAGGTCCTAGCCGTGGCTCCACAGCAAGTCCTTCCTCATCCACATGGGGAGAAGCAGGGAGCTACCAGCCAGTGTGGGAGATGGAGGATGAGGAGTGAAGGGGTGGGACTTCGGGGTCATAGGTGGGGCAGGGAAGGTACTGACACTCCTGATGGGGGTTCATTTTTTAAATATTACCAAGTTGGCAACCCTAACTGACAGCCAGGGTTAGTGAAAGACACTCTATGATGCAGAAGCCACGAATGCAAGGAAAGTGATCCTAGAGGAAGTTTATCAAGTCACAGTGAATGCTCAGGAGAGGTGAGGAAACTGAGGCTGACATGGGCAAATGCATGGTGGTGTTTTCCTGGAGCTGTATCGCTCATGCTGGCTAAAGAATAGTTGTGTTAGAAACCTTTCTAAAGCCAGTGTCTGTTTCCTTCATCTATTTCATGTCTCTGTAAAGGTGAAATGTCAATCAGAAGGCCCACAATGGTGGCGCTCTGGGAAAGAATGTATTTAACGTACTGAGAAGTGTGGGGGAACTGGCACTCAACTCCTCAGAAGTGGTGCTAGACAGAAAATCTGAACCCATGCATGCCTGGAGGGAGATCTAGTATTGGAGGCAAACCTGGACTTTGCTCAGTCTTGGGAAACTGAAGAACATAAGAACATAAGAACGGCTGTACTGGGTCAGACCAAAGGTCCATCTAGCCCAGTATCCTGTCTGCCGACAGTGGCCAACACCAGGTGCCCCAGAGAGGGTGGACCGAAGACAATGATCAAGCGATTTGTCTCCTGCCATCCCTCTCCAGCCTCTGACAAACAGAGGCCAAGGACACCATTTTATCCCCTGGCTAATAGCCTTTTATGGACCTAACCTCCATGAAATTATCTAGTTTCTCTTTAAACTTTATTATAGTCCTAGCCTTCACAGCTTCCTCTGGCAAGGAGTTCCACAGGAATACATGGCTCACTCCTGATGGGACTGAACAGAGCAGCATGGTGAATGTCCAGCAAGGGGAGATGGACAAGGATTGTGACAAAACAGAAATAGATTTAAATGACATGCAAAATTACTAAATAAAAATCAGACCTAAAGCTCAAAATGGAAAGTGATTTCTCCCTTACCCCCCGCCCCGCCAAGAAATAGAGGCCACGGGGTGGGGAGAGAAATACCGAATTGAACTGATTGAACTATTAGCTCATGATGAGGAAATAAACAGGCATAAAATAAATGAAGTAATTGGAAAAAATGCTACAACGTATGCCTCTGGAAATAGCACTAGGAGGAAGAACCAGGGGAACAGGTAATGATAATATGCGAATGACAAAGAAATATCATCTGTCTGCTCTGATTTATGTAATGAAATTAAGGAGTTGAAAGCAGATTTTAAAATATTTCAAAGTAATATTACAGTAATTAATTGTCTGAAGGATTTGGTTAGTGCTTTGAATAAGAATCTGTCAAAACTACCATTAATTTTAACCGAGTTAGACAAGGCACTCCACTACATATTATATTGATGGTCCCACTTCAAACATTGTTAAAATGTATCCCAAAAATATACTATAATAAAAAGAATGTATTTATCAGCAATGAAGTGTTACAGTAAAAAATCATGAATGACAATTCAGATGTGCTGATATAATAATGACCAACATCCTTTTTCTTGAGCAAAAAGTTTTTAGAGATTGGGCAGTATGCATAGTGCATGACCTGCAGAAGAGCAATATTTAATGAGCTCCACACACAGAATAAGATACTTTATGCATGTCTCTGCTGATTTTTTTTTCTGGATTTATCTGAGTTGTGGTTCCTAACTAGCCCTTTTGGATCCTTTTTACTGTTTGAAATGAGAAAGTGAAAGATTCCTTCTTCAGATGTCCACCTTCACTGGGCAATAATACTTGTCACTTTTAATTACTCCAGATCCTTAGCTTCATAATATAGTTACAGAAACAGAGGCAGAGAAAGAAGGGACTTTTGCCACTTCAGGTGAAGTAGAATAGACTTCTGACTACAGTGGGTATAGGACTGGGCTTTAAGGCCATGTCTACACTACGTGGAAGATTGATGCTGCCCGTCAATCTTCTGGAGTTCGATTTAGTAGATGTAGCATCACCCTGCTAAATTGAACTCAACAGGTGCCCCTTTCCTCACTGGAACTCCTGCTCTCTAAGAGTAGTAAGGGAAGCCAACAGGAACGTTTGCTCCCAGTGGTCTCCCACTGTCTGAAAGGCATGGCAACGTGATGTAAGATATGTCGAATCCAGCTACATAATTTACATAACTGGAGTTATGTCTCTTACTTTGACCTTCTGATGGAGTGTAGACCAAGCCTAATTGACTTGTTCTGAGCCAAAGAGAGATTCAGAGTCAGGAAGGACATGTTAGGTCCTATCTTTTATTGGACCAAATACTATCAGTGAAAGAATCAAGCTTTCATGCTTACACAGAGCCAGACTTGCCCAGACTAGAAGAAGAGCTCCGTGAAACTCAATCTTGTCTTTTTCCCATAGATACTGGTCACTGATTTGCGGTGTATCTTTAGACAAGTCGAGTTCACCTTGCTGTGCCTCCATTTCTGAGCTGATCAGTTGCAGGTATCTTCCTGTCACAAGAATGTTATGGAAATGAATGTGCTTGTACAGCACTTTAAATATGCAGAGTACTAGAGAAGGGCTAGATTCACAAAGGGGAGTTATACTCAGAGTAGAAATGTCTAACATTTAGGTGCCCTATTGCCAAATGGAATTCACATCCAGGGCCACCAACTGGGGAAGAGGCAGTTGCCCCAGGGCCTAGCAATTTTAAAAAGGCCTGGGGCTTTTGACTACCACTACCATAGAAGCAGCCAAGCTCCAGGGCCTTTAAATCATTGCTAGAGCCCAAGCAGTGGTAAAAGCCTGGCTAGCCTCCTTGCCCTGCCCCTTCCACCCACAGTCCTGCCCCTTCCAAGGGTTTTAAGTTGTCTCAATATCTTGCCGGGGGTTGGGGCGTGAGGGCAGCAATTCTGTTGGCAATCCTGTTCATCACATGCCTACACTAGGCACACAGGCTCCTTACAGAATGCGGACAGAGAGGTGTCTAAGAATGGGATCCACAAAAGCCAGCAAGTATGAGGAATGAGGAGTAACGGTAGTTCGAACTAGGAAGCCTAGTTCGAACTACCTAGTTCGTGCCCCGTGTAGCCGCGTTGCACGGGGTTCGAACGAGCGGGGTAGTATAGACATACCCATGGTTCTTAATTGTTTTATGGAAAGCGTGTTATATCTGAAAGGGCCAAGAAGGAAAATACCTCTCTCAAATGGATCGCTCCCAAATCTAAGGACAGGGCAGCTTGTTTGTTATATTGTATAACATTTCTATTGCTGTGGCTATGAACACCTTTTCTCAGAGCCATATGAAATAATCTATTTTTGGATGTTTGTAAGCAACTTAAAACAGATACATCTTTATAAATATTGATCAGATAAATATTTTAAAAGATGCAATTTAGGGGAGAAGAGAAAGCTCAGGTATAATTCATCTTACTATAACTAGGAAGTAATTTGAAGCAGTAAGTTGCAACATTTTTGAATCCCAGGGATAAAAATTTATACTAAAGCCATCAATCTTTAAGCTACACTCCACACTGAGATCAGTGTTGCTGTTTTGCTGAGATATTGAATGTAATGGCTCACAATCACTGCTCTTAAAGAAAAAGCTCTTATAATCTGAATAATAGATTAATTATGATAGCAGATGAAAATATTATTATGTGGAGTTTGTCAAGTGTTGCAGTTCCATTAACTAAGTGTTTTATTAGTGGCTGAAATGGCACTAGGAAGACTTTTGGGATAAAAATGTGTGCACCGTGCATATGTCTTAGGAGCAAGATCTTATTTTTGGTATATAATGGACAGTAAATTACACTCATGCACAGACAATTGGATTGCCAACCCTCCAGAATTGCTCTTGCATCTCCAGGAAATATATATAAATCTCCAGAAGACTGCTGAGAGCGACCCAGGAGATAAACCAAACATTCTGAAAATGAATGTTGAATCTGATTTATACTGTAGTCCAGCCAATGTTTAAAAATCCCACTGGTAATAAAATGGAAATGTGCATTTGCCTGCCCAACTATTTCACTGTGTGTTCCTTTCTTTATCTTATGTGGCTATGTCTTTGTTATGACAAAGTCCTCTGTAGCATAACTGATATATCGATGCACATGGGCATATTTGTGTTGTCTCTTTAGTCTATGCAATACTACAATAGCCTCATACTTTAAAGAGAGAAAGAATAGAAATGAATAATGGTGAACATAGAAGTTCAAAAAGTACTATAGAAAAGAAAACATGCTATTGTTACAATGACTGGTATAAAGTCCCTAACAATTAAAAATTGGCTTCAGAGTCAATGAATTTACAGCAGAATGTGTTTTTAGGTCATCAAGTATTTTCCATTAAGCATGAAGAGAGATTCATATTATGACTGGAGATTTTGCAATGTTTATGCAATGTGGTTAAAATCATAGGCTAGGATCATAGGACTGAAAGAGACCATGAGAGTTGATAGCGGAACTCTGCATCTTGGAAACCTCGTTCACCACTGTCTCATAATTATGACTGTTTTTGTACGAAGTATGTCTTCTGAGGTATCATTTTAAAAGTCTTGATCTGTTTGGCTTGTATAAGCCATTGCATGTAAAGTTATGAAGTCCTGCAGGGTGACTGTTTGTGTATCACTTAAATATATGTTGTAAGGTTGGGAACACCTACAATCTGCTTTTTCAGGTACAGCAATTCTGTAGCCAGATGCATTGATGGCTCATTAAAGGGAATCCACTCCTGAAAGCTATCCCAGAAGACTTCTCAGAGAAAACATGTAGATAAAAGATTCTGCTTGACCAAGCGGTACTGCCTGATCCCCCAAGTCAAAAGATGTTTCCAGCAAGATGAAACAAACTACATATAAAAAAGGGGAGAG
Organism: Pelodiscus sinensis; assembly: GCF_049634645.1. Taxonomy (NCBI): domain Eukaryota; kingdom Metazoa; phylum Chordata; order Testudines; family Trionychidae; genus Pelodiscus; species Pelodiscus sinensis. The sequence goes on from NC_134713.1 coordinate 135,040,600, forward strand.
GGGGAGGAAATGACATTAATTATATTAATGACTTTGCCTTCCTCTCTTCCCTCTCTTATCCCTCCATCTGGAGGACAAGAACATTTTAAACTGGGGCGGGTGGTCCCAGACTGGAAAAGAATCCCAGCCTGTGATCTGAGGAGCAATACTATCATTTATGGTGAGATGCTACTTGAAGCAAATTCTGTTTAGTTTGCAGCACTTGTGAATTTACTTTTATTTCTTATGTACCCAACTTTGATCTCTACGCTAGCTACTTATAACTGCTTAAAATCTATCTTTCTGTAGTTCATCATTTTTATGTTTTGTGTCAAACACTGTGTTTTGGTTGAAGTGCTTAGGAAATCTCAGCCTGGTTTACAAAGACTAGTGTGTCCTCTCCCAACTATACATACAAAATGATGGGGACTAAATTAACTATTACCATTCAAGGGATAGATCTTGGAGTCAATGTGGATTGTTTTCTGAAAACATCCACTCAATGTGCAGCAGTAGTCAAAAAAGCAAAGAGAATGTTAGGAATCTTTTAAAAAGGGATAGAGAATATCTTATTGCCTCTGTATATATCAGTGGTATGCCCACATCTTGAATACTGAATACAGATGGGGTTGCCTCATTTCAAAAAAAGATATACTGGCATTGGAAAAAGATTACAAAAGGGCAACAAAAATGGTGAGGGGTTTGGAATGGCTACCATATAAAGAGAGATTAAAAAGACTTGGACTTTTCAGCTTAGAAAAGAGGAGAATAAAGGGGGGAATATGATAGAGGTCAATAAAACATGAGTGGTATGGAGAAAGCGAATAAGGAAAATGTATTTACGTGTTCCCGGAACTAGGGTCACCAAATGAAATTACTAGGCAGCAGCTTTAAAACAAATAAAAGGAAGTTTTCTTCATGCAATGCTCACTCCACAACATCCTCTAGCAAGGAATTCCAGAGGTTAACACCTGGACTTTACCAGGGTTCAAAAAAGAACTAGATAAACTCATGGAGGTTAGGTCCATCAATACTTATCAGCTAGGATGGGTAAGAAAGGTGTCCCTAGCCTTTGTTTGTCAGAAGCTGGAAATGGATAACAGGAGAGGGATCACTTGATGATTCCCTGTTCTGTTCACTCCCTCTGGGGCATCTGGCATTGGCCATTGTTGGAAGACAGGATACTGGTCTAGCTGGACCTTCCCAGTATGGCTGTTCTTATGTTCTTATTTTCTCTCAATATTGGGTGGAGAGAGGAGTAGGTAAAAAGCCTGACCAGTGTCAAACTGCACAGTTCTAGGGTCAAGTAGACTGTAGAGCTAGGTGTGTGTGTGAGAGAGTGGGTTGGGGGGGAGGGAGATTGGCTGGAGACTTTCTACTGTTGGTTCGTGAGTGGCTGGGAAAAGCATTCATGTAACTCAGTTGCCTGTGGATGTCTGTACAAGGGCAATACCTGCCAGAGGTTGTAGCATGCCAAACAACATAATATATGAGAGGCTGCCCAGCATCACATATGGTTGGACAGAATACTCAGTGGTCCCACTGGCCCAGTTGCACCCTAGAGACTCTGTCCTCTAATTCAGTGTCCTGCATTTATGGCAGGACTAAGTGTTATCTAGACCACCCCTGACAGGTGTTTGTCTAACCAGATCTTAAAAATCTCCAATGATGAAGATTTCGCAACCTCCCTAGGCAATTTATTCCAGTGCTTAACTGACCTGACAGTTAGGAAGTTTTTCCTAACGTCCAGTCTGAATTGAGCTTGCTGCAATTTTAAGCCTATTTTTTTTATCCTATCATCAGAGGACATTTTCTCCTCCACTTTGTAATAACTTTTTATGTACTTGAAATCTACAGGCTGGACCTCCCTCATCTGGCACCCTCAGGACCCGATTGGTCCTGAACACGGGGATTTGCCAGACCATGGGAGGTCCCTCCCAACATGGCCTATGCTGTCCTGCTGCCCCTAGCTAGGGCTCCAGCCTAGCCCCACTGCTGCCTGCCCGGCCGTGGCTGCCCTGGGGCCAGAACTCTGCAGCCAGGGATAGAGCTCTCTGGCTGCTGCCATTGCTGGACCTTCGTGGCTGGGGCCGGAGCTCCACAGCTGCTGCAGTCCCCAAGCTCCGCAGCCAGGGTCAGAGTTCCACAGTTGCCGCTGCCAGGCCCCTGCTACCGCCCGGCCGTTGTGCACATTTTTGTATGTGCACAGCTACTCCTAAGCGGAGTAGTTTGCATTTGCCCTTTTTGAATGTCACCCTATTTACTTTAGACCATTTCTCTCAATTTGTCCAGATCATTTTGAATTTTAATCCGATCCTCCAAAGCACTTGCAACCCCTTCCTTTGTGGTATTGTCCACAGATTTTATAAATTATTGAAGAAGGTATTGAACAGACCCAGACCCAGACCCAGTCCCAGAACTGATACCTATGGGATCTCATTCAATATGCCCTTCTGGATTGACTGTGAACCACTGAGAACTCTCTGAGAATAGTTTGCCAACCAGTTATGCACCCAACTTATTGTAGTTTCACCTTATTGTAGTTTCACCTGTATTTTCCTCGTTTCTTTGGGAAGGTCATGAAATACAGTATCAAAAACCTCACTAAAGTCAAGATATATCACCTCTACCTCCCCCGCCCCCATCCACTTGGCTTGTTACTCTGTCAAAGAATGCTATTTGCTTGGTTTGACATGAATTGTTCTTAACAAATCCATGCTGACTGTTACTTATCATCTTATTTTCTAGGTGTTTGCAAATTGATTGCTTAATTATTTGCTCCATTATCTTTCTGGATACTGAAGTTAAGCTGCTTGATCTGTAATTCCCTGGATTGTCTTTGTTTCTCTTTTTATAGATTGGCACTGTATTTGTCCTTTTTCAGTCCAATGTCTCTCATCTTCCATGACTTTTCAAAGATAACTATTAATGGCTCATAGCTCCTCACTTATATTCTATAATACTCAAGAAGCTATTTCATCAGCCCTTGGTGACTTGAAGATATATAACTAGTTCTTTCCTTATATTATCCTCAGATCTTATTTTCACTGGCATTCAGTGGCATAAACCTACTAACCTTTTTGGTGAAAACTGAAACTAAGTTATTTAGTACGTTTGCCATATCCACATTTTCTGTTGGTTGTTTTCCTGCCTCCCTCCATTGAGTAATAGACCTATCCTGTCCTTAGTCTTTCTCTTGCTTTTAATGTACTTGTAGAATATGCTTTTATTACTCTATCTGTAGCTAGTTTAATCTCATTTTTGTTCCTTCATTTTTCTAATTTTGTCCCTACATACTTGTGATGTTTAGATTCCTTCTTTGTAATTTGAACTAGTTCCCACTTTTTGTAGGACTCATTTTTTAGTTTAGATCATTGAAGATCTCTTGCCAGGCTTCCTATCTTTCCTACGAAGTGGATAGTTTGTTCTTATGCCTTTAATATTGTATCTGAAAAAAATGCCAATTCTCTTGAATTGTTTCCCCCCCTAGACTTGCTTCCTGCTGAGTCTGACCTACCAACTCCCTGTGTGATAAATTCTGCCTTCTTGAAAACCATTGTATTTTTGGTGCTGCTTTCCCTCCTACCATTCTTTTAGAACCACGTGCTCTATCATTTTATGATGGCTTTCACCTAAGTTTCCTTCCACTTTCAAATGCTCAACCAGTTCCTCCCTGGTAGTTTTAGCTTTAGCTCCACCATCAGAAGTAATTTGTCTCCAGTACATTCCCCAAACTGATTGCATAATCTGCGCCCTGCTTTGTTATTTTCCCAACAACTATCCAGATAGCTGAAGTCCTCCATTACCATTAAGTCCTGTGTTCTGAATGAGTTTTTTGTTTTGTTTAAAAGCCTCATGAAATCTCCTGGAATAGATCCAAACAAAGTTGGCAAGTCTACAGACTGTATCCCTACCTCAATGGCAGTGAAGGGTCCCTAAGGCAGTTGGACTGCTGCAGCTCCAGTCTACAAAAACAAGCAACATTTGGCAATGCTGGGCAGACGCATAGGCCTGGATTCTCGGGTACGTCCAGACTACATGCCTCTGGCGACAGAGGCATGTAGATTAGGCTACCAGACATAGGAAAATCAAGCGGCAATTTAAATAATCGCCGCTTCATTTAAATTTACATGGCTGCTGCGCTGAGCTGACAAACAGCTGATCAGCTGTTTGTCGGCTCAGAGCGATAGTCTGGACACGTGGGTGTCGACATCAAAGGTATTTGTCGACCACCCAGGTATGCCTCCTGGGATGAGGTATACCTGGGTGGTCGACAAATACCTTTGATGTCGCTACCTGTGCGTCCAGACTATCGCGCTGAGCCGACAAACAGCTAATTTGTCGGCTCAGCGCGGCAGCCATGTAAATTTAAATGAAGCGGCGATTATTTAAATCGCCGCTTCATTTTCCTATATCTGGTAGCCTAATCTACATGCCTCTGGCGACAGAGGCATGTAGTCTAGACGTACCCTACAGTAACTTCCTGCATAGAAAGACAGAGTGAACTTACAGTGACCCAGCTTGCTGTGCAGCAACTTAACATGTAGACAAAACCTAAGATTTTGATTTCCTTGGAGATAGGTGTCTAAATGCCTTTAAAAGATTTGAGCCACAGAGCCCAGAATCACCACCCTTGCTGCTATATGAGTAGCATGTGACTCACTTGGGTGGGGGGGATGCATGGCGACAAGTCCAGTGGATCAACTATCATAGTATTCAACTGGCTAGTGAACTCTTTGGAGCAGCGATGCTTGGTTGGAGGACGGAGTAGTAGAAGCAAAGTGGCTCTGATGCTACGTCCCTGCATTAGGTGGAGGATTCTTCTGCTGGGACCCATGGAAATGATCAGCATACAGTCCAGGCTGGGTGCTGGAGACCACTTTCAGGGTTTAATGAAGTGGCTATTGAACCATGTAAAACATTTAGGAAAATTCCTAAAATAAGAATCATATAACCCTAGGGTAAGAAGAAACCTCAAGAGGTCATCGAGTCCAACCCCCTGCTAAAAGCAGGACCAACCCCAACTAAATCATCCCTGCCAGGGCTTTGTCAAGGTGGGACATAAAAACCTCTAGGGATGGAAATCCCATCACCTCCCTCAATAACCCATTCCCATGCTTCACCACCCTCCTAATGAAATTGTTTTTCCTAATATCCCACCTAGACCTCCCCCACTGCAACTTGAGACCATTGCTCCTTGTTCTGTCATCTGTCACTACTGAGAACAGCCTCTCTCCATCCTCTTTGGAACTTCCCTTCAGGTAGTTGAAGGCTGCTATCAAATCCCCCCTCTCTCACAAGGTAATGAACATTTTGCAGCCTGGCTAAATTGAGAAACCATTGAATGAAGAATAGAATTAAAATAAGGAAACTGAACCAGGGAAGCCTGTTTAAATAAAAATATGGGAGCTAGGTAAGGAATACAACTTCTTATAAACCACTGAGGGTAACTTTGAATACAGCAGGCAGCCTCTCCCTTGTTCTTTGGATCAATGGATTTTTAATTTTTTTTAAACTAATTTTTCAAGATCAGTAAAGGGTTTTTCCTAAAAGAATCACAATTGACATGTAAAACAAAGCTCTGAGAGCAATACAAAGAATTCAGTTACTTAACATCCTGTGCCCAGATGCTTATGGGAGCCATCCATATTGCATTAAAGAATAATAGAACCACATGGACAGCCCTAGTACAAAAGCACAAGTGAACTTGCAAGGGCAGGTGGGCTTATTGTACTAGACTAGATCTCGGGAAGAGTTTAAATTTTGGCTTTGTTAGACATTCTGGGTGGCTTTGGGGAAGTCATATGAACTTTGTCTCTCAGGGTGCATCTACACTGCACCGTTATTTCAAGATAACTAGCGATATTTTGAAATAACAATGCAAGCGTCTACACAGCCATTCTGTTATTTCAAAATAATTTCGAAATAATGGATGGCTTAATCTGAAATCAGTAAACCTCATTCTACGAGGAATAACACCTATTGTGAAACAGCTATTTAGAAATAAGACATGTAGATGTTCCACTGCTGCTATTTCTTCAAAATAGCCCCATCCCTGGGCCATTCTAAGTTATTCGTTCCCTGTGCCTCCTGGGGCTCTAAATCGAGATAGCACATCTACATTTGGGAAGCCTGCCTTGGACTGATTTTGAGGCTTTCCTGCAGTGTAGACGTGCTATTTTGAAATAAGTTATTTTGGATTAACTATTCCAGAATAGCTTATTTCTAAATAAGCGTGCAGTGTTGACGTACCCTCAGTTCACATTTGAAAAATAAAAATATTTAAATCACCTGAGTAGAATAGTTTGCAGTTAATAAAATGTGCTGATGGTTAGGAGTTCAGAGGTTCAGGTACTATGGAGAGGGCAGCCAGAAAATAAGTATGTTGAAAGTACACAAAGCTCATTGAAGAAAGAAAAGAACAAAGCAAATGGGTTTGTACATTATATTGGCATTTATCTTATAAGATTGAAATTCATCATGGGTTTGATTGGAGTGCCATCAACACACTTTCTGTGGAATGCAGGCTGCACGGGGCTTCAAGCAATTGGACCAGCCACTTTTCTTAAAGTATAATTATTTCTTACTGCTCCACATCTTCTCGAGTATTCTTTTCACAAATGAAATTTCTTCTAAAGAATGAAAAAGAACAAAGAACGTGATGGGTGTTTCACTTTTGTTCAGAAACAAATGGATGATAATAATAATAATTAATAATAATAATGATAGCATAATAGTATTTTGCTCTGAAAGTACCTTTCATCTGAGGATCAAAAATGCTCTAGGCAAGTGGATTGATATTCTAATCTCCATTTTAAAGATGGGGAAACTGAGTCATGGATCAGTTCAATACTTGTCTAAGGGCAGACAACAAGTGAATGGCAGAGCTGGGAACAAAGCCAAAACCTAGGCAAAAATAAAAGAAGACTAAGAAGCAGATTTCACGATTCAGGGACAAGAAATAAAAGCTGTAATTGGAAAATCTCTATGGGGCCATTATGTTTTCAAAGCTGAAACACATCAGGTTAAGAACTTACCTGAAAGATATCTTGAAATCCATGCTGAGGGAATGATGAAGTTTATCTGTTTCTTTTGTAACAATCAAGTACTTTCTCTGAGATAACAGCACTCCCAGCTGAGTAATCCATCAGCTTCCTAACTCACAGTCAGAGCCCCTTTCCGATCTGACGCCATCACTTGAATATTCAGACTATTACTGGTTTTAGCAATAGTCTTGCTAGAGAGTTTTTCCAAATTTGAAGGTGATGTCATTGTACTACTTAGTCATTGGTGCTTTTCCTGCAAAACGTTTTTCTTCAGTTTAACAGTCCTCCCACGTACAGTAGCACAGTGATCCCATTAATGCCAGTTAAAGTTTTGGCCATTTCCAATATTTGCACCTTTTTTTCTTTTTTTGGTGAGGGGCAAGGGAATGTAAGATTTAAATGTATTAAATGATACCGGGGAAAAACCAAAAGGATAATATATTTTGTGTGATTGATACTATAATTATCTGAGTGGCATACACTGGTGAAGTCTGTCACCAGCCCTAACTATGGCTATGTCTAGACTGCAGGCTTCTTTTGGAAGAAGCTTTTCGGGAAGAGATTTTTCGACAGCAAGCATCCACACAGCAAAAGCGCATCGAAAAAGTGATCTGCTTTTTTGTAAGATAGTGTCCACATTGATTGGATGCTATCTCGCATTTAAGTCGTGATTACTGTGGACGGAGTGGCCACAAGAGAATCTGTGCTTTTTCTGGAGGCCTCTTCTTTTGGAAAAAAAACCCCTTTTCCCTGTCCACACATGCTTTTTCCTGAAAGAGCTCTTTTGGAAAAAGATTTCTTCCTTGTAGAAAGAGAACATGGGAGAGCAGAAGGGGTGGCATGGGGGGCTCCAGCATTCCCTGGCCCTGGACAGAGCATGGGGAGGGAAAATAGGACAGTGCCTGGCTCTTGCCACCTCTGGCCTGAGCACAGGTAGAGTGGGAAGTGTGTGGCCCCAGGCTTCTCCAGCGCTAGCAAGAGTCCAGGGGAAGGGAGGGAAAAGAGAGGGTGGGTGGTGCATGGCCCCTGCTTTTCCTGGCCCCAGAGAGGTGGCGGCACAGCCACAGCTTCAATGGGGCTGAATCCCAGACAGTCTGGGGGAGACACACTGACAAGGAGGAGAGGCTGGTGACAGTGTGTGGGTGGGGCTAGCAGTTTGGGAAGTCATTGCCTTCCCCTGCCTCTTCCACCCATGTGGAATGATGGGGGGCGGGAAGGGTTGGCAACAATGAAATTGTCTTGAGGAAAAATGTGGCTTTCCAAAAGGAGCACTTTTTGTGGGAGAAACATTCCAAGAAGATTCTTTATTGCCTAGCTCTAAGGAGGAGAGTGTTGTGGGTATAGTTACCCTGCCATAGCAGACCTGCAAAGTGTTCCTACTCTCTATGCGGCTTATAACAACAAAACTGTCTTTTTGCTGCTATAGCTTATTTTAACCCCAGTCCAACCATTGACGCACACTATCCTGGTCAAAGCACAGTGCTGCCAGCAAACCCGTGTCTATACTAGGGGTCTTTGGAAGCACAGAGACACAAGTCACAAATGGCACCTCATCACACCTGTGACTGACACAGCTGTGCTGGCAAAAGGGGTAGATCAATGGCCAGGTCTACTGTCCTTGTCATATGCTTTTGAGAGAGTTTCTGCAACCACCAGCTCTCCTCCACATTTGGATCCACAGCTGAAAAATTAACCTATGGATTCTTGGAGGGCAAGGAGGCTATTTGCCAGGCCTGATTTTGGCAGTTGCAATAGGTGGTTTATGGGTAGTTTCAGCTAATGCAATCCTCCCATAAATAAGTACATGGCTTTTTTTTTTTTTTAAATTCATGGGCTGAGGCCAAAGCCTCTTACTCTATCTGATAGTATTGCCATTCAGGTTTTGTCAGTACCCATGACGCAGGAGCCACTGATCTCCAGTTTGGGTCGTGCAGTTGTAAGACTCTTCCACTTCCTTCTTTAGAGGCATCCTTTCCCTGTTTGTTGAGGCAGGCATGCTGGGAATGGCCTCAACCTTACTGTGCTCTGTTTGTACACATCTCTGGATCAGCTACTTCTGTTCTGAGTAATACCTCAGATTTATGTGACTGAAAATGGTTGAAATAATTTTTTTCCTCATGTAAATGTATTTACTTTCTGCATTTGCTAGCACTTTGCATGTCATAGATGGCATTGTCTTGCAGATCATGCCCACACTTGGCCCATGAACCCACAACAGTGCGACAGCCCCTTCTTGGGGGGGGGGGGGGTCCATTCTCTTCTAGGGGTCCGCCCCTCTGCCTCCTGGGCAAGTGCTTCTCAGAACCTTCAGCACGCCTGTCTCTGACATGGGCCCCCTCGGGGAGTCCACTCGTTCTGGATCCCAGGGGCCCCCACTCTCAGAGGGGATAGTGCAACACTATTCTCCAGACTAGAGTGACTCTCAGCCAGCATAAGACAGGAGGGTTTATTGAGCTGTAGGCCTGGTCTTCCTCAGCCCAGCACATCTGAGTCTCCCCTGCAGCCAAGTGGGCTTTCCCTGCTCTCACACTGTCCGGTTCGGAAGCTCCCTTCTTCCAGCTCTGATAGCCTTCTCCAGCAGCCACACCCCATCTTTTGTCCTCTATCCAGGTAAACAGGATCCCCTGAGCCTCTCTTTTCTCTGCCTCTCCTTTTCTCTGTCCTTTGTTCCCCCCTGTGATGGGCCTGCCAGGGCCCACACTGCACCGGGCAGGATCCCCCCTGCTCGCCCCACCCAGGGACAGGGCGGTGCCACGCCTGGGAGCTGCAGCCAGCATGCTGGCCCCGTCAAGGTCGGCACAGGGCCTGGCAGAACACCAGCCATCCTGTCAGAAAGGGGGTGGGAACAAGCCGCACTGGGGCAGGGAGGCTGCCAACCACCGGTGCCGTACTTCCGGTACCTGATGTTGGCACCTATGGGCAGAGCTCCAGCCTTTAGGCATAGTGTCCCGGAGCGTGGGGACACTGAGGGGGTGGGGCTACGTGCAGCGCAGACCCTTGGCGGGCCATTTGAAAAGGCCCGGGGGAGGAAGCAACAGGGCAGCTCACATGGGAAGAGTCTCCAGACTGCTGGCTGCTCCACAAGGGTGGGGTAAGGCGTTCCCCCCAGGCTGAGTCCCCAAGGGGGACGGGAGCAGCGAGGCAGGAACTGGAGGAGATGATGGAGAGGTAAGCTCTGTGGGCCCCCCCCAGAGGAGCCGCCATACAGGAGGGGGATAGGAAGCAGCCCGGGGCAGAGTGCTTTTGGCGCCCGTGGGCTGACACGCTTCGGGAAGGAATCCCATCAGCCAGGTAAGGGCTCCGCTCCCTGATCCCTTAGGACCCCGGGCTGGAACCCGGTGGAAAGGGCGGGTCCGGGTCACCCTATCCCCCACCCTACACCCCGTGATTGTATGAGCAAGTACACTGGGTGAGACTAAGTGACAACCGATTCAGTGATTGGCCACTGGGTTAGCCTGGACCCCAGGGAAGGGGTCATGCTTTAGAGGCTCAAGGACCCCATTAGTCCCCAAAATTCTTAGGATAGTGGGCTTGCTGAGCCCCCCCCCCCCCAGGCATTGGGGTGGGAGCTCGCGCCCATAAATCCACCACAACGTGGGGTTTGCAGGAGATGGGCTTGCAAGGCCTCACCCTCCAGACGGAGAGTGGGAGCTCATGTCCCTAAACCTGCCACAACTTGGTGGAGAATGTGGGTACTGTAATTCCACAGGAGAATGCCTACTCTCAAGGAAATACTACCCCAGAGACTCTGGTGTCAAGGCACATAGGAGGAAGGGGGCATAGGCTGTCGCTATGGAGCCAGGAAAGTTTTTTGAATGGCTCGGAGAGAGTCAAAGGCAGCAACAGCAAATGCAACAGCAACAACAGACTCAACTGATCCAGCAATTGGTAGCACAATTCCAGGAGCAACAATGGCAACTGGTAAGGGAGTTAACCGCCCAGCAGGACTGCTGGAGGCAAGCCGACAGACAGGGGGCTGGAGCGATGGCCATAGGCCCCACCAGCTCTGGGGAAGGCTTGACTCTTCCCATATGCCTCACAAAAATGAGACCTCAAGACCACCCAGAGGTCTTCCTGATGACCTTCAAGGGGATGGCGACGGCCACCCACTGGCCTCAAGATCAGTGGGCCACGCTATTCACCCCATATTTGACCAGACCTGCACAGTTGGCCTATCACAGTTTATCAGCCAAGAACGCCCTCCACTATTTTAAAGTAAAAGAAGCTATGCTGGACCTATTAGGGATCACACCAGAGACCTGTCTCCAAAGGTTTCAGGAAGATTGGTTCGGGTCGGGCGGAAGACCAAGGGCGATCACACAGAGGCTACGGGAATGGGCAACAAGATGGATTGAGCCAGATCAAAAGACAGCAGACCAGGTGATGGAAGCTCTGGTGCTAGAGCAGTTCATCCATATCCTGCCATGGGAGGGTCAAAAATGGGTTAAGAGGAATCAACCCATGACCATGAATGAGGCCGTCACCTTGATAAAGGCCCACCTGGCCACAGAAGACAGTGAACCTGGACTCCGAAAGGACACCTTGCAAGGATCCAAGATAGGGGGACTGTGTCCCACCAGGAGAGCTGAGGGAAAAGGGAAATTCATGGCCCCCCGGGCAGGTTGGGGTGGCTTCCGCAAGTTAGCATCAGTATGGCCGAATAAAACCACGGAGGGGATGGAGGGGAAACTGATTCGGTCCCCGACGTATGAGGAAGGAAAAATCTCAATCCGAGGGCCTGCTTCCAGTGAGGGCAAGAAGGCCATTTTAAGAGGTATTGCCTCCTAATGGACTGCACCTTGGGTCAGCCAGTAGAGCGCAGTAGCCCCTCGGCGGGCAAGGGGCCTGGATGACAACGACCATAAAAGACGAGGAGAAGGCGGTCCAAGTCCTAGTTGACTCGGGCTCGGCTGTTACCCTGGTAAGGGAAAACCTAATTTCCCAAGGTCGAGAAGAGGGACACCCAGAGTATGTCTACACTACAGCACTAATTCGAACTAACTTAGTTCAAATTAGTTAATTCGAACTAAGCTAATTCGAATTAGCGCATCTAGACTTAGCAAAACGCTAATTCAAACTAGTTTTTAATTCGAACAAGCATGTCCACACTGAGTGGACCCTGAACTGAGGTTAAGGATGGCCGGAAGCAGTGCCGGCAGGGCATCAGAGGAGGACTTAGAGTGTGGAGCTGCTGCCTCAGGCTAGCCGAGGGCTGTGCTTAAAGGGACCTGACCCCCACCCCAGACAGACAGTTCTCAGGGGTTCCCCGCTTGCAAAGCAGTCCTGGCTTGGAGTGCCCTGAGTGCCCACACTCGGCAAATCACAGCACTCGGCCATCAGCCCAGCTGCACTTGCCGCAGGCTGCCATCTGGATGGGGGGTCAATCAAGGGACTTCAGGAGAGTTTCTACCCCGAGGAGCCCACAGAGCCAGCCCAGTCCTCCCCATCGGGGTCTCGTACCCCATTCCTCCCTCACCTCCTTCCACTTACCCCTCCCTAGCCCCCCTTCCTGATGTACAAAATAAAGGACACGTGTGTTCAAAAATAGAAACTCTCTCTTCCCCTCTCCCACCTTCTTTTCCCAGTCTCCCCGAGTTTTGTTCAATAAAGAGAGGGTGGGAGAGGGAAGGACAACTAAAATGATCAGGAGTTTGGAACAGGTCCCATATGAAGAGAGGCTAAAGAGACTGGGCAGCTCTCCTGCCCTAGACGGCCACTTTCCTCTGCCTAGTGCGGATGTCGTGGATGAGGTGCACGATGTCCGCACTAGACCAGGCAGGCACCCGCCTCTTGCGGACCTGGGCAGGCTCCCGGGAGCCGCCAGCCTGGTCCCAGGAAGAGGCGGAGGGCTGGGTGGCAGCGGGTGGCTGGCTCGAGCCGTGCCAGGTGCAGGGTCTGCTGGCTGGGTGCTGGCAGGCTTGCACCTGGCACGGGCACTGTAGCCATCCCGTGCCCCTTTAAGGGCTCCGGGGCTGGGAGGGGGGCAGAAGAGTTTCCCTGGTGGTGCCCAGAGTGGCTACCAGGGAAATCTGGGGAGGGCTAGCCTCCCACTAGTTCAAATTAAGTGACTACACAGCCCTTAATTCGAACTAGTTAATTCGAACTAGGCGTTAGTCCTCGTAGAATGAGGTTTACCTAGTTCGAATTAAGCGAATCGCTAGTTCGAATTAAGTTCGAACTAGCGGTTTGCATGTGTAGCGCCTATCAAAGTTAATTTGAACTAACGTCTGTTAGTTCGAATTAACTTTGTAGTGTAAACATACCCCCAGTGTGAATGCTATGCGTGCATGGGGACATTAGATCCTACCCGACTACTTGGGTCCAGAAGGATGATGGAGGAAAGACCAAAGTGTGGAAGGTTGGGAAGGCTCCCTCTCTACCTTACCCGGTGTTGTTGGGGCAAGACTGGCCAGGATTTGGCCAGTTGGTGCAGGCCAAAGTTCGACCCCAGCCCGGGAGTGCAGCACACTTACCTCCAAAAGTCGAGGCCCTCATGGCGCTGAGAGAACCTGGACCCCAAGAACAGGCGGATGTGGAACCAGGCGTACAGCTAGTTCAGATTAGAAGCCTAATCCGAACTAGCTAGTCCGTGCTGCGTGTAGCCGCACGGCACGGGGTCCGAACTAGCTGGCATTTAAAAATGGCGCCGGCCGGCTTCATGCAAATGAAGCCCGGGAAATTCAAATCCTGGGCTTCATTTGCAACTGCAGATGACTACATTACCCCCGCTAGTTCGAACTAGCGGGGTAGTGTAAACATACCCTAAGTGAAGATCTTTTCAAGGGTAGGCTTACCCAAGGAGATTTTGATGGACCAAGGGTCGAATGTCAAGTCCCAAGTGATGAAAGAACTGTAACAGATGTTGAAGATCAAGAGCCTACACACCTCCATCTACCATCCAGAAACCGATGGCCTAGTGGAGAGGTTCAATAAGACATTGAAGGAGATGTTGTGGAGATTTGTGAGAGACAATCCTTGGGGATGGGATCAAATGCTCCCAGCTCTGCAGTTTGCTGTCCGGGAGGTACCTCAGTCGTCGACCCCTTCGAGTTGCTCTATGGTCGCCAGCCGTGGGGGATCCTCAACCTCCTGAAGGTCTGGGAAGAACAACCTACAACCGGCCACGGTGTAGCACAGTATATTTTACAGCTGCGGGGGAGATTGAAATGCCTGGGAGAATACACTAACTTGAACCTGCTGAGAAGTCAAGAGAAGCAGGACCATTACTGTAATAAATCAGCAGGGCTAAGGGAGTTCCAGCCAGGTGACCGGGTACTGCTCCTGATGCCATCCCCTGGCTCCAAACTGCTGGCCCAATGGCAAGGGCCATATGAGGTGCTTCGTAAGGTAAGAGATGTGGATTATGAGATACGCCTGTCGGGGCGGTGGAAGGATATGCAGCTCTTTCACGTCAACCTACTAAAGAAATGGGGCGCACAGGCTAATGATAGCCCCCTTCCCCTCCGTCTGAGGAAGATGAGCTCAGACCATGGGGAAGTGACGCTCAAGAAGAGACTAAGCCCACCTTGGGGGAGGACTTGACACCCACCCAGCGGCAACAACTCGACGGCCTTCTGCAGCGATACACGCAAGTCCTCACGGCGAAGCCAGGCTGCACCTCCCTGGGATGTCACCGCATAATCACCGAAACCAGTAAGAAGGTGCGGGAGCCACTCTGACTGCTACCCTGTAAAGTCTGGAATACAGTTTGGGAAGAGATACAACTAATGAGACAATGGGGCATCATCGAGGAGTCGCGGAGCGAGTCCCATCGTATTGATCCCGAAACATGATGGGGCCGTTCGGTTTTGTATTGACTTTCGGCGAGTCAACGGCATCTCTTGCTTTGACGCTTACGCAATGCCGCGGATTGATGAACTCCTGGAGCACCAGGACGGTGGGCTTCCTGAGCACCCCCCACAGGCGTGGGATGGGAACCCATAAATTCGCGACTACGTGGGGTTTGCAAGTGGTGGGCTCGCAGGGCCTCACCCTCCAGATGGAGAGTGGGAGCTCATGCCCCTAAACCCGCCATACGCCCCTTGGCTGGAACCAGATGGTCAGATGACAGAGTCCTCTCTCTGCAGCCAATTGGCCTTCCAGTGGCCAAAACCAGCTGTGCCATCCGAGCTGGGACTCTTGGTCACCAGTCACTGGAGTCTCCAACTTTGTGCTGTTCCCTGTAACAACAAACTCCGTTCCCTCAATCTCATTAAACTAATAACATCCAGAGACACTGACTGCTCCCTCCTGCATTTAACCTTTTTAAACCCCCACAAATCCTCTCCCTCCCCCACTTTGTCATAATAGATATTTCTGTTTCTCCTGTATTGTCAATTTCCTGGTTTGTGTGATGGGGTTTTTTTTTTTCCAAAACAGGGGGGAGAACCTTTTTAAAACAGAAAAATGTGATTGTAGTATTATAGAAATTGGCAGGGAGACTCGGATATCACATCAGCCACTAATTTTAACATTTAGAACTACAACCAGTAAACAATGTTATCATTCCCTACTAACTAATATATAGGCAGTCCCCGGGTTACGTACAAGATAGGGACTGTAGGTTTGTTCTTAAGTTGAATCTGTATGTAAGTCGGAACTGGCGTCCAGATTCAGCCGCTGCTGAAACTGATCAGTTTCAACAGTGGCTGAATCTGGACACCAGTTCTGACTTACATACAGATTCAACTTGAGAGCCCCAGGCATCCCCAAGTCAGCCGCTGCTGAAACTGATCAGCAGCTGATTCCAGGAAGCCCTGGGCAGGGGCTTCCTGTAGTCAGTCACTGGTCAGTTTCAGCAGCGGCTGACTTGGGGACGCCTGGGACAGAGCAGCTGGGGTGCTGCTGGGTTGGTCCAGTAGCGCCGCCGCTGGGCCAACCCAGCAGCACCCAAGCTGCTCTGCCCCAGGCGTCCTGATTCAGCCTCTGCTGAAACTGACGCCTGGGGCAGAGCAGCTGGGGTGCTGCCGGGTTGGTCCTGTAGTGCCCAGAGCAGCGCTACGGGACCAACCGGCAGCGCCCCAGCTGCTGTACCACAGGCGTCCCAGCTGCTGTACCACAGGACAGCCCAGACGCGCCGTGGATGTCCTGCTGCCCTCGGGCTCCGCGGCTTTGCTCTGCTTTGCTCCCCGTCCCCCTGGTCTGCAGACCAGGGGAACGGGGAGCAAAGCAGAGCAAAGTGCCGGAGCACGCGGGCAGCGGACAGCCCAGACGCGTCTGGGCTACCCGCTGCCCACGTGTTCCGCCGCTTTGCTTCCTCCCTGGTCTGCTGGAGACCAGGAAGAGGGCCCCGTTCGTAAGTGCGGATCCGACATAAGTCGGATCCGCGTAACTCGGGGACTGCCTGTATTACGATAATATATCAAAAGATAATTATACAGTTTTTTCAAAAGCAGAAAATTAAGATGTACCAATACATTTTTGTTCCACGTTCTTCAGTTTGTTAATGTCTGAAACAGAAGATTTTGAAATAAATGCTGGTACCCATAATCCTTCTCTGGACTATTGTATTTTTGTCCATTTTCGTTTTGCACATGTATCTATTGGATTACAGAGCCCCTGAGCCGTTCAAGTCAGTTTTGAAATCCCAGTTAGTAATGACTTTTTAAAAAATTGATTTTCTAAAGGCTGCTACATTGTGTTTCCCTGGCTCTTGACTTTAAATTGCTGTTCAGCTGACAAAGTGATATATGTTAGCACTATATCCATTGGCATCCAATAACCATTGTTAATAATAAAAAACCCTTCTTTTCTTATTTGTTGTGGAAAGAACATTATAAAATGATCTCTGTGGGCTGACCATTAGCTCAGTGTTCTAAGATTGAGCTAAGGGGACAGAGGTCCATTGACTTAAGTGGCAACTGGATTGGGCCTAAATTAACAGGCATTGCAAGTTCTGATGAATGGATATCAAGGGTGCTTGCTACTATTTAGCACCAGGAATTGGATGCTAAAGCTGATGGGTGTCAGGTCAGCTATCATAATACAGCAGGATCAGGAAAGAACTTCAGGACTTGATAAATTAATGCATTTTATAACATACTGTGGTATTCATTCAGATGGACTATATGGACCTAAATAATCAAAGATGTTAACCTGACATTTAAAGTATCCAAATCCTAGACATTGTTAAACAAGGGACACTCCAGCCTGCTTATGCTTAGCACCATGACTGACATACCATTAAACACCCTTTTTTATTAGTTACAAAAAAGAAGGAAAAATAATTGAAGCATTTGACACAGAAAGTATTAAATAAGGCTTTCATGTTAACTACATCCCTTGTTCTCTTTTTTATTAGCCAGACAAAGTTTTTAAAAGGAAGGTGCACTAGTTTAGTATTTTTTAAATGTACCAAAGATGCAACTGCTGTATTAAATACCATTCTTAATGTCTACACAGCTATACATACACATAAACATATACTATGGCTTCATCTAGACTGGCAAGTTTTTCCGAAAAAGCAGCTGCTTTTGCAGAAAAACTTGCCAGCTGTCTACACTGGCCGCTTGAATTTGCGCAAGAACACTGACGATCTAATGTAAGATTGTCAGTGTTCTTGCGCAAATACTATGCTGCTCCCACTTGGGAAAAAGCCCTCTTGCGCAAAAGCATTTGTGCAAGAGGGCCAGTGTAGACAGGTAAAAACTGTTTTGCGCAAGAAAACCCCGATGGCAAAAATAGCGATCGGGGCTTTCTTGCGCAAAACCACGTCTAAATTGGCAGGGACGCTTTTCCGCAAAAAGTGCTTTTGCGCAAAAGCATCCATGCCAATTTAGATGCTCTTTTCCGCAAATGCTTTTAATGGAAAAACTTTTCTGTTAAAAGCATTTGCGGTAAATCATGCCAGTCTAGATGCAGCCATACAGTCATTTCCCTTCCATTTTAAATGAGAGAAAATTCAGATAGAAAATATATAGTTTATGTATGGAAAAAATCTGTCTTTGTATTATAAGTATATGAAAGTGAATCCTTTATTTTCAACGTAGATTTATCAGTTTCATAAATATATATATAATATAGTTTGATACTCTCTCTATATATGTTCATGCTATAAAATGCATTTCTCCCCATTTCTGCCCTTGCTTGCTCTCTTGTATATTATCCTACCACAAATGAATATTGCCAGCTATCTCTTAGGTTTATTCTTGTAGCAATGATAATGGATCAGATTTGTCCTTGTAATAGTTTTATTGAGTTACACCAGCAGGATTCTGGATTAAAGCATAGGTAAATCATGGCCAATATATTACCCAGAAACCTGAAACAAAAATGTTCATAGCTATCATGGGAATAAATGATTTGGAAAAATCAATGAGAGGAGAGTAGCAAAAGGTCACTACCATGAAAAACTGTTCTCAAACATTTGTAATATCTCTTTAAAAATAGGTTCCAAGGCAAAAAAAATCAACATTTTCCCTCATAATGTCACTTTCTGCAGTGCATTGCATGAGTTTTACACCTGTGTGATTTTCTATTATTTACCCAAGCATAAAGCTAGAGTAGTCCATTGGGGAATCATGCCAAATGTTTCTCAATTTCGCGATCACCTGTAAGGTGTGAAGTTATTTATAATCTAATCTTTCTCAAGACTGTCAATTTACCAAATTACTCAATAATCCTTGGAGATTTAAAGGCCTCTGCATTGCAGCAATAGTGAACCAGACGCATTGCAAGTGTATCCACGATAGAGGTATGGGAGATGTAACTGTTCAGAATGTCAGCTGGATGAAAAAAGTTTGCTGTTCTGCAATTTCTGAATTTAATAAGGTAGCTGTTAAGTTGCCAAGTTCTAGCAATGAGTGGATAATGGCTAGTTAGTGAGAAAAGCCCATGAAGGTAAGTTAGAATAAGGGAATCGCTGCCTGATTTTGCCAAGCTGCAAAATTAAAAGCCACTTCCTTGCAATACAACAAAACTCTGTAATTTGACCCTCTTGGGCAATGTGCTAATGAAAATAAAATTATATATATGAAAAGATGGGGTAATGAACAAAGTTTGTTAATTAAATGCCAAATAATCATGGGTAAAATGAAAGTAAACAAGGCCAGTGCAATATGGGTGTCCATTTGGAGCCATACTGATCCCACAAAAGTCCCTATAGCCTCAAGTTTTATCTGGTCTAGCTCCATTGACGTCAGATACATTATGGTGGCTTTCAACAGCCAACTATCTAGGACAGTTTATCTTCTGTGAGGACAATAAATGAATTTTTATTTAGTAAAACCGAAGAAAAAGAATGTCCATTTATATAATGTAATGGGACTAATTCATAAGAAAAAGACAAATAAGAATTCATTATATAGCTTCTCCAAGTTTTCCATCAAAGGAATATGGGAAAATAAGGACTATAAACAGACGGAAAACTCTTCTCTAAATAGTAAGTAAATTTTTGATAGATATGAAAATTCAAACCTTGTAGACTTCACAAAACACTATTATTGTGGGTCTTGTTCTTAATTGACCTGATGTTCAACAATAATAAAAAGAGCTATTCATGTTATCTCAATCACTGGGCTATATGGAATTTAAATGAGTTAATTTCACAGATTTCTATAAAAAAATTGACTCCACATTTGTAATTCTCTCAGGAGTGTGTTCTTTTACTCATAACAATATGGAGATGCTGAGTTAGTGCACCTTCAGCCATAATGAGAGCAGGGGAGGGTGACATAGGCTTGATAATGAAAAGGCACTTTATCTTTGATTAGTGGAAAAGGTCCAAAAGGTGGAAGAGCAATTAACTTTAGAGAATCATTGTACACGTGTTTAAAGACAATGCATGTTAAAGAAAAAATGAATTCTCCAAATTATATTGACTAGTGCTTATACCGAAAATGAGTATAAGCAGTTCTTTCACTGTTCCTTGCAAATATTCCTGAGGAATTCACAGTCCCATGGATTTTCCATATGATTCCTTTGGAAAAGGTTGTGTGATGCTAAATAGAACCTGATTCCAATTCCATTAATGAGGGCAACCAAATGTCTTCTGGTCTCCAGAAAGTGTAAGTAAAGGCAGAATGCTACTGGAAAACTTGGTATTGATTCTGTGACAATGGACTTCAGTGACAGACCTCAAACCCCACAAACAGAGAGGGGTACTTCTTGAAAGCTCAAGCTCATGGGCTGAAAAGCTCCATTGAATCTAGTGGTCTCTGAGGATGGACTAGTCAAAAAGGTCCCTGGCTTGATAAAAGAAGGGATAAGCACAGACCATAACATGGTGAAAAAAATGATTCTCTGGCTCCAACAAAGGGTTTGACCATTGCACCTTTTATTTCTATCACCCACCCAAAAATATGACCCAAGTAATTACACCCACCAGTGTGCATCATGTACCATCTTAACTTACACTCCTCAGATGCTTTTTGATCATGGACATTGTGAGAATATTAAGTTTCCCCTTCCTCATATTAGCACATCTGTCTTTCAAGGGCTAATTTTAAATTAGCTGCTGTTTATCCGTGTGATGATCTTTGCCAGGCTTTGGGACCTGGTGGTGATGGAGGTGGATGGAGCAGAAGTAAAGTTGAGAGTAATCCACATAATGGTAGCATATGAGATTAAGCTGGTCCCATACAAGTGTTAAAGATGAACAAGGAGAATTGTACCTTGCGGGACACCACGCAATAGGTACCTGGAGACAGGGAGGCAAAGAGCAGGTGCCCATCACAACTTGTGGGAATATAACTCGCAGTAATGACTGGCAGCCAACTACTGAGGCCTCATTCACCCTCATAATATTAAGGCTCATGTTCCCACTGTGGTTACTAATCAGCTTGTTTTGAGGAGTAATTAGGCTCCATCCCTATCAGCACTGGTAGTAAGAGACCAAGCCCTTGATTACAAGTAGACAGAGCACTGGGTTGCCATCAGGATACCTGGGTTCTCACCCCAGTGCTATCACTGGCTTTCTTGGTGATTTTTGGGTCAGTCATCCTGCTGCTTGGTACCTCAGTTTCTCCATCTATAGAGAGGAGAGATGCGATGTTGACCTCCTTTGCAATAACAACACCTATCTCTCATCGAGCTTCCTATCAGTTGATCTCAACACATTTTACAAACAGAATCCGTAGCAGCTCAGAGAGGTACCACTAGCACACTAAAATAGCCTCTCATCTATTACCCTTTTCCAGACCTTTTGAGTGCTAAAGCTTCCTGCGCAGGTCTGTAGACTGTGAAGATGGCCACTGGGAAAACCTGGCAGGTTGTGGTGACAATTCTTCCTAAGCCAAGAGAGTCTCGCATCAACTAAATGTTGAGCAAGTTGATCTCAGGTAAGCTTGAGGGAATCAAGTAGTACAGAATCAGCCATAGCCAATAACAAATGCACTGTCTGGAGCAACAACAAAACAGGTGGTGCAACGAGTCCCATGTCCGCTCCAGAGAATACACAGTTAGTTACAGGATAAAGTCCATTTGCTTCTTTAATAAAAAGAGGATTCAGTACAGCAAAAGCTGCAATAGGCTTTTTGTCAGATATTTAATTTATCAATCCCCTATAGACACATGTAAAAATCTCATCTGCCCCTCTTTACCTATTGTACTGGATTCAACTCATGGTTCACAGTTGTAGAAATTAAAAAAAAATTAGTGCTACCTGTTTGAGTTGTGAGAAATGGCGCCCATCCACATGAACTGAACAACTGCTCTAAATTAAGAGCGTGAAGAATGAGTATCTTGCAGTGGGCATCTTGTTCACTTATTTGGAACGCTGGCAATGCGACGCTGAGGATCAGAGGCCAGAAGGATAATGGAGATGGTGTATAAGAGGTTAGAAAAGAAATTGTCATCATGAAGGTATAATCGCTTCAAGACATGAACCGGGGGACTGTTGTTAAACCCAAGTGATGTTATAGAGATGAGGATCTGTTATAGAGAGTCATTTGGACTGAGATAGCATGAGAGTGAAAGAGAGCTGGAAACTCGTAGAATGGGGATGACACTCTGGAGGGAAGGTACTCATTACCTTATACCATGTTTAGTCATTTCTACCTGGGTGAAGAGTAGGTGCATCCACTTTTGCACATATATAAACGCACCAGGTGCAAACTGATGGAAGATAAGGCCCTGAAAGATGGGACAGTGCTCCTGGCCAGAGGAAGAGACTTAGGGTACGTCTAGACTACAGGCTTTTGTCGACAGATACTGTCGACAAAGCTTCTGTCGACAAAGAGCGTCTAGGCTACATTCAGTTCTGTCGACAAAGCAAGCTGCTTTGTCGACAAAACCCTGTAGTCTAGACACAACCCTAGATGCAATAACACCTTCTGTTGACAGAACTCTGTCGACAAAAGGCGTTATGCCTCGTAAAATGAGGTTTACCAGCGTCGACAAAACTGCTGAGTTCTGTCGACGTTATGTCGACAGAACTCAGCGGTAGTGTAGACGCAGGTATAGTTTTGTTGACAAAAGTCCACTTTTGTCGACAAAACTCTGTAGTCTAGACACACCCTTAGATTGGGAGAGTGTTTTAAGGTTCTGGAACCCAGACAGCACTAGCAGCAAGAGAGTAGTTATCTTGTGGTTCTGGAGGTAAGAGGCTTGGATCATTGTGTATGCTTTATTTCTTTATCTCCAGCTCTTCCAGAGTCTGAGGAAGAATTACCCTATACAGATCTGAGGAAGTGGGTCTGGCCCACAAAAGCTCATCATCTAATAAACCATCTTGTTAGTCTTTAAAGTGCTACATAGTCCTGTATTTTACTTCAGCTACACCAGACTAACATGGCTACATTTCTATCCCTGTACAGGTTAGACTGACCTGACTCTCCAACATTTTCAGCCAGAACTGCAGGATGTGGCCTGAAGCAGCCATGTGAAATGGGAGACATGGAGACAGCAACAGTCACTGAGGTATGGAGAAAGAAGAGGCCAATCAGTTGCAGTTTTACTGAAATCAGGGATGAATCTGGTCCATAATTATTTAAAACTCATTACCCAGTTTCTTTCACCATCCCACCATTTCTTTCCTTTTTCTCTTGCCTTGATTCTAGGTGATTGGATCCTGAGTTTTCAACTTCATGAAAATTATACATACAATTAGCACACTCGTGACTGACTGAAATTATATTCCCATTCAGTCTCCCTTGGGTCAATGAAAGGTAAGTAAGATTCCCTGCTATATACCATATGGCCAGTGCCATTTAGGTCTGTAACTAGCTTGAAAATTGCCACATCTTCTGGCTTTGAAAAAACCCAACCAAACAAAGAACTTGTATACCACAATGCTGGCTGCCAACATAGCAGCAGAAATAGTGTGTGACTAAGAGGACACCTGGTGAAAATATTTCCATCTTTGATATCAAATTGAGATTTCAACTAAATGAAATCATTCATGTAAAGGAATGGAGAGGATGTACAATGTCAACTCCTAAAGATTATTTATTTATTTTCCCCAAAAGCTTTAATAATTAAATAGGCTGCTGCTGGGGCTGGATGAAATTTTTCATCCCAGTGCAGATTTGGTGATACCAAACTTTAAAAAAAAAATTGTCTCAGTTTTGCCAAATTGTTTGGGGTGACAAGGAGGGGAAAGAATTCTGAAAAACGTGAAACATTTCTGCGATTGGATGTAGCGACCTCACACTGGCCGGGGAAGGGTTAATATGTGGGTATAGTCAGTCCTGCCCTTTGACACTTAAAATAGGGTTCAGGTTTATGGGGAGCGGTTGCCAAGGGACAGCCCCACTCACAGGGAACTGCATAAGAGGGAGAGCAGTACTCCAGCACTTCATGCTGTAAGAAATGCCTATTTGGGACCAGAAACTAACTAGTGATTGCTGCTTGCTGGAGGATCCCTAAGTTACAGCAGCCTTGTTATGAGATTTTGTGCTTGGCTGGTGACCAGCAATGGTTTGGTACAAACCCAGGACTGTTCTGATACTTTTTTCAATGTCATTGTTATTCTTCTTCTTGTAAATATTCAGTAATGCTCAAAACTGAAACCGTGTTTCATTTTTGGCTGACTGCAATGTTTTGATCTGAAGTGCAATTTTATTGTAACTTTTTTTTTTGCTCTTGGACTTGCCAGTGAACTAGCAAAATAAATTGTCTAGAGAGGTTGTGGAATCTCCATCACTGGAGATATTTAAGAGCAGGTGAGATAAACATTTATCAGGGATAATCTAGATGGTGCTTGGTCCTGCAGTGAGGGGAGGGGACTGGACTTGATGGCCTCTTGAGGTCCCTTCAAGTTCTAGTGTTCTGTGATTCTATGATTATTTACACAATCCTACCAAGCATGGTACAAAAGCAGATCTGTTTATTCAGCACCCCCGGCACCACCAGGACAAGAAGGTGAAGGTGCTGAAGGTGGAAACCATGTAGTTGGGTGGTTGTTACTTGTTACTACTTCAATTGAGGCACTGCTGCAGCACCCCTAATTCTAGCACCTATGCTCTCATTTGAAGCTGTTCCCCTGACGTTCTTGTCTATAACAGGTGGAAGTTATTAATGGAAAAGTAGGGCAGTAGTGATTGAGAAGGGGTTGTGTCAGTATTCCACCCTGTGGAGAAAAGGATTCTGTTTTCCATCCATACTCATGTGCGTCATCTGTACCAAAAGCAGTTGACTTGAGCTGTGTGAAGGCTTTCAATAGAGCAATGTGAAGAGTATAGTAGAGAATTTGTTAAAAAAATCTCTGAGACCCACAAATTCACATCAATGCTATTTAAATTCCCTCTAAATCACTTTTTACAAACATTCATACAAGCACAATTGTTTTCACGAGCAAAAAGTAAAAAAATAATAAAATCTCAGGCAGATACATATGCTTGCATGCATACTTGGAAGAAACTGTATCCATCCTGAAGCAGGTCATGCAACCTTATTGTGAGTTTGGGGACATCCAATAAAGGAACAGAGTCAAGACACGTCTTAGACCAATCACACACCTCATTAAGAGCATGAGAGATAGTCAGTATCATGCATAAGCTAGTGTATGGGTCTAATCTAAAGTTCAGTGTAATCTATGGAATGGCTCCCATTGGGCTTTGAATTGGACAACATACATATCTGTTGGCTTACATATATTTGCACAAATCGTTCTTTAAATAAACGTGAATAGCTGACATTTCTAAAATTCTCAATCAGTTTGTTCATATTTTAGTAACAAAGGGACTAGAGCTATTTATTTTTTAATCCTTGGTGCCCGAAATTCTCCCAGTTCTTTCCCGTGGTGAATATTTAGTGCACTGAAAACACAGTAGAGCCACCTTTCGCCAAAATCAGCCCATTCCCTCATTTACTAGTCAATTTGGCATAAATGGAAACAGTCAATATCTTAATTTCCTGTGGAAATCTGAGTTTCCTATGAAATGATATCCTTTCCCTGAAAATTGAAGTGACAAGTTGTTCCCTTAGTTACCTCAGGAAGAGCTAATTGATATGTAAAAAAGGGAATCTCTAGGTTGCTGATAGAGACACCATTTATCTCTGAAGGAGGGAAAGATAATATTTTGTCAAGTAGCTAATTTTGTTACTGTTTGTTTCTAAAGCCCATTGGAGAAATGTTGCTGGAACCATATTCCATTGGAATATATAGTTCCGGCCCGATTGAAATTGGGTCATTTTGCTGGCATTTTGTTTTAGAAAACATTCTGACAAAGTTGAAATGTCTCTTTTCATTTTGAAGTGACTTCTCAGTTTGATTTTACTTTGCATTATATTAGAATACAATACAAAGAACTTTAAAAGTAAAAATCAAAATGTTTCATTTTGAATGACCCCAAACCAATTTTTTCCACTGAATTTTCTTTGGTTATTACAGTACTCTGATTTGCCACAAAACTAAATGTCAAAATCTCTAAATC
Organism: Pelodiscus sinensis; assembly: GCF_049634645.1. Taxonomy (NCBI): domain Eukaryota; kingdom Metazoa; phylum Chordata; order Testudines; family Trionychidae; genus Pelodiscus; species Pelodiscus sinensis. Next base: position 135,066,437 of record NC_134713.1, read on the forward strand.
CTTCACAAAATGGAACTTGTGTCCTCCACTCATCTCTGTCATACTCCTGTTTTAAGCTGTGTTTTTAAGAGTATATGAAAGAAATGGTCCCTATCTCCCCAAACCTTGAAGCCTATAATAACTCGGAAAAAGAACCAAAGGAAACACTTCCAGCACATGACATTACTTTCTGAAAAGAGCATGTTTGCAAAATATTTTCATTATTATATCCAAAATGTTAATACTAAGGAGGATGATCCAGTGGATAGTGTGCTGTCTTGGGATGCTGAAGGTTTAGATTCAAATCCCGACTCTATTGTCAACTTCCTGTATGGTATTCAGTAAATCATTTAGGGCCTGATTTTTAAAGATATTTAGGTGCCCAAAGATGTTGATAGGACCTTGTGAAAATTCCTATAGTTGCCTATATGACTCTGCCGCTTTAGGCACTTACATACATTCTGACTGTTAACCATTGATACCTAATCTTTGAGTATATGGTCTTTCAATACTCATCGTATAGTAATTAAATCTAGGCAGCATTTACCTAGCTTGCTTATGAGAATGTCATATGGAACTATATTAAAAGCCTTATTAAAATCAAGCTATACCACTGGTACTGCTTCCTCCTATCCACTAGGCCAGTAATCTTGTCCAAGAAGGAATTAAGTTGGTTTGGCATGATATGTTTCTGTAAGCCCTAGCTGGTTATTCTTTGTAACCCTATTATTCTCTAGGGCTATGTCTAGACTGCCCCCTCTTAAGCAAAAAAAAAAAAAAAAAAAAATGCAAATGAGGTGAAGCGTTGAATATCACCATGCCTCATTTACATAATTAACAAGACTCCGTTTTTGCACAAGAGGCTTTTGCGCAAGAGCCGTTCTTCCTGAAAAAAGAGGTGTTTACAATTTGTTTAATAATTTAACAATAGAACTTTCCAAACCCCTATGAGAGTAACTACATTGAAGAGAGTGAGGTGCTAAAGGTCTATGGTTTGCCTATAAAGGACACAGAACAGAAATTAGCCTGATTTAGTTTATTTTAATCTAAACATGAATGAAGCTGCTGATTCATTTATTAGACAAGAATGAATGGTGAAAAGTAAATTGGTTGTTAAAAAAAACTTCCAGTTTTAATAATGTAAGATTTTATTAGTAATACAGGTAAGGCAACTTGGTTTTAAAACTAAAGGGGATAAATTTGTCCCTAGCATAGGTCCACTGCCTTCAGTAGAATTACAGTCAGGAAGGAATATACCTCTGGACTTTTTAATTAGATTGTATTTTATTAAAATAAAGTCACAGCACCCTGGCCTTTTCACATGGAAAGATTAGATACTGATTAATATTTATCTTTTAGGAAAAAAAATCTTAGCCCCTTCTTTGTTGTTTTAATTGGGTGACTTTAACCATATTTGCTTTGTTCATTTATTTCCATTCGGTCATTCAATATAAATCTCTGTGAAAACAACCAAACCTGAAGATATTTAGTTAATTCTTCACTAAATGGCATATTTTAAGGAATCTGTACCGTTTAACATTCATATGTCCACCTTAATGGAAGAGACCAACTGGTTTCATCATAAGCTTTGTTCACAGCAACATATGCTGTCAGTCAAAAAAGGCTATGTGGGGGCTTGAGGAAGACCCTTGAGGTAGGAAGGCCAGGTACCTGAGTGGAAAATGCATCTCCACCAGATCTAAACAAAAATAAAACTGTGCCACAAATTACACAGGAGGAACATCCCAAAACTTCCTTTCTCAGTCAGACCTCCAGTTTCTAGGGGTTACTCTCCCATTAAACAGGTCCCTAGTCTGATACCTGTAACATTCTTGTGCCTTTACTACAATGGCATATAGTAACAGTCTCCAAGGGGAAATGCATAGGCCTTAAAATAGTTCTTGAAAACATATATTTTAGGGTGTCTGGCTCAGTTTCGGGTATTCTGACAGGCTATAATCTATCCTTCTTGAAACAATTGATGATTGTGCAGACTGGAACTGTGAAAATAGCCTGAAAAACAGACATCTGTTATTTTCAAAATATTATTAGACGTGGGAAAACTACCATTAAAAAATGCAGGGGTGGGCACTGATTCTAGAGATCTTTTCATTTTGAGAGGTAGCTTCAGAGTGAGGTACCTTTATGGCTAAAAAAACATACAATGTTTCAATGGCACAAGTTGCTACTAATCGAATTATTAGCATATGATAGACAAACACCTATGGGAACATGAAATAAGGTTTCAGATGAACCCCCATAAAAAGCAGGAAATCAAATGTTAAGGATTTAAGAGTGTTAACTTAGTATTAGTGCACAAACATCAGTTAAAATGAACAGTCAACAACCACAGTAATAATGAAAAATACCACCATGTATGATACCACAATAGGATATGATAGTACCTATAAGAAATATGTTACTTTCATCCCTGCCTTTTCATGGGTTTAAGTGGGGTTTAAGTACCTCTCCCCTGTGCATACGATTCCGTTCTACCTTGAAGGTGAAAAACAACATGCAGGAAGCTAACATTGCTTTTGGATTCTGCATTTTTCAATGTCTTGGCTTAGGGACTGCTCCGAATCCATGGAAAGCCTTCCTCTTGATTTCAGTGGGTTTTGGATCATGCATTCTTTGAGTTTCACGAGCCCAGTTCTGTGCCTAGGATCAAAATCTAACCAGGCAACCGTACTGAGGCAGTCACAAAAGTTTTGTTTGCATTTATTGTTCCCGGTTCTCTGCTGGAACTTTGTCTTTCAAGGTGCTGAATTTTCTAACCTGATTCAGCAAAACAATTGAACTCATGCTTAAGTTAAGCCTATGAGTAGTCCCATTGACTTGCACTGGAATTACTCACATGCCTAAAGTTAAGCATGTGCATAAAGGGCCAACATTCTTCAGAGATGTAACTCCTTTTCAGTAGATGGGGTATCATTAGAGATGAATCTGTCCCTAAGTGCTATGCTGGACCAAGGCCAGAGTGCTCAGCATTTTGCAGAATGGGACCCCTGGTACTAATGGCTATTGCTCTATTCACCCAGGCTTATGAGGCAGCCTAATGTATTTTGTCTATGCACAGTAGGGAGAAACAAGCTTTTCAGATTCAAGTTAAATGCGGCATCTATATTTTAATTTTTCTGACAGCCTATCCACACCATTATAGCACACGTATGGCAATGTGTTTTCAGCTTTTAGTAAAATCTGCAGTTTTGTTCTATCCATTAGGTGTTCAGGAGTAAAAGCAGCTCAGCTGTTGCACCTATAATGATGGATTGAAAAACAATTAATTTTCATTATTATCTTTTCTTTCAATCTGTTTGTTTACTTCTTCCTTGATCCCTCTTCTGCACTAGAAAAGAACTCGACCTATTCTTGTCATGTACTTAGAGGAAAATTCACTCCTCGGCAGAGGATGTGCCCTGGCCATATGTAACAAATACCACGTAAACCCTTGAAAAAGGGCTTGTATATGATTTAGGGGCATTGTGTATGGAGGTGAAGTTCATCCTCTCAAGTCCCACAGGGACATTAATGATGCATAGGGCTGATGTGAATTTCATCTTAAGTGACTACTGTGCAAACATCCATGAACACACACCTAGCTATGATGAAGGCTCTATCAGTATTTTATATGACCTTATAGCCACTGCATTTACAATTGGTCTCAAATGGTTCATTAAGTTTTCTGCATGTGCTTACTGTTGCCAAAACACAGCAGGGATAGATTAAGATAACACATGAATTAATTCTAAATAAGATTTAGGAATTAAAACAGTGGGTGCAAAATGACTACCTTCAGGTTGGGAAAAATAAGATTTTTTTAAAGGGTTTTTACAAAGTCTAATATAGCCACTCCTTTGTGGCTTTATGGTTTAATTCTCAAACCAGACGTTTTTGGTGTGTGTAGAGATAGCTGAGCTGAGGAAATAATTGTCAACAGGTTCAAGATGCGTGAAGAGCTCAAAATTACTGCATCCAGCTCCTAGAGAGAAAATGGATTACTAGTTTCTTCTTGCCCCTGTCTCCCCCTCCCCTCCACTAGCTTGATGTGACTTCACCTATCTGTGCTCACTTTGTTTCAGAACATAAAAAAAGGACACATTTCTGTTTAGTTCAGGTCAGTGAATGTTATGATTATTTTTTATTTTAAGTAATTTATTTTCCTTGGTACATAATTTACTCTGTATTCAGAGAAGTGTACAACAGAGTTTCTGTTGCAGATTTCTGGGAAGCCGCGATCAATTCCTTCAGCACTAACCATTCCTGCTCACTTTGGGTAAAATTCACACCTACACAAGGCCATTTAAGTTCCTCTTAAACTATATGGACTTTCAAGGCTATTTTTCTTGCTTGAATTCTGAGAGGGTGAATTTCACTCCTGTGCAGTACAAGGTCAGTGCACCATTTAAATTTCACTTACGCCCTAAGGCATTAGGTAGTTGGCTCACTTCTGAGAGACATAACAGTAGAAGGGGGTTAAAAGAGGTTTAATTGCCACTTGGACCTTGTGCTGCCCCTTTGAATAGGTGTGAAGTACACCCTTCAGAATTCAAGCAAGAGTGACAGCCTTAAAAAAGGGAATTGAATTATAAGAGAAGAAATAGATATTCTGGTAGAAAGACCCTCTGTAAACATTGCAATCCTTTCAACTCTTCATCTGCAGGGTCTAGAATCATCTGTCCTTCTTAAAGTAAGCCAACCCACTGGAAATTTACACACTTGCTTTGCGCTTGTTTAATTGATTTGAGAAAATAATTAAAAACGGAATATTGCATATAAATGGTCTCAAACTAGCGAATGATTCTGGACACTTATGGCGAATCAAACTTTGGCAGCTAAATAGTCTCTTAGGCATGTTATTTATTTGCAAACGAGTTAATCTTTTAGGCTGTCACTTCTAAATCTTTTTGACAGTGCATGCTGTAACAGTACCAGCACAAATCCTGAGTCTGTATTGATTTATTGAACATGTAAAGTAGATTTGTTTCCAAAAGCTATAGTCTCAAACAGCAAGAGGCATAGATATGTTGGGTATGTGTGCAGTCAGATTACAATTCAGATTTTTCTACTGATGATGAAGTTTTAAAATCTTTAGAAGTGAATTAGGCATACAGGAGCTGAAAGATATTTTTGTTCCACATTTGCCAACCAAGTTGGAAAGCATAGAGTATTATGCTGAAGTGCACATCCACAGGGGCAAAGTATTTTTCCCTTGACAAAAGCAGTGATCAGTACACAGCAGTACCTATGCTACACAAGCATATTTGAGGATTTAGAGAAAGTGTATATCATATTAATTTATTTGAGAAACTGTTTATGATCATGGAATTAGACTATATCCTAATTCATAGGTACAGTAGGAAGAATTCACATTCTCATTTGCTGACTTGTGCATGCCTCATGATACAACGGTAACATCCTCTTGTTGCAGGATTTTTTAAAAATAGCTGTTATAAAAATTGAAGAGTAGCCACCATATTAAAAATTCTTCCAGAACACACAAGCTTTGAAGGTCTCTTTCCCTTGGTTCGTCAGCAGCCCAGAAAGCAATGTAAGATGCCAAATTCAAATATGTGCCATGTTTGGTGCATTGACTAGACCTGGAAACTTTTCTTTAAAGCATCAGAGAAACACCCAAAATAATGAGGCTCTTTTGTTTTTGAAAGGATAACCATGGCCAGCCTTGAATCTAAGGTTTGCCAAATACTGAAGCTGTTCTTTATTGCATGTATTCTGAGAAGACTGTTTGCAACTACTTGGACTGTAAACTAAGAATGGCTGAAATATTCAAGGTGAAAAGGTCACATTTTCATTCCAAAGTTCATGCCAATGCTAATGTCATGTGTAGCACCAATATCTGAGAAATGGGGTGTAATTTCAGTTGAGGAGCTATTGATAAAACATATTTTTAGAAAGAGAGCAGCAAGTAACCCCTCCACCCAAAACTCCCCAAAATTAGTCACTTATTAACTATGCCACTGAAATGGTACTGAATAAACCAGAAGCCCACAAAATATTGTTTTTTTCAGTTGTTTTACTTAAGTTAACTCTGTTATGGTAGAAAATATGCTCTAACAGGAATAAATGGGGCATATAAAAAATTCTTGTAACTATCTATAACGATTGGTGGCCTGAAAGTAATATCTTTGGCATTTCTCAGAAAATCAGGAATTAATAGGAGTACGACAGGCTAAATTTTTTTCTAAGAAAATTAAAAATTTAAAACCAGGGTTTTTGGAGGTGCTGTATCATAACATTGGCGCACGTATCTTTTCATTATTATTTAACCTATATGGCACCTAGAGGCTGAGTAGGTCAAGGTCCTATTGAGCTATGTGCTGTACAACTATAAAGAAAATGCAGTCCCTTCAAGAGTTTATAATCTAAAAATATCTACTCCCTCAGCTGCCACTTCTCCATTTCTGCTTGCCCTGTTACTCTGGGTATGTCTACACTGCAGAGTTTTTCCAGAAAAACTACTTAAGTCCACACTGCTATTACGGTCTTTCGACAGAAAGTCGAAAGAATGGAGGCGTTTTTCTGATGGCGGTAAACCTCATTCTACGAAGAAGAAGCCTTTTTCCAAAAAAAGCTTTTTTGGAAAAAGGTGTGTGTGGACATGGAAGAGAGTGTTTTTTCCAAAAGAAGGGGCCTCAAGGAAAAAGCACAGGTGCCCTGGTGACCACTCCGTCCACAATAATCACAACTTTGGACACTAGTTCGTATTTATCAATGTGGATGCTATCTTTCGAAAAAGCAGATTGCTTTTTCATTGCGCTTTTGCTGAGTAGATGCTCTCTTTCAAAAAAAGTTTTTCTGGAAGATCTCTTCCAGAAAAGCTTCTTCCGAAAGAAGCCTGAAGTCTAGACATAGCCAGTCTGAGTAGTAAAGGAAGGATTTCACCTTAATTTAGCACTTCAGATATGAAATTAGTTGGTATGTAACAAAATCTTGGAGACTCTGTTCACATGCTACAGAATCATGCAGAGAATAGCGGTAGATGCTGAAGAAAGGCTCTGAATTGTTACCATCTGCATCTTAAACAAGGTAATGGTCAGTCATACCTGTGTACTATTATTGATGATACTACAAAACTTAACTGGGTTTTATACATCTGGCTAACAGTATTTTGAATACTTCACTCACCAATTCTCCCTTGACCCAAGTCCATAGTTTATGACCTTGCAAAAGTTCTTGATAATGAATATATAAATATGATTTTTGATATTCAGCTTGACATCACAGGACTAATTTACAGCAGGCTAATCTAGAATTTCTCTTCCAAACGTACTCTTACTCCTTTTTCAGCTATGTTTTTAACAAACTCAAGAGGCCTTTCAATATCCTTTCAAAATTGCTAACATACCACTATTGAGTCATGTTCTGATACCCTTATTAACTTTAGTGGTAACTGACTGGCCAGCTGTGCCATTGATTTCAATGGGGGATGTTCAGGGAGTAAGACACTACTCAAAGTGAGTACAAGTAGGTACAGAATATGGACTTCAGTTTATAGAGGACCTTTTCCAATTGACTTTAATTATCTCAGAAAAATGTCTCTAGAGCAATTACTTGTCTTTTTCTTTTGTACGAGATGTAAAAAATTGCAATTCTCCTTAAATGTACTGATGATCAGGGCAATTTTTCAAAAAACTGCTACAAAAGAAAAAGAGAGACTTGTAAGTAGTAGAATTTCTCTAGAGACATTCTTGTGAGGTAAATAAAGTCAATGGGATTGTTTATACTATTGTCTGTTTTTACTATTGCTTCCTAATGCAAAGGGGAAAAATACTAATTAGAGATCTCTGTAAAAGCCCTTGAAGCAATAGTAAAAACAGGCACCATTCATTCTAACAGATGGTGATACAGTATGATATTAGTTGTAATAATTTGGATTTATGGAGTTTAATTAATGTGTGTAAAGTGTTTTGAGATTTTCAGATGCATGGCTAGGTGAATTCTGAAAACAATTACGTTGGGTTCTGTCTCAATGCTATAGGGATGCAAATTCACTGATTACCAACATGTCCGTAAATGTACATTAGATATTCACAGAATGGAGTCTTCTAGTCTATTAGATTTGACTTCCTCTAAACCCCAGGGAGAGCCATCCTATCCAAAGGACAATTCAAGGTGCCCTGGTGTGGCACCAGTAGGGGGTCACCCACCCCCTACTCACTAGGTCAGCGGGATCCGGAGTGGCCCGGCAGCATGCTCTGCTCTGTCCCACTGGCCTCGCCTGAACCACTGTACTTGACATCTCAGACTGCTGCTGTGGAAAAGTGGAAGGGGAGCTCAGTAGGATACAAAGGGGAAAAATACTAAGTAGAGATCTTTGTAAAAGCCCTTGAAGCAACAGTAAAATCAGGCACCATTCATTCTAACAGACAGTGATACAGTATAATATTAGTTGTAATAATTTGGATTTGTTTAGTTTAATTAATGTGTGTAAAGTGATTTGAGAACTTCAGATGCATGGCTAGGTGAATTCTGAAAACAATTACGTTGGGTTCTGTCTCAATGCTATAGGAATGCAGATTCATTGATTACCAACATGTCCGTAAATGTACATTAGATATTCACAGAATGGAGTCTTCTAGTCTATTAGACTTGACTTCCTCTAAACCCCAGGGAGAGCCATCCTATCCATAGGAGAATTCAGGGTTGCCACTCCAACCATCCCATGGATGGGACCCATGGGATTACCTGGGGCTGGAGGCCTGGTGTGGAAGCAGTGGCGGTCAGCGGGATCCAGAGTGCCCCGGCAGCATGCTCTGCTCTGTCCCACTGCCCTCTTCTGACCCGCTGTACTTTACATCTCAAATGGCTGTTGTGGAGAAGTGGAAAAGCAGCACAGTGGGATAGGGCAGAGCATGGACTCTCTTCCCAGAGTGGCATGTGTGGAGCTTCCCGGACGACCATGCTGTCCGAATGTACGGAACCATGAATGTATTACAATTCCAATCCATTGATCTTAATCATTCACCTTCCTTTAACCACTGTTTCCTCCACATTCACTTCTCTATACAGTTTCTCATGACACTTGACCGTGCTTCTATTGCTTTTGGCATTGGTTCCTCTCAACATGCACATTACTCACTTGGCCAGATCCAGTTCTTTTGAAGTCAATGGAAAGACTCCCAACTGACATAAGCGCTTTTTGGGGCAGGCCTAAAATCACTGCTGCTTTTTCACTGTTTCCCTACTCTTTATAACACCCCCATTCAGACCCACAACATTAAAACTTGGCTCTCTGGATAGAATGGCTCCAAGGGAACTATAACTCAAAATTCTCTCTAAACAGCACATAAACTTTTGACCATAACCTAGAGTGAATCAACATCACCTTCTCAGAATTCCATCATCCTTGTCAACACATCTTAGTAGAGGTTAGGCAAGCCCTTAAATATTTCAGTAATAATTTTTATTGCAAGAAAGAATTGTGTATTAAATCATTTTGTATTGCAATTGATAAAGGGTTTATTTCACGAACAACTGTACCAACCTTTTCAGGGAACCTGGGTACCTGAATATGGTTTTAAATTGTAATAAAAGAGAAGGGGATGTGGGAAGCTGATAGGAGGTGGTGACTCAGGAAAAGAAGATTGCTCAAGCAAGAATAAGCAACTTAAATATTTTCAGAAAATTTGATGCAAATATTAAAGCCACGGACCAGAGCTTTAAATAATACCGATGGAGCATAAGCAGTACTGTGACCACCACGGATCTGGGATGAATTAGGGGGTTTAATGTCTATCACTGGATGTATTAACCCTGATATTTATGTAAGGATGAAATCTTATGTTAAAAAAATCTCCACCTTGTTATGGATAAGTCTGTGCATATGTATTTTTCTTCTGTGGGTTCGAACACAGCTGCGACTAAAAGCAAATCTTAGTACAATATATAGAAAGAGGGTAAACAGGATACATTCAGGTCCTTTAAAAATTGCTAAGCTGAAAAGCAATTGAATAAGTTTTGATGATATGGAGGAGGGATCTGATAGTAAGGTCAGAAATATTAATGCTTGTGAAGGTGAAAGACTAGAGCCAAAAAAATTAGAGACAAAAACTTTGGAATTTTCCTATATGATCTGGCATTTAGTTTTGACCTCCACTACCTCTGTTGTTCTTGTGTTGAAAGCAGATGCTGTGCTTTGTGGGGTTCTACATCGAGGTAGCACGTCCACATTAAGGGAGCCTGTCTCGGACTAATTTTGATGCTTCTCTGTAGTGTAGACACACTATTTTGAAATAGTTATTTTGGGAGAAATTTCGAAATAAACTTATTTCAAAATAATTTCCTATTGTAGGCATGCCCTTAGTGACAGAAGAAGGAGAAGGAGGTAGAAATATCATGGTGGTAAAAGACAAAGGAAAAGTACCTACCTAGATCAAACAAGCTGAGCATGGGAGGAAATGGGAAGAAGGAGGTATGTTTCCTTTTCAAGGGAGCTTTCTTGAAAAGGAAACATACCTCCTTCTTCCCATTTCCTCCCATGCATCACGCATATTTGAGATGCCACCACATTTCCTTCTCTGCTAAGCTGTTTTGCCTCTCATCAGGCAGCGGGGGTTCTAGATTTTCTGTGAAGTCACTGGGTTCATTCTGCAACATGCCTTACCTAGAAATTCTCAGAGCAAGTCATGTGAAATTTGAATGCAGTAGCTGGCATAGAAGAAGCAACCCAAGTGGTCCAAGACCTCACTAGGCGGCAGCGTTCTCTTGATATGTAAGCCAAATTTCCACATTTGGTCTGATTTCAGAGATGCTGAGCACCCAAAGCTCTGTGACTTCACTAGGACCTGTGGGTGCTCAGGATCACTCAAACAAGGCCCCTTGTTTAGTAGATTTTAAGTGAGTTCACATCCAGGCCTGGAATTTTTAGTCACAGTATTCTGTATCTTCTCATGTATGCCTACAGCAAGGGGAAGTTATAGAAGAAAGGAACATCCTCAAGTATAAACAGCAATATCTATGGGCATGTCTACCCAGCTGGGTAAAAGTTGAATTAAGCTACACAACTTGAGCAATGTCAATTGCGTAGCTTAAGTCGAAATAGCTTAATTCAGCTTTTGGTTCTGTTTACACAGCAGGAAGTCAAAGGAAGAGCACTGCTTCCCTTACTCCTCATGAAATAAGGATTACAGGAGTCAGAGTAAGAAGTCCTTCAGCTCATCATTATTTTGAAATAATGGGTTGCAGTGTAGACCCGCTCTTTGTTATTTCAGAATAATGTCAGTTATAATGTCACTGTAACATTTTATCATTTTCTACTGTATCGTCATAAAATCACATCTTTATTTGCAGTGCTTCCTTTAAAAAAAGTTCAATATTAAAGAAGTTATGGAGAGAAGTTTACATGTTTTTCATGTTTAATGAACCAGCTCTTCTAAATACCTGAAGGAACTTTGCAGCGTACTCATCATCCTAATCACTGTTACATTGTATTAAAATACTTTTTAGAGCACTGATGAATTTTTCATGAGTTGAAGCATTCCTGATTTATGAGCACTCTATGTAAAGAGAGTCATAAAAAGTTGCACAGCAGTGAAAGAAATATAATAATCAGAATTCCCCGTGGAAGTATTTTACTTGTGTGGGAGAATTCTTTATGGAAGACCTAGATTCTTTTTTTTTTTCAACTTGAAACAGCATGTTGTCAAAGTATTATAGCTCAGCTGTTACCTTTATACATGCTGAGAATATTATAGTGCTGAACACTTAGGGTACCTACATTTTACTTGACTTTTCTGCATTGCCAAGCCTACTGTAAATAGATTTAGTCAAAATTTTACTGGATGCAGCATATGTTTGAAAGCCTCAGTAGAGACATAGTTAAGTATTTAATTTAGAAATATTAGCCAATGTGAAATCTGAAGCAATAAAATCTTCAGTCTCAACAAGATCAATCTTTAATTGAATAGGTAATATTTTAGCTGTAGTTTTATCAAAGGCAGAAACTTTGCTTTTAAGAGTGTGCAGAAGTTCATGGTTCTCTTATGAAAAGAAGACCGATCACTAAGGACCTTTCTTTTAGGATACCTGCAAGTGTTTTATAACATATGCAGCTCAAACTGTAGGAAGAATGGCAGAAGGAAGCAGTAGCATTGTGCCCTGAATGATACTGTGAAATCCCAGTCTCTGTGTGTGGGTTGCCTTTTCCAACAGCATGATTCGCAGCAATGATTCCTCACCATTGGGGGGTGGGGTGGCAGTGCATCCTTTCTCTGCATTACACCCTTGCTGCCAGAGTGGTGTGCTTGTCAATTTTGGGAGTTGCTTGTGGTAAACACCGCACCTGGCATCCCCTCCCATACCGCAACCTCCTACCCCAGCCCGGTGGTGAAGATGAATGAGGGTGGGGAAGAACGAGTGAGGATGGGAGCAGGGATGAAGTGAGCAGGGGCAGGGCCGTGGAGAAAGGGTGGGACAGGAGCAGGGCCTCAGGGAGGGTGCAGGCTAGGTGTTGGGCAAGGGTCTTTGGGTCTGCACAATTAGAGTATGTCTACACTACCACCTTAGTTCAAACTAGGGTGGTTAATGAAGGCAACCGAAGTTGCAAATGAAGCCTGGGATTTAAATATCCCGGGCTTCATTTGCATCTTGCCGGGTGCCGCCATTTTTAAAGCCCCGGTAGTTCGGACTCCGTGTCCGCGGCTACACGCAGCACGGAGTAGGTAGTTCGGATTAGGCTCTCTAATCCGAACTACCAATACACCTCATTCCACGAAGAGTAACGGTAGTTCGGATTAGAGAGCCTAATCCAAACTACCTACTCCGTGCCGCGTGTAGCCGCGGGCACGGAGTCCAAACTACCGGGGCTTTAAAAATGGTGGCGCCCGGCAAGATGCAAATGAAGCCTGGGATCTTTAAATCCCGGGCTTCATTTGCAACTTCGGTTGCCAACATTAACCACCCTAGTTCAAACTAGCGGGGGTAATGTATGCATACCGCACTTGCAAATGAAGCCCGGGATTTGAATTTCCCGGGCTTCATTTGCATAAGCGGGGCGCCGCCATTTTTAAAACCCCGCTCGTTCAACCCCGTGCAGCACGGCTACATGGGGCACGAACTAGGTTGTTTGAACTAGGCTTCCTAGTTTGAACTACCGTTACTCCTCGTGGAAATTCAAATCCCGGGCTTCTTTTGCAAGTGCGGTATGCCTACATTACCCTCCTAGTTCGAACTAGGAGGGTAGTGTAGACATACCCTTAGATAGTTGGTAGTCCTATTGAGGGGTACATGTGGAAGCTCTGGCAGTGCCAGAGGAGTGTGCCCAACATTGTGGCAGGTCAGGCAGACTGCCTGCACGGGTTGTGTGTGCATGGGGGCCCACTGCCTGGGCCCCAGGGCGGATCAATATTGCTGTCAGTGGCCTGCTCCAGTCGTGAAGTGTGGGGCCCCCAAAGCACAGCAGCCACCCCCATTCACTATACCCTAGGGAGGGCTCTGTGTAAGGTGCAGGAGAATCAGATCCTGTGAACTTACCAGCTTCACCTGACTGCAAACCGAATCCCAGGAATGCAAAAGAAGAGACGACTCAATCGTACACCTTTCCTATTGTGCCATATTGCAGCTCCTCAACACAATGGTGATTCATGCTGTGCAAATGCCAATGTAGGACCAGTTTCTGATATCCTTGTTCGTGCAGAGTAGGAGCTTTTTATAAGCTCTCCTTCTGATATCAGTGGGGCTGCTTGAGGAGTAATATGCCACTCGATGCAAGCAAGGGCATGGAAATCTAGCTCACTGATAAACAGCTCTTTATTTCACCTTTGCAGAGACATGTCTTCTAGTCATTCCAAAGGAGGTACCTTCTTCCCCCTTTTTCATGGCTCACTTCCTAAGTTCTTAAACCGGCTTGTAAAACCCTTACCTTTGTTGGTCAGTGGGACTGCTTAAATCAAAATTTGGCTGTGATTCATTGCTGATATATAGGAAAAAGACTGGCTAAGAAGAGACTGAGGTTGAATTAGTGTGATGACTGTACCAGAAACAACTGACAGACAAACTGAGATCAGCTGACTTGATCTGTTAAGACAAAGGACATTTACAATTATTTTATTTGCCAAAGGAAAATGATCTTCAGAGCTAGCTGAAGTGGATTTTTGCAGCATAAAGGAGAATAACTATTGTATGGAGAACAGACTATTACAATTCTCCCTATATAATTTTCCTGATCAGATAGGGTATGTCTACACTACCCTCCTAATTCGAACTAGGAGGGTAATGTAGGCATACCGCACTTGCAAATGAAGCCCGGGATTTGAATTTCCCGGGCTTCATTTGCATAAGCGGGGAGCCGCCATTTTTAAATCCCCGCTGGTTCGAACCCCGTGCAGCGTGGCTACACGGGGCTCGAACTAGGTAGTTCGGACTAGGATTCCTATTCTGAACTACCGGTACACCTTGTTCCACTTAGGCAAATGAAGCCCGGGAAATTCAAATCCCGGGCTTCATTTGCAAGTGCGGTATGCCTACATTACCCCGCTAGTTCGAACTAGCGGGGTAGTGTAGACATACCCATAGTGAATTGCTGATATGATCTAGCATGTAGATGGTATCATGAGTTTTCGTGAGTACAACCCCCTTCTTCAGATGAATGGAGAATTAAAAGTCCGGATCCAAGAATAAATAAGGGAAGGGAGGGGGAAAGAAGGGAGAACATTAAGACATCTAATTCTGACAGAATGGTTGGTCAAGACGGTCAGGGAGAAGAATGTGCTTGCTAGAAATAAGGCATCTTAATTCTCCATAACTAAACATTAAGCTATTTAGAGGAGCTTTAGCAGAGTCAGGTTAGATGCTATGCAGACTGTTTCATTTACATTCATGTGATCATCTCTCTTCAGGACTTGGATTCAGCAGGTAACTGGCAGATTGACATGCCAACATCTATTTCATGCTGGATTTTTATTCTTCAGAATTCTTCTTTTATTTTTTTATTCTTGTTGTTTTAAACAAGCAAATCTTTCGGTGTTTTGGTTGGGTATTAACCTTGAAAACATAACCCCAGTGAAACTGGTGCCTCTGTCTGAGTCTGCTGAATTGGAAGCAGTAATTCTGAGTGGTGAGAATGGTTACATTTTCTTTGGGGTTCTGACTCAAATGCCCAGTGGTAATCTGGATACTTAAATATCCATCTATTTCATACAAGCATACAAGAAAGGAGAGGGAAGAGCATGTTATGATGCCCTGTATTATCCATTAGGAGTGAAAAGTCACTTTGGTACCACCATGATGCTTTCTGACTATCTTAGTCAAGAAGGAGCTGAATTGGCAGAGAACAGAGATGGCCCTCCAAAGGGACGTCAAACTCTAGAAGGCCAGTGGGGAATACAAGTCTCACCCAGGGGAAGACCCATACAAAGAGCCCAGTGGTGTACACTGGTGTATTTGGATCCAGTGAGAGGTAAGCAAGCCCAAAGCCTGGAGGACTTATCTCATCCTATTTTGAACATCTGCCCAATGTGTGAGAAAAGCGAAGAGAACATTGGGATTTCTTTTCTGGAGAAACTTCTGGTATTTCAGCATTTTGTTTGTGCCTTGAATCAGGATGAAAAATGGAACTAGTGAAATCTTGCACAGAACAACCAAGCCAAAACCCTTTGATCTGGATATTGAAAAACATTCCATTTCAGTATTTTCAGTTGAAGTGAAACACTGGAATGTTCCCAAAGGTAAATATTTCACTTTGCATAACATAACATTTTGTTTTAGGTCAGTTCAACATTGATCTGGATTTCTGTACTGTGGCATATTGCCTCATGGGAATTGATTTCAAATTGCCCCAAAGCATCTGTTCATGCTAATGGGCCAGGCTCCCTGCGGTTCACTGAATGACGTCTCACTATTTATTTTTCTTTTTTTAAAGCTCCTTTTCCTTCTCCTAATTTTATTTATCTCCATCCTCAGGGATGATGGGGAAGGCCAGGCATCAATACTGTGTAGGTGAACACAGAATAGCTGAATGCATATTGAAGGAATGAAAAACAGAGTAGTAACTAAATAGCTTACTTCAGCTAGGAACTTTAATAGAAATAGCAGTATATAGTGATAAGACTAAAGAGAAGTTAAAAGACTATTTAATAAGAAATAGACCAACAGAGCAGAAGAAAAGAGATCAAAAGAACCATATATGAATAGTAAAGACAAGAAGATTCTGTACAGCTTCCAGAATTATTTGATTAAAATTCAAAGTAAGGCAAAGACTTCAAAATCTTTTGGGTCATGATCATCAGAAGCAAAGAAAGCCACTTCTAATTCCTCTGGATATCACAGTAGCAGGGAGAGCAGCTGGTGGCTTTTCTAGGGTAACTGATTAATGTTAAGAAGAAGAACTAAGTAAAACATTTATCTTTACTTATCTGGTTAGAGCTGCATGTTTTGTTTGTTTGTTTGTTGGTGAGATACAAATGAATAGTATGAGACTTCAGCAAAAAGAATGGTGTTCAAAAACTGTTGGAAATGGTGTTCCAGTACTGATCTCCACTCCATACATCCTTTCCTCTTGTCTGATTTTGCTTCTGTTAACGTTAACGTTTCCGTCTACTACCAAGAGCGACTTTGTAGAAATGGCATGATGGTGTTCTGTATGTATTATTTCGCTGACTTCATAACAAATTGCTTTGTTTGCAAGTAAAAAGATATTTTTTCCCAAGTGGAAGAGCAGCCCTCTTTGCCTGCAATCAGAAAGTTAAATTGGGTTCCTTCTAGCCTATGCTTCCCATTAGTAACAATGCAGAAATTGGAAGTTAGCTAACAATGTTGTGATTGTGCTAGCCAGGAAAGAACCCAGCTCTTTCCTTTTAACAGTGTTGGCTCTACCATGCTAACAAAAATAAAGAGTGTGTGTGTGGGGGGGGGGGGGGGGGGGGGCGGGGGGAGGAAGGAACCATATGTTTTTCTATTACATGCCTTGTTCTTACTTTCATAGGAACCTGTCAGGCTAAGGCTCTTGATCACCAGATGCTTCTGATATGTAATTGCCAGAAATCAGTGAAGTTCAATTGACTTCAGCTGAAATTACACCAGCCAATATTATGGCTCAGCAGATAGATCTGTGAAGTTAGCTGATATCACATTTATATAACCACCGTGTATTAATATTATACACACACACAATAAACAAATACACTAATGAAACAGGAATCAACACAATGTCCATAACAAAAGCCCTTCTTGTTGTGATCTTTTAGTGTATCCCTCATCTTTCCCAATTTCCTTTTATCTATAATTTATATAAGATGCTTACATTAGTGATTTCCCTTTTGAAACTTGGAAAATGTGACCCACATTTGTTAAAACGGTCAACAAGAAGGAACTTGACAAAAGAATATTTCCCAACTATCTCTAGCTGTTCACCAAAAGTATTTGAATACAATTATCCTATGGCCCCTCCTACCTACAACTTCCTTGGAGGAAGGGTTGGTTCCCACACACTTACAGGCAATATTTCAATTTCTGACCATCCTTGTGTTCTGAGGAATAGCCTTCTCTGTGTCTTGCTATAAGATTTGAAATATACCCAGAGGACAGTAGCAACTGCTGGGGAGAAAATAACAAGAGCTATAACTTTTCATGGGGTATTATTTATTCTAACGCCCTTGAAATTGTTAATTATCAGCTTTGGGGGAAATGTTCAAAGGAACAATACGCAAGCAGCATCTAATTCCCAGTGAAAAGCACTGGGAGCTAGGTGCCTAATTCACATGTGTGTTTTTGGACATCTTTACCCTTAACTTAATCGGAGCATATTTCCCCTCATAGAACTATAATGTGTCTTTATATCTGCACCCCTATGCAGGGTGCATTATAGAGCTGTACCACTTGAGGATATCCATCGGTGCTGCTTGTCATCCAGGGTTAGGAGTGCGGTCCTGCCCATCTAGTAGGAGTGCGCAGATTGCTCTGGGCAATGTACCAGCTAGGGTTCTGAAAATGCATGCAGAGAGGACTTGGGGCCATGACCCTGCTTTCCCTTGCTCCAATCCACCCTTAGTTTGGCTCAAGAATGTACAGGAACGGCCGCTGTGGGCACACCCTTTGGCAGCTGTGCAAAGGAGGGCAGCGTCTTGCTCATTGCTCTGCCCTTGCATACAGACTGCTCACACTCTGGGCCTTGCAGGATTCCTTTTCTATCTCAATCTTTCTGTAACGGAGTTTCCCGTTATCTCCTAATGTAGTGGCCAATTTAAAATAAAGATCTGACTGGTGTTGTTGTTGGAGACGAAAACACAGGAAACCTGTGAATATATATTGCTTGTACTCTGTTGTCTGGAGCAACATGGGTCATAGGAAAAGGTGAGACAACCAGAGCCACCTAGACACAGGGAGGGGAGACTCCTATCTTTGGGGCCCTCTTGGAGAGCAGGTGGTTTGTTTGGTGTTGTTTGGTTTTGTTTTTTGCAGGAGTAAGCTGACAGCAAGACACTAAGATCTTAAGGACACTCAGTCACATACTTGTCCACAAACCAAGGATTGCAAGCACCCTGGACATTTGAGATACCTTTGCCTATCATTTTGCAAGCATAAAATCATTGTAGAAACAAACAAGAATCTAACAACCTAGGCTCCTTCTGCATTCAAACACTGGAGTGGGAAAAAAAGATGGCTGAATTACAGGACTCTCTGGAATTGATAGATAACAAATGTGCTGACTTTACATCAGAACTACATAGCACTAGGCAGCTGTCTTCTGCTCTCATTAAAGATAATGTCCTTTACATCATAGCACTGACTACTTTGTCTGCCAACCCGCTAAAGAGTGGTGGATTACAGGTTTGTATACATTTCCATATTTTTGCATAAATCTAGGGACAAACCATTAGAAGTACATGCCTTCCCTTTTTGAAGATACAGTGAAATGAAACCCCAATGCAGGGAGGTAATTACAAGCACATCTAGGATGTTTGTAATTGCTGCCTAAGGGCTTGTTTACATTTGAAAGTTAATTTGAGTTAAGAAAGGGTGTAAATTTAAAGAGCATTAGTTATCTTCTATAACTCCATGTGTGGATACACTTATCCAGAATACGAGTGTCTACCCACAGAGATTTTAAGGAATGACAGTTTCTCAGTAGCTATTCCATGTGTGGAATAACTCCATGTGTAGAAAAGCCCTTGGATATAAAGCAATGAAATATATAATTGTGCTTGCCATATTTCTATAGGAACCTAGTCATTGTCATACCAGACTGGATTACTGTCACTCTACTCCAGAATCCTGTCTCTGATTGTTTTCTGCTAAAATATCGGCTACTGAACACCAACGAAATCAAACAGCATTAGACAATTAAAAGCAGAGACTTCTGTAGAGGAAATTTCTTTTTAATTCTTTCAGTGGCTGGCTCGTGACTTGAAACATGAGAATTGATGGCCCTTCTCATTTCCCCCATCATATTTACTGAGACTGTGGATATCTGCGTTATCATTACTCCTGACTGGTCTATTTTGTACACAACAGCTCCAGTTTTGTGGACAAGTGGGTAAGGCAATATCTTTTGCTGAACCAACTGTTCTCTAGGTGAGAGAGACAAGCTTTTGAGACACACTGAACTGTGATGTCCCAGATGTTGAATCCAGACTGGGGCATCCCCAGACAGCCACTGCCCCCTGACCTACAGCCAATGTCTGCAGAGCCCTGGTGGGCTGAGAAACCAGAAGGACTGTAGTTTCAGCCATTTGTGGGAGTTGAGACTGGAGCATCACCTACCTCCACCAGTTAATCCAACCTCACGATTTGAGCCAGAAGGAGGCATAGGAAGTTTCTGTTGTTCATGCAGGGGAGCCGGCTTGTGTCTGCCTCTTGGCCCCAGCCTGATTCTTGCTCTGTTCCTGGCACCAACCACATGCCTGCCTTCACTCCAGTTCACAACGTGCTCCTGCTCCTTACCTCTCCGCCAATCACCAGTTACTAATTCTAGTGCCTGTCCTGGCCTCTGGCTTGACCATTAGCTTTGCTACTTGGTATACAACTTCTGCTCTGGCTCTCAGCTTTGATTCTTGTTTCTGTGTTGGCCTTGACCCTTGACTCTGGTAACTGGAAGTTGATTCTGGTACTGATGCTTAGCTTTATCCCCCCCCATCTGAATGACTGCTCTGCTCATTACACTTAACTTATGCCCTCTTACTACTAGGCCAGGCCACCTACCTCCTGATCCCTAAGGCTATGTCTAGACTACATTTTATTTTCGAAAGAGAATGTGCAAATTCCATGGCAATTTGCATATCGTCTTCCGATCTCACTTTCGAAAGTGGATCTTTTGAAAGTGAAAGTAGTCTGGATGCATTTTTTCCAGGAAAAAAAACAACCCTTTTTCAAAAAAAAAAAAAAAAAAATTAAAAAAATTCTTCCTTAAAAAAAATGAGGTTTTTTACACAGTTTTTTCGAAAATAGAACATAATCTAGACATAGCCTAAGAGTATATTCTTCTTTTGTAGCTTTGCTAAGCTTTTGGTCTCAGTGATATCTTGTGGCTATGAGTTCCACAGTTTTCATTCTGTCTTTTATATTGCCTTCTAATGTCTTACATTTGCTGTTTGCTTAAAGAGTACTTTTGAGAGTCTTATAAAATGTGGTGAGCATTATCCATCCATATATAAAATGAGGGACATTGTTACCAATGAATCTAACTGTGACATCAAATTAAAAATGATGCTATTCTAGAGATAAAATGACAATAAAAAATATTGTATTTGTGTATCTTCCAGACAACTGAGGCTCACATTAATGTGATCCCATGTAATATTATCATAGATATTATCTAGATAACCTCATAGAGAAAGTATTGTTAAAATGTGTTCATTTAAGAAAATGTGTTCCTTTTGACAAATTCTATTTAAATCTTTATCTCCATGATTCCCCAGTAGTGCTATATAAAGGAGTATGGCTAACTTGAGTCCACAAAAACTTGATCTCTCTGATCTACACTAGGGAGCTATTTGGAAATAATTCCCCTAATTTCAAAACAATAAGCGGAGAATCCACACTACCAAGCCTGTTATTTCAAAATAACAGGCTGGATATTTTGAAATAATAAGTCATGCTTTTCATGAGGAATAATACTTATTTTGAAAGAGTTATTTCATGAGATATTATTTCAAAATAAATGATTTTGAAACAATTTCCTAATGTAGACATGCCCTCTGTTCCTTGGTAGAGGTCAATTGCAGTTTACTTTTTTGGCTCCTTATTCAAATTTTTATCTCCCACATTCCCAGGAAGTAGGGAATTTCCAAAGGTTTTGACTTTCCTGCATTCAAGTCCCTGGGGATAAATGGAAGTCTGACACCTCCTACTACATCAGAATAGCTTCTCAGCTGCTTCTGTGTGGGAGCATCTGATTTTCAAGAACAGTATTTCAAATTAAAACTGAGTCAATACAGCTAAGAGCTTTTCCCAGTTAACCTCAGCAAGGCACAGCTAAGGTAGTAGTAGAACCCAAGTCCAGCAAGGC